>NW_008751663.1:3966452-4047159 GCF_000715545.1 Opisthorchis viverrini
ATCAACATATTCACCAAGGAGGTGGGTCTGTCTTGAGTAGTGTCATATTATTTCATATTTATTGTTGCATAAAAAGTCCGCCGGATTTAGACCATGCATGTTTCACAACTGTTTTGCTACTTTCGACATTGCGAGTAAACTTAAGGAATTGGTAACGTAGTCGCATTTACTGGTTGTTGGCCTGCTCCCCTCCCAATCGATCAGTCACGTCAGATATTGATCGGTGATCAAAATAATCACACATTAATGAGATGTCAGTTGGTGACGAGATGTTTGCGGAGAACTGATGGACAGTTTAGCAGTTACGCTGTTATAACTGAGTGCTTTTACTCAGGCCTTTGTTTACTATCGATTGGTGTAGAACTACCTGGTAAATAAAGTCGAGCGGTGGATAAACCTTTTAACTTCAACTTTTCAGCTAACAAGGGGGATACATTGACAAGTACAAAGTAGTGACAACTAGGGGTTATTCCAAAAGCAAGGTGATATACAGACCAATTTTAACCCATATCCCAAAGTAGCGCGATGCCTATCTAACTCCCCACGTCCCGCACGGGCCAGTTAAGTTCGTACAGAGTGGTACTGGCGGCCACAAACATACGATCAAGCGATGGAGAGCAGCAAATTATCTCAACTTCAACAGTGAGGGTGAAACTAAATGCTGGTTTTGTTTGGTTAGTCTAGATATAATTGTGAGGGAAACCATTGGATGTCTATAGCGGTACTTTTGGATTTATTCATTTACCCCTTTTCTTCTTGTGCACACTTTGCCAGTGGATCGAACCCTTGAATCCAATCAAGCATGAGGCCTTCGTCGACATTATACTTCTTGACTCACTAGTGAAAACCTTTCGTCGAAGTTTTTGGCAGAAGTTTGGAGACTACTTCTTTCAAATGCATACACATCATGAAAATCAATGGACACGTGTTCGGGTACCTGAACGCAGTTGTGTGCTATTTAATCCCGTCACGTTTGGTGGACACTTTTTCAAACTAGAGGCACGAAAGTACGGCTTCAAGCCAATTTCTTGTAATATGCACTTCTGATGACACCAAACATGAGTAGCAGGTAGACTTTTTTCAAGGGACACTTTTTCAAACTAGAGGCACGAAAGAACGGCTTCAAGCCAATTTCTTGTAATGTGCACTTCTGATGACACCAAATATGAATAGCAGGTAGACTTTTTTCAAGCGAATGGAGCAGCTAATGAGTATTTCCTCTTGGGAGAACACACTGCACATGAAGTTGTTGAAGACTCTTAGGCAGCCCAGTGCCTGTTTCGCCCATCTTGCTTCGACTGTGTTTGTTTCATCAGTGATTACATCAGCTTGTCGTGAACAACATAGTGAGATGCTAACGGGTCAATTGGCTCACAGTAGGAGGAAGCTAATATATCGTCATGTAAGAGGTCACCATCATCACGAAGCTGAGTTGATAACGCATCAAACATTCCTTAACTGCCGGGTTATAAATAGTCACCGCAATTACAATAATTTGGAAATTTTGTATCAGTTCTGAAGCAGCTCGTATCTCTTAAAAGTGAGCTAGATGCTAGGCCATGTATAGGCGTACAAACTTCCTACCTGCCTACTTGAAGGAACACCATTCATAAAGTTGCTCAAAACACTTGTGCAATCCACGAGCAGTTTTGCACTTCTTGGGGGCTCATCAGGTAGTCGCAGTCCATGAGTTTCCGTCAACTTTATGTTCCATATATGTTGTTTTGTAGGGTGGGGGGAATCATGTGAATTCCGAAACAACACGACGCCTCGGTAAACACGCTTTTGAGACAGAGCGATTTGCCTTACTGCGGAATTTTTTTGCTCAGTAAACTGTTTCTGGAAACTAGTAAGGTCGAAGTATTTCAGGTTAACAGGAGAGTGTTACCCTGGGTTGTTGCAGCATGAATAGTTTTTGCTCATCCTTTTCCGTTTTGTGTTCTCTCCGTCTAGTTTCATGTGCCCCGAGATTTCCGTTGAGTTTGAATTCCTTCACATGAGAATTCGCGGTTAATAACTGAGTTACTTGCCATTCCCCGCAGGATGGAACGGGTTTGGGTAGGCTTTACAACAAGCACACAACAAACACAACATCGCCCGTATTTGTGAACGTGTGGGCTGTTCTCTTCCACGTAGCATAGATTCTCGCAGTCAGATCAGCTGATACGGCGATGTCAAGACATGAATCTTTGTCGATTTGTGTGGAATGTGACACCCATCTCGGTATCAGATAAAATGCTTCGTAGACAAAAGGGACGAAAAATCAAATGCGGGTATCGATCAAACAAGCTTATTTCCACGTTTTCAGATACTGAAATTCAAAACCTTTCTAGATGGTACTTCATGCGCATCCTGAGTAGGGCAAAAAGTCGGAGGAAACAACCCGTCGGGTGCATCTCTTCAAAAACTTCTGTTGCTGCCACCGACAAGCCAGTTGAAAACTCGGATCACTTTCTGTTTTCTACAGCTTTCACCGGATTCCTCGTTCGCTCCGGCATATTTGTCGTGGAATTTTTGTTACAAAACTAAGGTAAATTGGAATGATGTTGGAACATACATAATTTTACCGAACGCATCAACTCGCGGTAAATGATGTACAATTTGTGAAGGCGGTTCATCTTGAAGCAAACATAATTTTACCGAACGCATCAACTCGCGATAAATAATGTGCAATTTGTGAAGGCGGTTCATCTTTGAAGCAAATTTGGCTCCTATATATATACAAAGTCACCGCCTGTAGGCAATTTTGTTTAAGGAAAGTATACTGATATATGTTTTAACTTGAACGACCGAAAAAAAGAATGTTATTTGTTGGTGAGGCCAAATTTAAAATGCTCTACCCGACAGGCGCTCAAATACAGAGATAACTGACAATGTTTATCAGCCTGTCCAAATATCGGCGTGCAAGTCTCAGGCATCACGAGTGTTGAAAAGGCCTCACGAGATGAAACTGAATTACCGGAAGGGAAAACAGGCGAGTATGCGCTTCAGATGAATCTGATTACATCGTGCGTAGATCCATTTAGAAAGTGAAAGCGGTGAAGCTCTAAGACTATCACCGCACCAGCATGCCAACACAACCTAATGTCTCAGAGTTTGGTTTCAGTCAAAAACAGTAAGTGTAGCTCGGACTATCTTGATGGTCGTTAATGCGCTCGTTGATCTTGGTAATTTGAATGCAGATGTGTCATCACCATTCTAGGTGATGTCGCCAACGCGTCTTGACGAGAACTGTGTTGTGAATGGAGGTGCCCGGGTAGTTTATACAGGGCTTACTTATCCGGACCGACCCTGGCTTCCCACTGGTGGTTTGAGTGAGTAGACTTAACGGTCAGTTGGCTGACTTCTTCTGAATAGTTTACTTCACGTTAACCTTGATAAGTGACGGGTTCAGTCTCCCCGTGATAGCTTTTGCTCGTTTTCTTTTACAAAGAGGCGGTTCCGGGTCCATTGCAACAATTGCTTTACTGGTACTAAGCCGGCATCGATTCGTATGTAGTGTCGATTTCAGTACGTGGATTTATTATGGAGCCATGTTTATAGGAACCTCTGTCGTATCTTGAATACAAATGATAACTCAACGTTTGCGTGGATAATTAGGCCTTATTTAAACCCTAGCGTTTACAGCATCCACAAATTTCTACCCATACTGCGCCTCTACGGAGAATGCACTGAGGATTTCGCTTGTGGTGATGATGAAATGTTCACAATTAAAGTGCTCAGCTTAGCGAACAGGTCAGTCAAGCCTTAGGGTCATTGCAGAACCATCGAAGTACACCGATCCAGAAGACAGTGGGATGGTGGTTCGAATAGGCGTAATTTTGTGCGGACAAATATGAAGCACCGTACCGTACAAATGACTGAATGCATGAGAAGATCGATGATGATCTGGGTAGAAGAATTGAAATTGAGCGGAATTTCTGCAGCCCGTGAAGTCATAGCTGGCAAGTTCCTGGTAAAAGACAATGAGGTTAGAACCAAAAAATACCCCCTGGTAAACCATATTCCGTTGAAGCTGCCCTTTATAAACGAAAGATTCAACTGGATTCAGCTGTGTCATCGGTCAAAGCCAAATTTGTGTGTAAATGAGAGCATTCGTATAAATCTATTCAGTTTGGATTCAAAAAGAATATAAGGTTGACGGAAAATCAGGGACTGCACAGCAATACTATGATTAGTGTGTCAAGTCTGTACCCATGGGAACAGGTTTGACAAGAAACAGTGTGCTGGAATTTAATTACGCATCTTTCCAAAATCTTCGCTAATTCTAAACATCAAGGGATATTAGCGAAATACACTCATTTGCAAACTAGTTTGATTTGTGAGAGACAGCTGAATCTCTCGTTTGCGATGTTTCCAGGCAACTGAATGTGCTGCACCAGGTCGCCTCATGTTCCATTCGCTACGATATACGAGATATAGCGATGCATGTATATTCGTAATGCACTATCCATTAGGTTGCTGAAAATTCTTCGACAGCCCACGACCTGTTTCGCCCTTCTTGAGGCTCATCATATAAGTGCAGTCCCCGGGTTTCCGTCAACATTATGTTCTACTTGAAACCGAATTGCACGAAATCAGCTAAATGCACTCATTTGCGAACAAATTTGGTTTTGCAAGTCTCACCTGGAACCCAGCTGAATCTCTCGTTTGTGATATTTCCAAGCAAGTTGGTTTAAGGGAGGACAAAAGTTTGAGGAAACCCGAGGACTGCGCCTACCTGATGAGCCCCAAGAAGTACGAAACCGGTCATGGGCTGTCGATGAATGTTCATCACGAGACATTGTTTTAGACCACACTTAAGAAACTTAAAGGGGGCTGAAACTTTATTCACAGGAATGTGATATAATCAAAGATACCAGTGTATGTTAGACTTTTAAGTGGAATCCTTTTCCAAAAAGCTGACATGCACAAACAATTCTTAATCCAGTCATCGGAGGCTGTAATACAAGGCGATTAGCACTCCTCCATCGCCCATTGAATACGTGCGACTGAGGGAACAGAGAACAGTTCTTTTCCTTCCAAGTCCAATAAAACTTATTTTGCCTGCTGAAGAAAAGACCAGCGATTTTGACGTGTTCCGTGTAGTGCGCGATTGGTTTTGAGGACCAACAACACTGTCCCTTTTGCATTAAAAACCAGCCTCCCGTAATCAATTCATAGATTGGCACAAGCTGTTCCGTTTGATTTGCACATCACTGAAATCTGTCACCGCTTGAGAGAGGGCAGTGCTCGTGGAACACACGCCATCGACCCTTGTGTAGACTTGTTTTGTACGAATAATCGGGACAGTCGAAGCACCATCGTTGTAGTTGCTGGCGTTAAAGTTAAGGTCTATCCCAACAGGCAGTGAGAACACGAACTGTAATGTGTGCTTGTGTGTGTTTGTGTGTGCGTATGCCACTGTAGCTGTCAACTTACGAAGGAGTACACTATTCCACAACCAGGTAAGTGACCGAAACGGAGACAGCTCATTAATTACAGGAGAGAAACTCATTTTGTCCCGCACTGGTCCACTGACTGACCGTACGCCTGATGTGGGCAACATGCTGATGTCTCTGTCAGTTTGGAATCGAGTGTGCGTACTTTTTTTTGACAAAACTCCTGAAGCAAAGTACAGCGAGAAAATAGGTACGGATGCATTTCATGCATAATTCCTCAACGGGCAAAACTGGTTTGGACAGGTCTGAACGAGAGCAATTCACTCCTATTCGTAGTCGGCACATAGTTTCTTCAGTGGCCAGCAGGTACTCAGCCAATGTGGGGAGGGACTGGGTAGTATGCAATGAACAATATTCAGAACGATGAAACATCAAGAGACACGTTAATAGTGGTGACTCAGTATGTTGACAGTCGAACTTTTAATCGGCCTAACTATTTTAGTTTGAACTGGTTGTTGCTTAGTGTAGTAATAGTTGAAATTTTAGGTGAATATTGGTGTTCTGCGAAAGTTGTTTTACATACACTCTCACCTGGAATAAACGACGACACACTGACGTTGATAAATGCTGCCAACCAGCTATACCAGCTGGTTGGATATGGTCGGAGAGAAGTGATATACTTGCCAAGGCAGCACCAGTCCTGCCATTTGACGTTTCCGATGATACTGACAGTGCCGGTGCGGTGTAATATCGATTACCTCGGCGATCTCGAGTTTCGGCGGACAACTTTGGAACTAATGGGTAGCACTGAACATATCATGTTGTACGATTGTGCCGGGTCGCAATGAGGTTTATCGTGTGCTTGATTTCACCGGTTTATCCACAAAATAACAGATTGCCAGCCATTCTCTGAGGTGGGTACCAGGTCGTACAACCCAACTAGTGCGCGTCACTAGCGAAATACCCTCTTTTGCGAACAAATTTGGTTTTGTGAGAGACTCACCTAAAACTCAGCTGAATCTCTCGTTTGCGATGTTTCCAGGCAACTGAATGTGCTGCACCAGGTCGCCTCATGTTCCATTCGCTACGATATACGAGATATAGCGATGCATGTATATTCGTAATGCACTATCCATTAGGTTGCTGAAAATTCTTCGACAGCCCATGATCGGCTTCGCCCAACTTGGAGCTCATCAGGTAGGCGCAGTCCCCGAGGTTTCGTCAACATTATGTTCTACTTGAAACCGAGTTGCACGAAATTAGCGAAATACACTCGTTTGCGAATAACTTTGGCTTTTTGAGAGACTCACCAGGAACCCAGCCGAATCTCTCGCTTGTGATGTTTCCAAGAAGGACAAAACCAGTCGTGTGCTGTCGAAGGATTTCCAGCAACCTTATGAGTAGTGCATCACGAACAGTGTGTTACGTTCGCAAAGCAAAGAATGGACGTGGACTAGTGCATTCTCTCCAAGATTCAATAAGGTGGGTCTTGGGCTCTGGCACAGAAAGTTTCAGTTTTCGTGTTATCGTTTCGGAAGTTCTATCGATTCTCAAACTTCACTGGTGGAAACCTTGCAACATTTTCCCGCGGGATGAAACGGTAGAAATATATAAAAATAGATATGCAGATCAGAATTCCAACGGATTTGCGCGTATTTCAAAGGCATTCACATAACAGTAGCCATTACTTTTACAATGGGCAACGTGAAACTTACATCGTCCACCCTCCCACGCTGGTTACGAAGCATGTTGCACTCCAGAATAGGAAATGATGAACAAGTTTTGGCTGTTCTTTTCTCCAGCCAGCATAAGTTGATATCCTACAACGGCAAATATTAGCAACCCAAGCAACAGAAACGGATAACAGCTTACAATATGAAACGAAAATAGCACATTGGTGCATTCTAGTTGAGAAGTAGAAAGGAATTACTTGCAGATTCCCCTAAACCAGTGAAGAAGCCTTGGAAATGGGACGTGGGGATAGTTGCCCCTGATTAGGAACATGAAAAAACGGGAGATTTCTACTAAGATAGAGGCGGAAATATGGTAACTGTTAGAATGACGCCGTGGAAGACGTTAGACCCGGAGTTCAATGTTGGACATGCTCTCAGTTTGCATTATTCACCAGGGAATCTCTACTTTGCTCAATCCAATTTCAACTAGCTTGTCAACTATAATTTGATGTAGTTTTTCGAAGTGCCTTCAAAACATCAACGGTCAACTTTGTAGGTTTCCGGAATCCTAATCCAACGGATCGACACCAGGACAAGGAACAAGGTACTGCAGAGAATAAGGTTGGATGAACTACACACTGCATGTGACCACATCATAGTTAGTTTAGGTTTCTTACTGTTAATGTGAGGCATCCAGGGACGAGTTAGGTCATTGATGACGACATCCTAAGGTGTAGTTGTGTAATCAGTACTCACCAAAACATTTAACAGTCCCTTTAAAACGACATCCTAAGGTGTAGTTGTGTAATCAATACTCAGCAAAACATTTACCAGTGCAACGGAGTCAGGAGAATACTCAGCGTGTAACTTCGCTCCTATTTTCAGATTGATTGGCTCAGTCACAAGCGATCCCCACTTCCACAGAAGCCAAAGGGTCGTTATCCAGATTAAACTATCGCTAAGTTTGGCACTGAGGAAACTACCAGCTAAACAAATAGGTACAAAAATGCTGTTGATTCAGACGTCTTAAGTTAGGATTCGCTCGTTTTTCAACCTAGTGGCGACATACCGAGGGTGGGTATTGATATGAACAATAGGTAATACGTTTAAAATGTTTGTTCCAATCAGGGTATGTAGAGAAAGCCAAAATATGCACGCACACAAATCTAATGAGGTCAGGCACTTTGACTTAGCAAACAATTGTTTCCACATATTTCACGCACTGTCATTGACTATTTGACAGTTCGCGTGTTAATTGAATAAAACTTCATTTCTACTTGATCCATCCGCGCCTGCACACAGCCTTTTTTCCAATTTCAGGCAAGTAAGGGTGGGGGCTGTGCATTAAGCGTTATTTACCCGTCCAGATTGTCGACAGGCAGGTGGTCAAGATGAATGGCCAAGAAAAGTGCTAGAGAATGTAAACCAGTGTGTGGATAGTTGAAATGAAAAACTTAGGTAGAAATCCGTTGAGGTTTTTGTAAATAATGATGTTTATTTACGTCTCTACTGTCATATTCAGACCAGAACTATCCAAGCGTGCGCACCAGGGGGTAAAATCATGTTTTAAGACAGGTAGGAGCGAGTTGTTGAAACCAGGTTTTGTTGCGGGAGAAAATCAATAATTCTATTTCAGAAAAATTTGTGATACGTCAATAAATATTCATTTCGAAAATTAAGTGGGTGTTATCGGATGACTCAACGGCTGTCCAAACAACTGTCCTTCAGCTCAATATGCTCCACGAAAGCTTTCCCATATTTCATCGGAAGTTTTCCGTTTTCGTGATACTACTCATAAGGACGATAAAACTCCGGACAGCTCATTGCCGGCTGAGTCCAGCTGAGGGCCTACCCGATAGGTTAGCTTCCTTAATTGCCACTGATTTTAGTGTTTTGCTTGAGCATTAGGCCATAACTTCATGAAGTCTTGGAATACCGTTCCAAATGCAATACGGGCCAGAGATTAACAAGGAATCCAGTTGTCTCCCAGTAATATCAACACGATTTCCGAATTGGCGTTTATCAACACATCTGAATTTCAGGATTTAGGCACGAAGTGCCGTAAATGTATCCCTGAAAATAGGCTTGGCCTATCAGCTCCAAAAAACGACAAACGAGTACTGAGCATCACAAAGTTTTCGTGTCTCTTTTGATTCATCATCATTCATCATCATCACAAAGTTTTCGTGTCTCTTGTGATTCATCATCATCATCATCATCATCATCATCATCATCATCATCATCATCACCATCATCATCATCATCATCATCATCATCATCATCATCATCGTCATCGTCATCATCATCATTGTCAGCTGTAAGAACGGCGTACTTGTCGTACAGTGTTCTTAGCTGCCACAGTTTCGTTTACGGATAATTGGGAGAGGGGGTAGGTAGCTGCGGATTGGAGACGGAAGCTGGTATACAACACTGTCCGTAGACTGATAAGTGTGGGAATAGGAAAAGAAGCTATGCAATGAAGGCAATAGCTTGGATGTACGAGCGCCATTGAGGGCTCGACTGGACCATGTATGACAGTGCCTCTAAACATTAATGTGGCCCTGCTCGCGGTCCTCATCCAGGGAGATGACAATGACCAGCGCAGCTGAGGTTGCTGTTAATGGCTTGTTTAATTCGCTGCTAAGTTATTGTTTGACCGCCTCTAGCACATCTCCACCATTCACGTGGTTGCACGAAAAGGACCCTTCGGGGAAGTCGGTCGACTGGCATACGCAGCACGGGTGAATATATGATCGATGCATCCTCTTTCAGGACGAAATTCAGCTTAGTTTCCACTGATCTGTCCCTCCCTGTGTTCAGTCAACCTTCGAAGGGTAATACAGCCACAGCTAACAGGCTGATGCCACGCTGGTTTTCATACAGCGTCCAGGTACCCTCTTTGAGGATAGGGATGAGTTTCGATATGCCTCATTCTGCAGACACCTCGTCGTTCCATATAGCTTTGTTAGATGGGTTACCGGCGATTCTCCGCCTTCATTTAGGAAAGCGGATGCAGATCGTCTGGTCCTGATGTCTTGTCGCGTTTTAGTAAGGACATTTGGTAGGTTATTTCTTCTTTCGAAGGGCAATCAAGGTTTAAATTTTATTCGACCGTACGCATTATCTCCACAGACTGTCTCAAGAGGCCAGCCGAATTGTTGTTCGAAGTGTTCGGCCCATCACTCTAGTTGACGTTTTTGCAGATGGATTAAGTAGCCATCTTTTTTACTGATCTTTTCGCAGACACTGTTTTTTCCGTAGCAGAAGGCTTCCACATCTTCCGAGATTTCGATGTTCACCTGAGCTTTTTCTTGGGATTGTTGTCATGTGAAAGGATTTGCAATTTCTTCCTCAAGTTTGGGCATCTGAACCACTTCACCTCTTGTTAATTTTGCCCTTACTGACTAAGATTTACTATACCTGGTTACAAATGAAAACAAGAAAGTTTGCGGTGCTCCAAACTTCTCAACACAAGTAGTCGTAATCACTGGTCTCGCACTCGATGAAGGTTTGCTTTTAAGGGTGAACAGCTCAGTGAATGCAGTCCAGTTCTTGGCAAATATGTACAATCCTTTACTGAGTTATCTAGCCTTGGTTGCATTGGTCTTAAATCCTTCCGCATCACTTTCATATAGATTTCCGGTGGTAAACATTATAGGTTACCACTGGCTGAGTGTTGTGCAATGAGTTGTTTAAATTGGCCTATTCCGTTTATATCGAAACCATTAAGGACTTTTGAAATGTTCCTTTCCTCCCCTTGTTGTACACGAAAGAGGAAAGTAGGGCCCGATTTCTTCTGATTAACCGGGTAACGGTTGGGACTCAGGGGGTCTGACTTGTGAATGAGTGCTTTATGATTGCCGCACCAGATTGATGAACCTGAAGTTCGTGCCATCTGGTGATCCGCTTTTGTCTCTGCAAACTGATTGTCTCTTCATTCCACTCGGGAACTTTAACCCATGACCTAATGAACTAGTTTTTGCATCTGACCACTAATGCTGTCATATCTTGTGTGCATAGTTTTATGACTAGATGCTATCGAAATGCAGTTTTCTCTGGGTATGCTGTTTTTAAATCGTTCGTGACATTTCACAGAATTCTTCGAACTTGCACCAGTTTGGCAGCACTTGAAATACGAATTCCCGGAAACTGAATTTTATGTGTGTTCCATCGACTTAGTCTCATAAGTATACTGCAGAAATGTATCGGTGAAACTCATGTGTGAATAATTCTTAGCTTGTGACTCTGCGCATCACTCAGCCTGGGTCTCCAAAAAACTTCACGTATTCTACTGTCGGTCTAATTCGTCCTTTAAGCTGTTCGCGTCGCAGTGGTCATTTGTCCCACAGGACCGCTGACCTGACTATTTACACTTTAGAGCAGTAGGAAAACTTTCGAAAATATCTGCTCTATCAGACAACATCAATCATGAAAACAAAAGTCGCAGTAAACCAACCTGGCAACTTCCCACATTTGAAGAAAGGGGACATTGTACAGGCTTTCCACAGAGTGAAGTGGTCACGCATGAAGAATTAAACCTAGCCACCAAGTTGGTGTTCAAAGGTTGACAAAGGTGAATTGCTTCACGGTTTTATTGTCGCAACATTTGAATATTAAACTGTATGTCTTCATTATATTATGTGCTCCATAGTGTACATAATTCTTTGAGGATAACGCAATTTTTTGTCTCAGCACTTTCATCTCAATACTTGAGTGATGAGTTATCGTTATTGAATGGTCGCATGACGTGGCCTACCCACAATAAACTTTGGATCCCAATTTTACACGTCAGTTTGACAATATACAGTGTATAGAAAATTGCTGTGGTTAGCCACCTCACAGATTGTAGCATAACCGCTCCAAGGAAGCTGATTCTAATTGAGTAGTAGTTAGATATAATGCACTACTCATAAGGTTGTTGAAAATTCTTCGACAGCCCATGACCGTTTTCACCCTTCTTGGGGCTCATCAGGTAGGCGTGGTCCCCGAGTATCCGTTAACCTTATGTTCTACTTGAAACCGAATTGTACAAAATTAACAAAATACACTCATTTGCAAACGAATTTCGATTTTGCGACAGACTCACGGGGAACCCAGCTGAATCTCTCATTTATGATGTTTCAAGGCGACTGAATGTGCTGCACCAGGCCACCTCATGTTTCAGCAACCTTATGAGTAGTGTATTATGTCTATGCATGCTTTGAAAATCGTACCCAGATTGTTTGCAGACGAGTTTATTTTGCCAAGTAGTGGTTAGTTATTATGATTTTTACTGGTTTGGAAGGAACATGTGTAGAATATTAATCTTGAAATCTACATTGAATCCCATTGGATTTTCTAATCCACGATGAAGAAGATACTTCTCCGGATGAGGCAATGTAGGCAGTACAGTGAGTATGAAAAACCACTTCTGCTAAGTCTGGAGGCTTTCTGATTTTGATGTCTTTTGGTTCTTATTCCCTGAGTCACAAAATATTTGGATACCCTTTGTTTCAACAGATGAACTCGTCAAATCGACCAATGTTCACTGCGGACCAGGAATTGAACTTGCTGGTGAGTGTGGTGCAGTTTTCGTGCCAACGGTTTATGTTCGCATCTCAAAATATTAAGAATTAAGCTTGCGTACGGTCCATCCAATGCTAGCTTTTGTGTATAACGGACGTAACACTTATGCGTATTAAGTGGCCATCAAAAGTGAAAGGCCTGCAAAGCTGTCAACAGTCCATTTTTTCCATTCGGCTGCAATGTAGAGAGTTATCTGCCTAAATAGGTTAGATTCCACTTAGACGCTGGTCAACAGGATACATGCAGCATAATCACTATATATATATATATATATATATATATATATATATATTCTGCATGTTTGGGATCCGCTAATACTTCCTGGTTAGTTCCCCTAACTGAACTCTTTATTACGTGTGAACAAGACCGCTTTTATCGCGAATCTTGTGCTCGCGCTCAAGATTGTTTAAGTTTCAGGAGAAACCTCAATGCCTAGCGGTGCCTCATCACACTCTACCATCATTTCAATTATCTCGGGCTATTTAGTAAGTAAATCGGTGGCACTAGATATAACATCGTTTATCAGCGATGGTCGAACTTTATTTCAAGGTTCTTTCTAATAAAAATATTTGATTTTTTGTATACTTTTCAGATTGTTCATGCAATTCATGTCCTGCGATTTCACCTGCTGGAAATTGAAAAGGTGTGTCTTCCGTTGGTTGATCTAACGATGTGTGGTTGCTATGTCATCCAACGCCGCTGGTGACGATTCTGTCACACGTGTGGAAGACTGTGAATGTGATGTCCCCCGGCAAACAGGAGAATGATTAGACAACTGCCAGTTTAAACAAAAATTCCAAAATGTTTAGATATCCTGAAGGATATTAGCTTTTTCTATTTAGAGGTCGTTTGTATGGCAAGCGATTTTTGCCGTTAGAACAGCACAATGTGATAAGTTCACTTGAAAACCACAGAGGAAGTCATCCGTTCAACTGAGATGCAAACTTCTACTGCCCTCATTTAGAGGTTTATTAAAGAAATATTATTATGGATATGCACGTTTGACGAAGTTTTCCTCAGTTTTCCAAGTTTTATGCCAAAGTCGTCTAAGCACTTTAGTCAAATAGTATTCCAAGACAAACTGAAACAATGCTTAGGTTAGTTACTGAAATCCTTGACCTTTAATTCAGATTTTAACAAGGCCAAACCCGAATTTCGATCTCAGGGAAGTGTTTTATCCCCACGACTGACAAATAAAAAGGACATTTTCACCTTACTGAATATGATTTAATGTTATACCATGTTGATTGACCTACAGTGTCAGAAGACGCCACCCAATGCACACTACAGAAAAAAGGAAATTCTTTAGCTTTTACTGTTATTCAGGCCCTCTGTTAATGAGAAACAGCACTTTTGAGCCGCTAACATATTCAAGGATTGAGCTGCACGTGACTAAATACACATAGCGTGAGTTATCGCTCCTTGGTGAGGCTTTGAATGATAAATTTCACCCTTTGATTCTTGCGGTCGTTCACTTGTGGGCTGCCCAAAAGGTTCTGTTGTAAAAAAAACGTTCCGAATTTTACGATTCTGTATATCCCGCCTTCTGTTGGTTTCAGTTCGCCTGAATCATCTCAGTATTTACTCACTTTGATGTTGGAGCTTAAAATAGCGCGAAAACAAGTATTGATTCGACCTACCGGTACACCTAAAGCAAATCTGTCAACAGCTTAGCACTGATCAGCAGACACAGTGGTATCAGATGCGATGCTTAAAACTGCAGGCTAAAGGATCACAGCCTTTATGGCCATCCGATAAACCGAAATAGAGATTGATTTTTTGTAGCACCTGTCATGAAATTCGGTGCATTCCTTCACAAAGGGAGGCTGCTGAACTGTAATAACTGAAAAAACGGAAGCTCGATTGACAAGGTTGGTAGATCACAATCAGAAATTCGGCTTGAAGCTGCACCGTGCACTGATTTATAAGCTTTTGTGTAAAACTCTGCCACGGTTCTTTACACTTTTTATACTTTACCCGCCAATTTCGTAACTGCCTGAGTGCTGAGGAAATTTCTATCCATACGCTACGGTTAGGAGAACAATCTCAAATAAACGCAGGAACAGTGCTGCATCTATCTATTTGATTAATGTGCCACAAGAACGGAGAATACGAAGGATACATAAACATAGTTTTTATTAAAAAACAACGACTCACGGATATGCAGCTAGCTATTCTTCATATGGTCCACATTTTCGGAGCAGACTTTGTCACATAGATGCGGTACTGTCAACAGAGTATTCATATTCCTGATGTGTATAGACATTGGTTGACTCAGTTAGCCTATCTTCTTATGAAATATGAATATGTATACTATGCACACGTATCTCTCCACATATACCTTATTCAACATTTTATTCCATGAGGAGCACGCACCACCGCCTAAACAAAATGTGAAAAAAGGTTCCGTAGAGGTCACTATCGGCATGTGTTTTCCGAAAGTTGCCAACGAACAGAGATTGACAATCAAGGTCTGTCTGCGCGACACAAAAAGACGTCGGCACCTTAAAAATGCAAGCATTTACCACTGGAACAAGCTGCAACTGCCTGGCAGCAGTTTCATCTAACTATGAAGACCGTTTTTAAGCCCTTGAAGGATTGGCAGGGATCTGCATAAAGAAACACAAAAACTGGATTTTTTATTTTACTGTAGCCAACATGCAGTAGCACTGATCACCTGATAGCCCAAGGAAAATGGGTAGTAAGCCCGTCGAATGTGAGTCGTAGGCTGCTTTTACTGTTTTTTTCTGATGCAGTTTACAAACTGTATAGGGCAAATGTTAAAAATAAAACCCTGCAGATAAATCTCAAGAAGGTCAGAATTGAAATTCACACAACATTCTCAGCCACAGTGATAGGATTTCATAGTAAACATAGATCCGCGATAATAATGTACAAATTGATAACCGCATGAAAGTTCAGCATTGCTGCCTAAATTATTGTCCAAAATTTGTCAATGCAGGTTGCTTTTGATGTGGTTCAAAGGTATCCATCAAAATCTGTGTTTGACGACATCCCGAAGATGAACCAGATTACGACGTTGGATAGCTGACAACGAGTGAAATCGCTGCGGCTTAAATCACTAAGCTTTTTCCGGTAGTTATGTTCACCAGGGCAGTATTAGTTCCTTGGTCTCCGCCCGAAAAGCAGTGGTATAATTTGCCGTGTGAGTTATGGATGTGTCAGCTGCTGTCATGTTTACACCAGACCTTTTCCCAACCAACCTCAGTGGAAAAGTGGAATTCGGATGGTGATGAACTTTGTCATGTTTGATGGGTTTTACATTCGATAGTTGAGGGCCGATAACAGTTGTTACTTCATATTTCTCCATCGCATTCCGGCTATCTGCCATACACTTATCCGCTTAACCAACCATCCTGCCAGATATTGGGGCTCGAGAACAGCATGACATTCGTATATGTCCACCCATGAATGCACCCCTGCCCCTCTCTCGGCCAAATGGAAATGTGCCTTTGCACACCCATCCGATCCGTTCGGTCGCATTCCGTGATGCCGCACGATGTCAGACAGTGGCAGCGACAGAAGCACCCTGTGTGGTGTGGCGTCAGCCGCGGATCCGTCTGCTATGCAACACATAGCTACAATTCACGTACCACCCCGAGAAAGGGTACGCGCGTCAACCAGCCGTGCTCTATATACAAACGCACACACATGTATACATACAAACCCAAACGCGTTTGACAGCTTGACAGGTTTTCGGCACCGAAAGCATGCACGCGTCAGACTGTTCGTGCAACAGCAACAGCGGTGGATCTTGCTCGCTTATGAATGAACTTCTAGCGTGCAAGGATATATAAGTGTACAAAGGACGTTCACGAAGGCGGGTGGCCTGAGGTTCGTAGCTTGTGTCAGGGAGGTGAGGATGTCCGGGAAACCACACGCCCTAACTGGTTGGTACTGCACCACCCCGATACATAGGAACGAGCGTGCGAGGATGTTTCATATATGTTTCGCACACACACACACACACAGGCGAACAGCTACACGTAAGCGTGTAACTTGGGGCACGTTTGGGATAACCCGGGCGCGGACCGAACATAACCACCAGCTGTCAAAAGAGATTTACTCGAATAGAACCGGTAGAATGGTAAAACCTATTGGATTTCCTAGAGCAACAACTTCAGTGAGATTGCTGTGAAAACGTCAAACAAGTTACTCTTGAGTGGAGTTGCTTGCTGTAATCTGAACGACTGCGCGCAGAGGGAGAGAGGGAAATTTGTAACAGTGTGACTGGAGTGTGGTAGCCAGCCTGAAGTTTAAAACGGTTTGTTTTTTAAACAGAAAACTTGGCTTGTTGCTGTCACCATATAGTGTAGCAACAACGAATTTAAGTTGGTTGACTCTTTTCAACCATACGTACATTTACCAAAATCAAAAGTGATGTTTTAGATTTGAATATCTCTATCTGGTATAGAGATTGATTCACAGTAAACAAAATTACAGACCATGCTCTCTCAGAGACCGCTGAGATGAACCATTGAGACTCCAAAGAACTGTTCTTTTCTAAAGAGGAACTCTATCAGAACTCACAGCCAGATTATTGGCTCAAAAAGGAATCTTCGTGGCCCACAAATCGAGTACCACCCATAGGAAATTGATCTCTAGACAGAAGGACAACCGGGATAACATCAAGAAGAATAATGTGATACACCAAATCAACTGCAACAACTGGAACAAATTCCACGCCGGACAAACTGGGAAGAAATTATGCACACGAAACACAACGCGGCTCTCAGGAGACATGACCCCTTGTCCTTGATATCTACACACGAGGACCAAGAAGGCCACAAATTCAATCTGGAAAACATGAAATGGCAGGCATACGGAGACACGCGACACGGAAGAGAATTTCTGGAAGCAAGATACTCCACGGCAGATTCGACCAACCGGTGCACCGAACTGGATCCAACTTACGCAACTCTACATGCAAAAGACCAACACCTCAACCGGAACACTCAAGGATGACCGAATATTGGATTCACAGACAAGAAACAGGGAACCCCTTGGAGTCAAACCAATATAGGTCACAAGCAGAGTCTCGGAAGGACGAAGGTCACTCCAGCATCGACCAGATTACGACAGCAGGGGATGCCAAGCTCAAAAATCACGTGGGCATTGGCGAAAGAGGACGTAGGATAACAGAGCAACCAATGGAACCGTCCGACCAAACAACTAATCGCGATCAAAGGTCATCCCCTTCTAGCAGCACGTATATCAACACACGCGTAAGACTACTCAGCGCACAACGACTAACCCACCGCTACGCATCGCTATGCTCCCTAATAACGCACTGATAATGTAACCTCGATTGGTGATGAAACGTTTGCAATCACACTGCCCACCTCAGCGAACAGGCCAGCGACCAGTATCACAATCTTAAATTGTCCAATTTTGGCGTCTTGATCTCTGAAGGCAAATTATGTGAGACTAGTACCATTGAGGACAAGGTATGAAAGCGGAAGGAAACCAAAGACTTGCTTTCAAGTGACTGTTTTCAGCGGTCAGTTGGATCACGTTGAGTTACGCGCAAAACCACAAAAGCCAAATCGTTTCTACGAATGCGGTATTATAAATACAATAATAAAAAAATAAAACTGTACAAACCTTAAAGTGCGTGACCAGGACGGCTTCTGTACACCAGTTTAGGAACTGCTAATTCCCATCGGGGTCCCAAAGTCCGCGCCGACTCAAGGCAAAGTGGATACAAGATAGAGGGACCCACGTATTGATTTAAACAACACGTGCGATGACGAGGTCAAATAGACGTTTACTTTCAGGTCAAAAACAAGAAAGGTGGTACGGGCGCAACACCGAAACAACAGAAACAGGGAATCACGTTGTACACAATAAGGATAGAAGAACTAACACTGCCAGGCAACCTTAGATGTGACTACTATAAACAACTTCAATCAGAATGTCCTTGATAGTCAGAGTTTTGCACTGTGTTAGCAACACTCCCCCCATTAATTATCAGGAGGAAACTCGACCCCCGCGGGCTAACTCTGAGGTAGAAATAAAATATCTGTGTGCGTGGCTGAAAGCGTCACTTGCCACCATCCCCATTCGCTGGCTGTGCGATATTAGACGGACCGAGTTTCACTCACTCAAAACAGTCTTGACATCACCAGTGATGACCAACACACAATCGAATGTTGCTCAAACATTTTTTTCAGTTGAATGTCTCTTTCGATTGTGAAAGTCAAGGTTCTGCCTTCTAGCGGATCGGAATTACGAAGCTCAAGGAATTTTTGACGGCTGACAGATGTGAGGCAGCGAACAAAAGGGTAAGATGGACGCGTAGATGCTCAGTGAATGCTACTCTAAGTAGAACCAACAATGATTAAATTTCCTTGAAGAATCATCTCTTTAAGCCAAAATACTCCCACACAACCAAACTGGACACTTGGTGGGTAAGGAATCACACCCAAAACTTACTGTCGTGTACAATGGGTTCGAAGATTTTTGGTGGGGCCGAAAATTAGTTGTAAGAGCTGGATAAAGTGAGTGGTTTCTGAATGCGCAATGCACACACTTATTCGGACTGTCGATCACTTCATCATGGACAAAAGGGCTTTTATATTTGGCCTATCATTATATCATACGTCGTCTTCATGAAGGAACGTTTGAGTGTGGTGCTTTGTTGCACAAAATTTACTCACAAATCAGCACCATTTGCCTCGAGAAAGAGTAGTGATTCCGATGTGGCGAGGACTACTAAAAGTCCAGTCACGTGCACTTGTTCCACTGTCAGCTTTTTGTAAGCCTCTGAATTTTTAATACGGTATGGACCTTCAGGTTCGTTCCTAGCCGAAATTTCAAGAAAGCGATGCCTTGAGCGAACAAAATCATCTGAGATTCATCTACATGTTTGCCAGATTTCGGTTTCATGGTCGGACAATCGTTTTATTTAGAACACAAACCGTAGTTAATACAACAGCCTCAGCTGAATGTTATATACACCCTTTTCTGCAGTGAATCCTTTTGTTTAAGACGAACCGGTGCATGGCGAACAAGTATAACGAACAAGTCAGCGCCGTCTCATGAAAATGAAGTAAAGCATCCCATTTACTCGTATTGTGTACGATAGAGCCCGCATAAGTACTATGTTCCTAGATCAGTGCCACGTTAATTCAAGCGAGTGATAGTTTCGATAACTTCGCTTCCTTCTTATTTTAGGTTCATGAATTGTGTGACAGCTTTTGCGCGAGATACATTGCCTGCTTAAAGGGGAAAATGCCCTTAGATTTAGTTTGTGATGACAGAGAATCTGCGGGATCCACTGGATCAGCGTCAAGTCCACTCCCTAATCGACCCTCCACACCAAACTTATTCAGTGACATCGGAGAAAACGTACAGTCCGCTCATGTCTACACCTCTTTGGGTGGTTCGAATGGTCAGCTAAGCAGTGGTGTATACAACAACAACCGTTCTGATGTCCCCCCACCACCGTCACGCTCAGCCGACGCTCTCACTGCTCCCCATGACACGCGCGACCGCGAGGCCTTCAAATGCACGTCTAATCATTCGGAGAAAAGTTCCGAATTCGTCACAATAGCTAATGCAATAGGCGCGACACTGTCCTCCTCTTCCACCTCCTCGGTTGAATCACCGGGTGCCACATCGGTGAGTTCCGCTTGTACAAATCGGTTGAGTTTCATTATTCCTGTTGCTGTTTCTTGTTCTACAAAGTGCAACTAAGAAAACAGGTAACCTGTGGGTTTTTACCTTACATCGGTCAGTGTTTCAAAAGTCGTGATAAGTCGCTGAAAGATGGGCATCCGAAACCGCGTATCTAATTTATGGGCAGCAAAATCTGGAAAGCTAATATTGGCAAACACTGGATGTGGACGTCTGACCTGACAGGCTGCCTGTCCCCATGTCTATGATCTGACAGGATAGCAACCAGCCAAGTTCATATCGCATCCGGCCTTCATGTGTCAAACGTGGCTGTGTGACTTGCCCAGCAGCCCCACTCATGAAAGAATCCTTAGAAAAGAAGTGGTTTGCTTGTCGATTTGCTCCGGATAACGGACCAACTACATGATGTTGCCACTATGACTCGGCCCGTATGGAAGTTCGTTAGCGTGTGTTGCTAGCCTGAAGTTGCGGGCTGCCAAGGCAACTGAGGTCTCCGTCAGCCCAAAATCCCAGATGCATTAAACATTAGGTAGGAATAACACCCAGATGGGTGACGGTGAGGGCTTTCTGGACCATAAAGGTTCCCCGCATAATAAATGTAAAGTTTGTATTGCTCTCTAACTAAGAAAATCAAAATTATTTGATGAACTGGCTAATTTTGGTGCGATCAGTCTGCTATCCGGGTTTTTTTCGAGTCACCAGGCATAAAGCATCTTCACAACAGCCTGTCTTCCGAATTAGGCAACATGTACAAAGCCAAAGTATCACTAAAATTGGAACGTTGTTCAAAGTGCGTCACTTCCCAAAAAAGACGGATTCCTCTGAAATCACGCCATGATCAAGGTTGTTCAAAAGGTTGGGCACGATTCTGTCCACTTAACCCCCTTGACAAAGAGAAGCCAGGCTAACAGAATTATCGCATTAAAAGAGTACCTGCAGTCTTAGCTATTATTCATTAGGCATTCTCGCGTGGAAAGACATACCACACCGTCCGAGTTGACCAAATCCATGACCTGAAAGATAGCAAAGGCACTTTTGAGTTGTAGAGTGAATCAGCAGTTAGGATTAGATGTTCAAATTTGGCTCTACAGATTGGAACAAGGTTAAAGTAAAGAAGAGTTCGCGAAGTAAATTCCTTTGCAAATTAATTCGATTTTCAAATGGGGACTCAGCTAAATCCCAACTGAATCGCTCTATTATAATATTCTTCAACTGAATCTGCTACACAGACTGCCTCATGCTTTAGTTGGTAAATATTCAGGATATCGTGGTGTAATTTCTGACTTGTTGGGTTCCTGAAAACTCATCGAAAGGCCGCTATCGGTTTTACCCTTTATGGAACTCATCAGGTGGACGTGGCCCATGAGCTTCCACCAAACTCACGTTCTGCTTAAAAGCAGTCGTGGGCAGTCAAAGAGCATTCAGCAATTTTATGAGTAGCGTTCCTTCAGAAAAATACATTTATTCAGGAAAGCAAACAATCATTTGCTAAAGAAGATGCTGGTAGTTTAGACTCAAATGAGATTCTGAAGGAGTTGCGCAGCCCATTCGAGAAAAAGGAGTGATTGGATGTTTGAAGAAGGCTCGGGAAAATGAAGAGAGAGATGTTTCAAAAGTAAAATTGATGTAAACATCAGTGGTGAGGTTATTCGCAAGAGGTGGGTTGTTACTGGTATAACTGGTGTCTGAATAGATGGAATAGTAAGCGTGGCGCCATTAGTTCGAGTCCACTGATCCCAAGAACAGCGCAACTGAGGTTCCATACAGAAAGTTTCTTGGTGTGGGAACAGATACTTCTCAGCATTTTTTCACAGTATTTTTCTCCTCGGTAATTCCTAGGCGAAATATCGAATAAATAAGTTCGTTCCACCCTTCACTTATAGTTTATTTTTTAGGCCTTCAAACCTGGTAAATTTGCTCACGTCATTCTCAGTCTCTAATCCCCTTGTTGGATTAACTGTGCGAGTATCTAAAAGCGCGCAAGCTAGCTGACAAGCCAACTAACGAACCTGCGAGTGAACGAACGAGCAAGTGTGTACCCTAACTAAAAACCAAACCAACTTCAGCGTTACAACAAATGACCAGGTGAAAAACCCTGGGATGGACGAAAATTGGACGTGTCAGTGCCATTAATCCTCCGCTTGTCCTCCTGTTTTCGAACAAGCTAGCGAACGAGAATTATGGCTGGGTGTGTCAGGTGCAACTGACATTTTCACGGGCGTGCAAGTGTACACCCTTGCGCGAATTGTTGACGACGGCGAAAAACTGGCCTAAAAATAAAATTAACCTGAAATTCCTCCGAAATCGAACAATTTGTAAGCTTCAAAAATAGCAAAACAGCCGTACCGGGCCGCACCTGTGGGGTGCGTAAAAGTATAAACTAACATAAAATGGACGGAAAGGAAATCGAACAATTTGTAAGCTTCAAAAATGGCAAATCAACCGTACCGGGCCGCACCTGTGGGGTATGTAAAAGTATAAACTGTAACATAAAATGGACGGAGAATTTCGTAACCGTCAAAATCTGCAAAACAGTGCAGACAGACTGGTGTTAATGATGGGTGTAAACAATGTCTGAGGAATTCGAGAGCAGCCCTCGTCACCAATGAAAGGCGTTTTTCCGCAAAAAAACCGATGGTGTGCATAAATCTAATTGGCTGAAATTCCATCCGAATTTGTCTGTCATCAGTGTTTAGCAGTTGAACGTCTACTCACGGTATAAGTGATACAAACACTGTGAGGAGCTTATGCTGACGCTGCTTGGAAATCGGTGAATCTGACCTGATTCTTTCGAAGTTAGCTTAAATTTAGAGACCGCAAAAGTTTTTCTGGACGGCGGGTGTGCAGGTATCACCGAAACATCAAGTGTCCTTGAACTTCCGACCACATTCGCTAGCTCGTTTATGTTTCCGGGTAGAAGTGCGCCACATTAAGGGATGCCCAAAATGAAGCGCTCTGTTTGAAATTGATGGACGGATGGGAAAAATTTGTCACATGCACGATCGATAAAGCAGACCAATGAAGCAGATCTATATTGGTTCGCTCTTCGGCACTTGATGACTGGACTGCATAAAGCCCTGATGGCCAGTGCACCTGTTCCACCTCATAGAGACATACCTAGAAATTTCAAGTACTTTTGTGGATTTACCGACGCCGAGTGTTTCCATGCCAGTGAGGTCTGAAAGAGCTGATTTTGCGCAGGTGCGGGGAAACTCTAAGCTTTGAAATGCATGGTGCTGACATCTGTAATCGCTTTCAAGAGCTTTTGTTCCGGTTATTCTAGAGTCTTAATCTCAAACTGGTGCTGTTTAGGAGCATTTGTAGTCACAGTTTCGGTTTTATAATTCATCACTTGACTGCAAATTTGGCAGTAAACTTTTATAAAATGCACATGTTGAGACGAATACAGATGCCTGAATATCACACCGTTGTCTCTTCGAGGAAGGTGTCGACGGAGCATCAACCACTATGAGAAGAATGACTAATTATTTCGTAGAACACAACTCACATGGCTCTCGTTTGAACAATCGTCCTCCTGTCTTGACGCAATGATTCTGGCGAATCCATATCAACCGGGAGGGCAGAATCATTGGAATCGAGTTTCGCTCTCATTAGAGCTCTCAGCAGTACATATTCAATGGCCGTGCCGAAGTTTGAACTCGAGGCGTCGGGCGTTCCGCTCACCGTTGAAACGCGAATATGTTCACCTGTTCAGAGGCAAGAAGAAATTCGGATGAGTCCAGCACGCGCTGGTGGAGTAGTGGTAACACGCTCACCTCGTATGTCAGATAAGTTCACACCCGGACATCACCATTTGGTGCGCATTGCTGATGAGCTCTATTAAGAGCAGAACTCGAATCATTGCCACCCCGCTCTGGTATTGTTACGGGCAAACGGTATCTTTAAATGACGTGCAATCCCAAAGCCTCGGGGAAGGCCAAACAAAGTCGGATCTGGGCTTCTATACGGTGCCAATAACGTAGGACATCAATTCACAAACTATACAAGCCTCGACAGTAGATACTCGTGCAAAATGTATGGCCCACCTGGACTACAAAAGTACAAACCAAAAGAGTAAACACTCCTACGTGAGACAGTCACACGTGCATAAGGTCGACCACAAAATGGCTGGATGACCTCAAGGTCAAATAAGTGAAGTGGTAGGAATAAATAAATGCCAGTTCATACAGATGCGCTAAACACAAAAGTGGAGCGGGGCTTACCGATAGAGACAGACGAAATTTGGAGAATTTCAAATGGTAAAGTAATGGGCGATACAGATATGGACTCACCAGAATGATTGCGTCTGGACAGAATGACAATTGTTCTAGTGATGTGAGTACATATTTTACAAAATTTCACAACACCAACATCTGAAACTAATTTTTATTTCTCCCCTCTCAAAGAGTGGTCGCACTTCAAAGAGACTACAGATGTGGCTGCCTGTATTGTTAAACTGGGAGAAGTGGCCTGTCATTGAATAGTATTTTTGAAAGGACTATATGTAGTACTTGGAAACTGTGGTGGGAGATTAGTTTCTCTATCGGCAGTGCGCTTAGATTCGAAATTGGTGTTTGCTGAGTCTATTTGTTCTTAGTTCTATGCGGGATTCGTGGAATTCTCGTTCTCACTATTCTAGTTTGAACAGTCTTTTCCTAGCGTGGTCATTTTGGCAAGTCCATATCAAGAAGCGGAAGCACTTAATTCCAGTTTCAGGCTTTTCAGAGCTCATCATTAATTCATATCTTTGCCCGTGCTGGGGACTGAACTATTGACATGTGATATATGAGTTTAGTGTGTTACCACTACATCAACAGCACGCGCTGAATTATTACGCCTGAACTGGTGAACCCATTCAAGCTCAAGCTATATGACTAGATGTTAACCGTTCAGACGACGATCAAGTAACTGTCCTGCATGTGTCGATAGTCTGGTGATTCCACAGGAGCTCGAAACTCGAACCGGTGAAGTAGTGATAACACGCTTGTCTCGCAGTACAGGTGTTCAGATTTCAAACCCCTGCAACGCCAAGCATATGAGTTGTTGACGAACTTGAACAAATGTGAAACTGAAGTTCACTGATTCCCCTCCTTAGTGTGGACTTGCCAAAATGATTGCACAAGGACAGAAGGCGTGTGATGTGAACATGCGGCCAATTTATGGCGGCCAGGGAATGTTGCTGGGGAAATACGGTTCAACCGATCAGAATAATCACACAGTCAAAACTGTAGTGATTTTCATTAGTCTGGACTCCAATGCGTCCTTCTCTCCTGCGTTGGAATACGTCTTACACAAACTCGACTTTTAATTTTTCCCATTTCTGCCAGAAAGTATATCTCAATTTATTCAGGGTATGAGTACCTGGCTGCATGCTTACTAAAACCCCGTTTAGTAGCGCGCAGACGTTTTCAGTCAGACTAAACTCTGGACTGTGAGATAGTTCACGCAGAGGCTTAATGTTATAAACAAATAGCTGTGAAGTAGGTAGGCTATACGAGTGCATTATCATGCCAAATTGCCGTGGATCCAGGCCTGTTTCCAGAAACCGGAGAAAACAGGAAATCACCGGATCTTGGTCTATTCCTTGTGAGAATTGGAAAACCATCACGTAACCACTACCATAATGTTGATCGCTGAATTTTCGCTCTCCGTTTTGTGCATCGTGTAGGCAGCACACTAGTTCGCCAAGCCCAACGAAACGAAACTTCTTCGTCGATGTCAAGATAACCAGTCCAAATATTACGACAAATCAGTCTATATACCATTCCGCCTACTATAAATTAGGCTTTAAATGGGCTGTATATGTAACATAAGGTACCGAAGCCTATTTTAACCTGAAAAGTGCAGTCGGTTCCCATGAAAGGTCTTTTGTAGTCTTGATACCGAAGAACGCATCTATGGACTACGCTTGGGAGGTTTCCCTTTCTGAGCACACTACACCACTGAAGACAATGCAGTGTTTTCCTTAAAATTGAATGTACTATTTAGGGAGGGTATCTATGCCTAAATTTGCCGAACAATACTATTTGGTGTTCACGGGAGACCCAACTGAAACTCTGGTTTATGATTTTCCAATCAGCTGAATGTGCTGTACCATGTTTAAGTTGGTATGATATTCGAGACTGCTTTAATCTGATGAGACCCAAGAAGCGCGAAACCGGTTGTTGGCTGCCAGAGTTGTTTTCGGAAACCTTATGAGTGGTGTGTTGCGCCTATCGGACAATAATAATGAATTTAGGTTTGCCAACCCGAGTCGACTCATATCATAAGCCATCATTGAATCAACTATCTTATTCGGTTTTTGACGAAGCATTAGAAGACTCCAATTGGTAGTTGAATCCTGGCATACGAATCTAAACGAAAAGCAACCGCCAGATTTTCCGTTCATACAGAATGTACACGAACTGCGCATAATCAGCATTTACTAAGACCTTTTCAACTTCCGATTAACTATCGACAAATTTTGGTCTGAGCATCAAATGAAGGACCATCCGATGATCGCCAGTCAAATCGAATCGGTGTGGTTTACAAAATCCACTCATGTCCGCTTCTTTGTAACGTTACTGCTGTTTTTTGTAGGAGTACCCCCAATGTAAGGTTTGTCCAAAGTTGAATAAACCTTGCAAAGTTCGACTGAGCGTTTTATGAACCTGAAGAAATCGACAAAACCTGTGTTATTATGGTACTCTGTTTCATTATTGTCAAGATTTTTTCCCGCCCATCCACCTATAGCTTACCAGGTCTCAATTTCACACTAACTAGTTGATTGATTATCAGACGCCTCTGCTCGAACACGTGGGTTCGAGTGAATTAACGTGCGTTTGTTTGCATAAACTGCTTTTTTAACGGAGTAAAATGTTAATAGTTTTACAGCAACGCGCTTCAACACATTTCTGGAAGCAGTATAGCATCAAGTTTAACCAACCGCTGTTCCTTTTGAGTTATCGGTGACCTCAATGTTTGTCATTGATGACAACGTGTTGTCACTTGATGACAACGATAAAAATTGAAATAAAAACTATGATAATTTGGTTATCTAGAACAAATCTGAACCAACACAAACGCTTGAAAAAACATCAAGCAACTGACGTAAGAGTAAGGTTTCTTCATTTTGTGTCCCAGTAAATATCAGCAAATAAACATATCATGAAGATTCCCTGGTGCCCCACTGATCGAGCCCAAAGAGAACCATCAGTCAGTCCTGTACAATGAGTGTTTATCGGCACCAGAATGCGCCTTGTAGATGTCAGCACATAAACGTCATTTGTATATTCTTTGCATTAACTTTTACTGTCACAGCCCGTCCAGATTCCTAAGGAATAAACAAATCATCTAATCACATTTTCCCAGTGAGCCGTTAATCAACAACCGTTGCACGAAAGACCGTCCATAATGATGACCTGTCAAGATTTGCGTAATTTGATGCCACCGGACAACGTTGTACTTTTTTTTAAAGGCCTGTGGCAGCACATATCTGACACACGGTTTCGCGTATACAAGCCACCGAGTGTTCTCTAAATATCCCTTTCATCAGACTACGACGTCAATTATTGTGGCATGGACTACAAGATAAATCTAGCACGGCGGGATGCAAAGAAAGAGGGCTATAAAAGTATTGTGTTTACAGTAAGTGGAGAAAAGGCTGAAAAAATGGATAGATTTCGCCAGAAAAACGGAAACAATAGACGTCTTGAGAAGTGAAAATGTGAGATGCGCAATATACTCTACAAACCGTACTTATTATAAGGGAATTCCTTACGGAGATTCAATAATGGTGGCTATGCATTCGACTCCAAATCTTAGATTTGCTTGCTTACTAGTGCTGGTGTCAACTTTTTGGAATCTTGCCATGTTGTATGTATGGCAAGAAAACCTGTGTTGAAGCAATCAACGGAGGCACAAGTCTGATTCTGATAGGCTAATGATTTCAACCAATGCATCAAACACTGACTGAAAACAATTTACTCAAACAGGCTGAAAGCCATATTCTTAAAAAACTGAGCATATACGTGCTCGAAAAAAAACGGTGACAGATTACGTTGTTCTGGACAAACAGTGAAACTTTCGGGTCTCTCACAGATAAACTTAGTGAGGATTTATTCGGTGAGGTGACAAGTGCAGTTCAATCACGCGGGTACTACTGACAGATTTATTATGTCATTTATGAAGACGGGAGGCCTGCTATTTTACCGTAGCATTTTTGCTACTCTCAAGTTAGTTTTTTCAGGTTGCAATAGCGATGGGAAACCGGCTGGTAGACTTACCGGGAAGTACATGCTTACATTGTGCTCGAGATAGCTTTGTAGTTAAGGTTTGAGCTTAAAAACCGAAAGTATCTTAGTTCGAACCCAACACTGCCATCGCGACTGCTGCTGTCTGGGCTTGCGTAACCTTGCATTATCTTAGCTGTTGTGTTTTATTCGGGTAGCATGACAGCTAGGCATCGAAGGGGCTAGCACAAGACCTTGAGGAAGAGGCACCATTGGTTAAACTTGCTCTTTATTCCGTTTCGTTATGCTCGTTTATTCGCCCACATTCCATTCCTTTTCAGATCGGTCTTTCCTCACTCTCGCTCAAAATTCCAGTCAGAAATCATAGCATTAGTGATTAAAACTGATTGAAGCCTAGGGAATATTTGTCGAATTCAAAAGTCCGGTTAGTACAATGTTCACTATTGTTGTTCGAAAATGGGGATTCTGTCGTTCGTTCACCGCTAAACGGAAATGCGCGAATGAGCTCATCGCTGTTCATTGGGTCCTTAGAATCATAATAGGGTGATAACATCACGAGTTGGAATACTGACGGTTGAAATATGTGATAACTGATAGATACTCTTTTCCTCTGGTACAATTAACCAGTAGCTTAAGGTGATATCAGCCATGTACTAAAGTGGCATAAAACCAATAACATTTTTAATGCTCATATAGCAAGGGGAAACTTGTCGTTACTTTTATGGGAGCGAGATCCATAATGTCATAAACGGTTGCACATGTGTAGCCTCGATGACCCATTTATCTGCTCAACAGACGTCCTATTTAATGAATTTTTTTCATCCTTGCAGACAAACCACGGTCTTGGGTACTCCGGCACCAACAGCGTGTCGGCAGTTTCAAGCACACCAGTCAGTGCTGCCGTGCACGCAGTTAATTCAAGTACAAACACACAGACTTCCACAACATCTGGCCAACGGGATCGACCCAGTAGTTCACTGAACCAAACCTCCCCACCATTTTACGGTACCACACAATCTTATCAACAGTCTCATACCACACCGGCCAGTTGCAGTCTAAGCACCTACGACTTATCGCCACCTTTGAGATCCAGTATGACTTCCAGCAATTACTACAATCAGTACTTCTCTCACTATATTCGAGGAAGTGAATTCAACCCTTTTCAGTCAATTGTGCCACGCTTAGACTCTTCCATGCACTATACAGATCATCCCGGTTCGACACATGCACCTTCACATTACGACTATCCTTATTCCTACTCCCAGTATGGCATACCGGCTATTCTGCCTGGTCCCTCCAGTTCCACCCAACTCAGCTCACCTACTGGTGGGTCTGGGATGGTACCTCCACCACCGCCTTCGCTCCCGTCTGGATCGCATTCGGAATCAGAACCCTTTTCTTATCAGCACTCGTCAGCGCTGGTAGACGGACACCCGAATTACTTCTGCAAACCCAACAGAGCAAATGGCACACAACCGCATTCTTCGTCACCTGGACCGCACACTCACTTCATCGACTACCATGGAAACCATTCGCCATATGCACCAAACCGACCATCTTCAAGAATCCGGCAAACAAAGTTGGCTAATGCGACGGCTACGATGAATGGCAACACTGCTATCGGGAGTCGACGAGGAGATCGAATGTTAAATGGAGACGGAGGTGATCATGATCGGGTAACCACCAGGTCTCGAGATCATGCCAATTCTGAGGATAGTAGTAAGTATAGTTTTAGGAACATGTTAACCCTTGATTGTGTCACATGAATGAGAATTTCTTCCTCCCCTGGTTTCCAGTTTAGGCAACCGGTCTGACTCTATGATACATCAGGTTAGCGTGTATAAGTCTTACTGTGTAATATCAAAAGTTTGCACATTTCACAAAGCCTACCCACTTTTCCGCTTTGTTTGAAGTGGCATAAAAGTGCCCTGGTAAGTGTCAGAGATAATGTTTAATTCACCAATGAACTTTAGGGTCTGAGAAATGATGTTTCTGTTCTTATAACTTGTCCACAAAACCAATGCCGTTATTCGCGATTCTGTGGTTGTTGTCATGTCGCTGTTTTCTTGTATCAGCTGATAGTTAGCTGCCAGTGTTTCTCTCCCACTCACTGTCTTTCTACCTCCACATCGTGACTTTGGCATATTCGTTGCCTGACACCCAAAGGCATCATGGCTCGTTGCAGCAGCGGCAGCAGGTTGCTTGCCTATTCTAACGACTGGACCTTCAGGTTGATGTGGGTGGTTGGTTTCTAATCCTGCGAAAGCATTGCCTGATGTTCCCCCTCGGTGCTTGTCAAAAGTTTGTTCAAAACCCACGTTCTTTCACTGCTTGTGACTCACGATTTCTGCACATACACACACAAACAAACACACTGTTGGGAACCTTTAAACTTCTCCGTCCCTTTTCCTTCCAGCTGGTTTGCCACACGGCTAATATTCGATAGAGTATGGGCAAAGTTGGCCTACTTTCCAAATGGGGTATAGCGCGTCTGCTTCCATTCAAACATTCAGAGAAAAAACGCTCAGTCTTGACGAAAAAATACCATCAAGCAGCAACTTGACAGCTCATTTGCACGTGTCAGACCAGATAGGAAACGTGTGTGTACGCGCACGAAAACAAGACCTAAAACAGTATACAAGCAGACGAACCACGAAGAAAACAACATCGCCCTCTCTGTCGAGCTGACATGATAGCATGGGTAATTAATGCATTGATCAGAAAGGCTGAAACGTCTACTTTCTGCTGGTTGAGCTTGCCCGGTTGAGTGGAGCTCCGGGGACAGTTCCAAGGAATGATCGATATTCCTGACTGCTGATACTATGTTCAAAAAAGGCTCAACTAAATCAGTGCGCTTGTTAAGGAATTCATATTAATATAATCGTTCAGCTGTAGCAACTTTTCGGTGCCTAGCTACCACACGAAGGAGGCAGGATGGCTGGGCTGGTAAGTGTCAGAGATAATGTTTAATTCACCAATGAACTTTAGGGTCTGAGAAATGATGTTTCTGTTCTTATAACTTGTCCACAAAACCAATGCCGTTATTCGCGATTCTGTGGTTGTTGTCATGTCGCTGTTTTCTTGTATCAGCTGATAGTTAGCTGCCAGTGTTTCTCTCCCACTCACTGTCTTTCTACCTCCACATCGTGACTTTGGCATATTCGTTGCCTGACACCCAAAGGCATCATGGCTCGTTGCAGCAGCGGCAGCAGGTTGCTTGCCTATTCTAACGACTGGACCTTCAGGTTGATGTGGGTGGTTGGTTTCTAATCCTGCGAAAGCATTGCCTGATGTTCCCCCTCGGTGCTTGTCAAAAGTTTGTTCAAAACCCACGTTCTTTCACTGCTTGTGACTCACGATTTCTGCACATACACACACAAACAAACACACTGTTGGGAACCTTTAAACTTCTCCGTCCCTTTTCCTTCCAGCTGGTTTGCCACACGGCTAATATTCGATAGAGTATGGGCAAAGTTGGCCTACTTTCCAAATGGGGTATAGCGCGTCTGCTTCCATTCAAACATTCAGAGAAAAAAACGCTCAGTCTTGACGAAAAAATACCATCAAGCAGCAACTTGACAGCTCATTTGCACGTGTCAGACCAGATAGGAAACGTGTGTGTACGCGCACGAAAACAAGACCTAAAACAGTATACAAGCAGACGAACCACGAAGAAAACAACATCGCCCTCTCTGTCGAGCTGACATGATAGCATGGGTAATTAATGCATTGATCAGAAAGGCTGAAACGTCTACTTTCTGCTGGTTGAGCTTGCCCGGTTGAGTGGAGCTCCGGGGACAGTTCCAAGGAATGATCGATATTCCTGACTGCTGATACTATGTTCAAAAAAGGCTCAACTAAATCAGTGCGCTTGTTAAGGAATTCATATTAATATAATCGTTCAGCTGTAGCAACTTTTCGGTGCCTAGCTACCACACGAAGGAGGCAGGATGGCTGGGATACTGCCAGGTCACCCAAGCCCAGAGAGGGGTGTCGAGAAGCAGAGGTCGGGTTCGAACCACGGACTTTCAGGTCAGTGAATTCGCGCTCTAATCACTTGGACCATTCATATTCTTCTAGCTCGAATTGCTCCAGCCCTAAAGCAACTTGATTCTAAAACTCAAAGTAGAACCTTAAATTTCCAAAAGCACCACCTTAGTCCTGCTAAATTGGGCTGACTTATTCATTACAGGATGCGGCAAACATCCATCTTCAATCAATGACGTCAGCTGATAAGCTTATGCATTCGGTTTAATAAAAGTTTCCCACAGGAGATAGAAGTGACCATTGAACGGCTGTCATGTTTTGACAACTACTTTGGTCACACACAGCTATCGACCAATCGCTCAAAAACAGCTGTTATGTTGCTTTGGTACAACGATGCTAATTTTGCACGTTTCTGGGCAACCGACACCTTAGAAGTGACTGTATTCTGTGATTGTACCGGGGTGAGACAGCTGTCACTCGCTATCAACCAATTCCGGTTAGTAAACAAGTTCTAAAATATTTGAATAGTTGTGAGAGGATAACACAACTGCATCCGGTCGCTCCATCTGAAAAGTAAAAGTCCAAGCTAATTAAGCAGAGAAATCTGGCATGGGAGTTAATAAAAAAATCAGAATTCCCGTTCGTGTACCAGTGACTGTCACACCAACTTTTTCCCGTTATAAAATCGAACAACTCCTTTTTCAGCATTGTCTTCGCGAAGGATTATTTCTACTTTATGAGGACACTGCATAATTTTCTAATGCTGACATAGATGGGTGATACCCTTGGGACCGTCAGGAGATGAAAATCGCTTGAAACCAAGTTTAGCAAAGTGAAAACTCAAAGCACTCTGGAGGTTGCCCAAACAACATTGGCCTGTTTAAGAATTTGTTTACTTCACAACTAACACTAATACAGGTTAACTGAACAGCAGATACTGTTGCAACGTCTACTGTGGCCAACGGTTTCATTAGTGAACTGGACAATTCATTTGCAAACGCTTTATTGCCAGTCCTCAGTACTTTATAAGGTAGGGATGCTCCGGTAATAGGTCTCACGCAAGCCTAATAAAACTGCAGTTCGTTTTCACCAAATTTTGTTGGCGACATGCTTACTTGAAAATAAGCTAAGTTTAGTAAATCCATTGCTAAAAATACTCTGTTTCTTTAGATGCAATATACTACTTATAAAGGTCCTGAAAACACTTTGGAAGCCCAGAAACAGTTTTGTCATTGTTGAGGCCTATCATTGGGTGCAGCTCCCGAGTTTCCATAAACCATACATTCTACTTGGACCAAATTGAATGAAATTTGGCAAATATTTTCGTTTACATACCAATTTGGTTTTATCAAGAGACTTAACTGAATCACCGCTAGTTCTCCTGTTCCGCAACAACGGAACGGTTGCACCAGCCAAACTATCTTATGCTGTCAGGAAGCTAGTGGAATAGCAAACACTAATACAAAACAGAACAGCTGTAACAATTTTGAACCCAGAATTCCCTATGAGAGTATGCATTGAGTGTGTACCGAGGTTGGCTTAAAACTCCAAACTGGCCAGCGACAGTTGGGGTACTCTAACACAAACTATTTTTCAGTGAACAATTTTGTTCCAAAAAATATGAAACCCCGAATCACACTCGACTTGGAAGCCCATATGCTGCAACTATATGATGGAACTTGATGCATACTCAACTTGTTGATCCATGGCACCACGTTGAACTGATATTTTTTTGAAAACTACAGAACCAAGTTGGAAGTCAACCTAAACAAGTATACTTTGGCCTAATTCCTCTGATTTCGCATCAGTCAATTCTTGTCAATGACCGTCTTGTTCAGCTGGCTATGCGGTGTGTTTGTTGCTGAGGTACCCAAGCGATCCCCGAGAATTCTTCTGGTGCGAGGACTTTGAAGGAATGAGGCAAGACTTGTCAACGATCGATTGGACGATTTTGGAATGATTCGATCTTCGAGACTAACTGGACTGCTTATGGGCCCTTGTGAATGAGTTACTCTTATATTCGAGTGAAAATCCTCGCGGAGGCGATATTAGATTAAGCGTTAACTAATCGATAAAATAAGACAGAATGGGCGTCGCTACCGTAACTTTGAGGTCAGCGAATATATGAAACCTATCGAACTTCGTGCAATCTCTATGTTGCATTTAAACGTTGTAAAACATATGACTATAAGCACTGTCTATCGGCCAACTCTGCGCCATTGGTTACATGCTCACGCTCTACTAGGAACGAAGGTAGAAAAACGAACTCCACCATTTTAGCCTGGCATCGGTGAGCTGGCTGACTTCCACACTGTTTTCAAATACGATATGAAGCTGACCCCACATAGAGCAAAACCGATGGTGACCCGTCTAAGAGTTTTCTTGAAGCTTCTGAGTAAAATCTTTCAGTTAAGACACATCCGCGAAGTCAAATAAAGGAAAGTTGGCTTCATTAATAAATTCCACATGTGTTTCTGAAAGTTGCATCGCTACCCCACCATAAAATCCATTAAGCAACAAAAGAGGGACTATTCGCAAAACCCCTGGGAATGAATGCGTAATTAGCATTATTTTCACGATCGCCATCTGAGGACTATTCAGCATCCAGGTCCAACCACTACTCTACAGAGCCTCGGGTGAGCATGTTATCCACTTGGAATGACCATCCAGCCCACTTTGTTTACCAGCTAGGCAGTTGTGATTTTTCTGTATACAAATATACGGGAGCTACTAGCACGGTGGACAAACGTTTGTGCCGTAATGTGACGGACTATATATTCATGTGCGCTCGCTCGCACGCACACGGACAGATGGCGAACTATCCATTCAAATTTTCTGTCGTTCATTTTGCAGCTTAATTGAATTAACCGCGCACGACGTGGCTAAGCTAGCCAAGGGAACGAAGGACGTTTTGGGTGATGATGAATTAGCCAGCCTGTCACAGTCACTCAACGTCTTCTCGGTCTAAATGTGTCCATTCGTCTATCCTTCGGCTTCTATATATGTTCATTTCGTACAGGAATGGTCGAATTTACGTTTGTAGGCGGTTATTCTAGGCGACTTAGATTCCTGCACTGTTGTTCGATTAAGAACGGAACAATTAATAGCATAGCATAATGTTCGCCAATTGACCGACTTTTTATTTACCGACAGGTGAAGTGTTTCTGAACAAACAGCTTTGGACAGTAGCTTACAATCCGTTGCTGCAGTTCAAATTCAGATGTTTCAGAATTTGATGACAGCTTAAGCTAATAGGTCAAGAAGCGACTGACAAATCCCGAGTAAAACCCGGAGTAGCATTCTCATGGAGCTCCTAGAGCCTCTTATTTGCAACCTATCGGGTTAAAGGGCACCCAAACGTTGGTAATATTCATTCAGATTAGCTTGCGCTAAATTTCTTTCGTCTACTCTGAAGTGTCACGGTGGGTCCGAAACTAACCACATTGATAGCCTAGGAACACTGTCCGAATTAGCTCAGATGTGACCAAATGAAACGTGCTCGTAAAAGAGAGGACCAGAACCAGAACCAGGACCGAACCAGAACCGAGGTAAAACAGCTCTACAGTTGGATGGCGAAGAACGTTAGTACTTTCACTGGGGCATCAAAGAATTAAGCCCAACTTCGGCAAAATCAATGATATCCAGTTAGGCCCTGTTATGACGGCACCATTCATTAGGGAGTCGACTGATGACAATAACGCTTATAAAGATGGTTCAGTTTTGCAATTCTTCTCATGCTCGAATCGATAATAAACTGGTAAAACCGTGGAGAGATGGTCGCTATCAAATATGCGGAAAGGTGTCAGCCTTCGGTAAGTAGAAGTACAATTAGAACTTTTCCACGGATTGCAATCTTGTAACCTTTTTACCGTCTTGTTCGCAATTTACGTAGTCGACCGTTCTAAAACTTCACGGACGGGTATGATCACATATCAGATTTCCCTTGGTGGGCCGTATAACTTCCAAAGGATTTTGAAGCTTACTGAGTGATTTCAAAGCGCCAGTAAGGCCATCCGTTTGACCCAACTAATGGCAACACCCAAGCTGCGTTTCACAAGCATCACCTCACCTGCCTACCCTTGATACTCCAGATTTATGTCTTTGGCATTCAAAGTCATGTTTGACAACAGTGGGTGAGTTGTGTTACTGAAATAAGTGACCTGACAGTCTACTTGAATCCATCTAAGAGTAGCGCATCAATCCAACTCATCCTTGATGGAGGTAGTGTGCATCTGCGGTACACACTGCGCTAACTTGTAATTTGCGAAAGTTTTGGTGATACGATGCCAAACGGTAGTACTGCAGTGCAGTACCAAAAAATCCGTGGTAGAACGCAAGACTGAGGGTGAGAAAGCAAGTAACCAGCCAACAAGTTGACGGTTGGATGCAACCGACAACCATTCCAATGTTCTTCGCGCTTTTGAAACAGAAAAAGTGAGGAAAACTTCTTGGCTGTAAAAATTCGTTGTATAGAGAGAGACAGAGTCATATTTCATATCACGAAAATAAGCTGATCAATGATTATACGAAGTGAATGAGATCACTGAAGTTCATGGAGGACCTTCGCGTATGCAGTGTTGCCAAACTGGACGAAAGTCGATTCATCAACTGGAACACTCTGATTAACTTTCAACAATTCTATAAAAAGGAGGACAGAAACGTGATATTTCAAGGTCATATTTCGATTCGTAGTCTACCTCTTATTTTCTGGATATCTAACTATCAGACTCTTGTAGGCGCAGAACTGGCCAGTCTGAAGTAGGCTGTGCCTTGTGATGAAAGCTCTATGCAGCTGAAACTGCATTTTCGGTACCATAGTTCGACTGAGGGTGTCATGTTGAATGTATGCCAGAGCTTGAATACGAAAGTCTTGCATGAGTTGACGACGAGAAAGCGAATATCACGAGAATAGGAAAGCGGTAATGCGAAACCCTATACACCTTCAGATTTGATGTTTTTACTGTCAGTTTGGATTTTACCTATTAGTCTTAGACCATATAGGGTGATGCTTTGTGGCCAAGTGATATGCAGCCTTTCTAATTAGGAGCAAATCACACAGCTCTTCAACCATTAGTTGCCGAACAGTATCCACACTACCAGCAGGGAGATCGCGGGTTTGAGACACCTTGGAGTTTCAAGAGATGCACTTTGTTGGTGACCCACAAAATTGGTAAAACAGCTGTACAGTGCCCTCTGGCTTTTCACGGTAGGTTGGCCTTCCTTGCTTACAAGACAAAATATCCATAAAAAACCATGCCCTGTTTGAAACAGAAATGGTACGCAATTCGCGAAGTACTTTTATCTCCAACTACCTTGTGGGATGCACCCTTTGTCGGGAAGTTCCCACTTGTCTGTCGCCAGTGTGTACAGCAATTATTTTATAAATTCATACAGCAAAGTTTCTAGCCACGTTGGGTGACGAGTCGCTAGCTTGAGCAGGAGTCAAACTGGGATACGAGCAACCAGTTCAAACTATTCGCTTCAAACAATGTGCATGGGTATGGAACTAGATGTTGCGCATGCTTCCGGACATCAATCAGAAGCCGTCTGGACGGTTTGTTTACTCTAGATCCTGTTAGTCTCTTTCCCAACCTCTCCATCTATCAAACCTCTTGATCAGCCTCAGGCCACATTTCCGAATGCTTTTTCGTCTTTCCTATCTGGATCAACCATCAGTCTTCGACTGTGTGTGTTTATACCGATGTGTATGGGACGGGAGGGCGAGATGACTCACAACTAATGAATGAAAAGGGACTCAAAGGATTAGGAAACTAGAAAGGCTGAACGTCGTATCGAATTGCCCCTCGGTGTCAGGTTGCAGTCTGTGATTTTTGTGAAGAATGATTAAGTCCTATCGAGCCAATAGACACCACGTGCCACTTCTAACCTAACGATCAAACTGGCGTTTTTGAACCTCAAAGTTTACCGCAAATATGTCAACACATCGTGTGATACATGAGAAATTAACTTCAATGTGTAGCAATGCACCATACCAGTTTTTTTAAGTATGAATACGTGAGTGAGTTAACGGATTGAAACCTCAGATGAACCTCATCTCAGCGGTTCGCTCAGCATAGTGAATACACTCTGCAACTCAATTTTAATCCAGGAAATGTGAAATTTTTTGCAAAATTGCACGAGAGCTGCGGCGAGGTCAAGCTACGTCACTATATTTCTGTTATTTCTACCAATAATACTAGCAACACTAGTATTACAACCTCCGTCGAGAGATACAGTCTGTGGAGTAGCCTCCACAACCATTCCGAGGTGCCTACACCTCCAGACACTCACTCAGGCGATCTGGATAGAAACTGACAACAAGAACGCCACTGACATCGGTTGGCAGCCATATCTTGTAGTGTCTCCAAACAGGCACAGTGAGGATCACGCAGATCCCATCCTGAAAGGCGAGTAGCACCGACAGAACCCAAGCGTTTCGTGATCTCCTTCATACTCCTCTGCCAAGTCAAGGGTTGGCCACCTCTCAGTTTACGCCACTCTCCTCGGCAAAAGATGATTAGGCTTACGCAACACGTGTTTCGACCAACGCAGCTTCTGGTGCTGGACACATTCTTTACTGGAAGTACCCGTTGCACTAAGTCCCTTCCCCGAAAACCTGTGCCGAGTTAGTGCGAATAGCCAATAAAGCCATTCCGATTATCTCCTGGGTAACAGTGACCTTATGGATTCACCCAGTAGTGCTTTACAGTCACAGTTCGGTGTTGGCAGCCACAAACAGTATTCGCTGACGAGTTATACTTTCGACGCAAACAGAATGACAAATTGATTTGCCAATGAGTGTATTCCCCGAAAACAGTCCAATTTGGGTTCAAGTAGAACATAAGGTTGACGGAAACTCGGGGGCTGTGCCTACCTGATGAGCCCGAAGAAGGGCGAAACCAGTCGTGGGCTGTCGAAGAGTTTTCAGCAACCTTGTGAGTAGTTTCTTTTATGAAAACATACTTCGATTTCTCGAATATCGTGCCAACTGAATCGTGAGGCGGCCTGTGTGCAGCACATTCAGCTGGAGGACATCATAAACGAGAGATTCAATTGAGTCTCCCGTGAAAACCAAATTGATTTGCAAATGAGTGTATTTCACGTTTAGGTTAGTTTGTCGGTGAGAGTAGTCAGCGTCGAATTGATTCACTCGGCTATCTAACCGGGATGTCAACGATGCCGTTAGATGTTGATCCACGCCACAGCCGGATTGGGTGATGGGATAACGCACTATTACGCACTGTGGATATGACTTAACTGGACTTACGACGTCTGTATTCAAAAACGCCCTTTTGGAACTTTGCGGCCATGAAGACCATACTCCAAGCACATTAGTTATCATGTTGAACAGAAGAAGCCTAAACTAAGCGCTCGAAGACTTGTTTTTTTGTGTAGACGCTTCATTCAGTTAAAAATGACGGCACAGAAAAAGTCAATGGCCGATGGTCCGACTAACGAAGTACACCAGATGTGAAACACTCTCAGGATAACCCTACACTGCGGAGTAAACGGAAGCTGAAGAATTATCTCAGCGGATCAGTCTCATTGTTTGGTTCGATGACAGCTCGATGTTTATCCGAGTTGATGATTGATTCGTGCGTGCTCAAATTTGGTTTGGTAGTGGAAGGATTTTCGAAGGCTTAAGTTGTCAGTTGACAAGGGTAATGCACGGCAGGAGTCAAGCACTATTCTTACATGTACTATGGGGTTTTTGTATGTATATTACATAAATTTAGTATTACGGACTTGGTGTTGGCAACAGTGTTAGAACTCCTGCTAGTAGTAATATTATTACATTGCCGATGGCACCAAACGTCTTTTTGCTTGGTTTATATACTTCTGTTAAGTCGGTTTCTTCTGTCCATCTACCATTTATAGGGCGGAAAAGATCTGGACGGACAGCACACAATTTAAATGAGATATTCCCTATAAAAAGTGGATGTCAACCCACTGGGTGAATTACACCATTACGTCTACCGAACGAACTATTCGCCAAAAAGAAGTTGGTGGAGGCCGTGTTATTCTTTCCTCTATCTTTATACTACTCCCCAGTTCGACTGGTTTTATAGATCTCGTGCAAGATGGGTAGAAATAGTACTGCGTTACATAACACGATTAATCGAATCGTACAGCGCAGTCCGTGTAAGAACGACCACAAAATACCACAGCCTTGCTGGAGACTTCATCTGAATGCGTTCTAGTCTTGCGTTTACCTTCAATTGAGAAAGCCGCCCCTTGGTACATTCTAGTTTTCTAACGAGAATTCTACCGATTCACTCTGCGACTTCGCAAGATACACATCGAGGAAGGTTGAAAGGTAAAATGTGTTGGATGTTTCGAATCGCTCTTTCAGCTGGCAGCAAAGTAGCTTTATTCTCTTCCTTCATATTGGAATAGTTTTCAGTCCAACTGGAGTCGAGATTATTTACACTGGGTTCGCGTCACCGCTTTTGTGAGTGTTTCTATAGAACAATATACTAGTTCTTGCCCCGACAGTTATATGGAGCGCGTTTTCATCCGTGAAATTAAAAAGTTAAGCTATCAAATCTAGCTGTCTACATCGTTGAACATACCGCCAGAATATATCCACAGGCCAATTCAAATTTTCCCATGGAGTAGAATGTCATAGGGTAATCAATAACGGCGCGTTAGTCAAGGTCAGTTTATACTCACACATGCATGTGCATCTCCGGAGAAACAAACACGTTCAATAAGTTAACAGTAATGTCATCTTCGTTTTGCCAATTCAGATTATGATTGATGCGAGTCTCTGACCCAACAGCTGCGAGCCTGCTTGTTTGTGTGCATGTGACTGGGTTTGTTCAACTTCGAACAAGCCACAAATGAACATACTGGAATGGACGAACTGTTGCAGGGATGATAAAGAATATCCCAAGACGGATAGACGCGTTTCTCGCCTAATCATGACATGAGCAACATGACCGTGTGACTTACGTCACTGAGCGTCAAAGGCTGAATAATCGTAGACCTGTCCGTGGGCGCACGAAATTCTGCCATTTTGGACAGCTCGTTGTATTAAGCAAATCGCTGGGTTTTACAGTTAGTCGGGTCAACAGAATATTTCTAAGTGAATCAATTTTTTCTTCCCAACAACGTCACTTCAAACCAACTAACGTTCATTCATTACGATATTCATCGTACTTGCAATTTAGTGGCATCAAGTTGGTCACAAACCTCATAGTTTGGAGTTAAGTAGAGCGTAACATTTTATGATTAGTGGTTCTGATTCTAACAACATCCGAACAGTTATACTACCTACCAGTCTTGAGTCGCCTATCGTCTGAAGCCATATTTTCCGGGAGAATTCTCGCCTGTGGTGCCAACTCCAATAACAACGCATGGTAGCAATGATTTTTTCTACCCACTGCTCGTTCTAACACCGGCGGATTTTTCAACCCAGGCTCTGAGACTTCAGAGTAAAAAAAACCACACGGAGACGCGCCCGGACTTAGAAAAGTTTGCCGTAGTTATGTTTTCAAGAGGGATAAAAGGCACGCAGGGCCCCCAATGGTACTAGAACACGGATAATCATAGTGAGAAATTTTAGGACAGAAGTGTGGATCCTGCTTCCGAAAGAGTCGAAGATTAGTTGAACAACGATTTCACCACGTTTTTGTATTCACGACCGCTGATGCCAGTCTCCCTGTATAATAGTTCCTCCAGAAGGGCCGCTTGCTCAGAATGAGGGTTTGAGGATCGTCCGGATTATCAGTGGAGAGTAGTTGGTGACTACCAAGAGGGAAAAAACATCCTAAACCAGACTGGTTGACGAGGAATGTTGTAAAGCATCCAGTCTATTGACATCTACACAGATCGTTCACCTTGGGGGAACGAAGTATTCTCTCGAAAGGTGCGCGCACATGTATATGATCCAAATAAGAGCAAAAAACGGGTCTAACTAGCCCCCGAAACATTACGCCTGGATTTATTGTGAATCCGCATTCTCGAAGTTTCACATAACTGGTTGTACCGAGGTACAAATGCAACTCGGTTCACTGGATCACTAGAGAACCACATTCTTTACCTGGCGTTTGTAATCAAAATCAGCACAGTAACTCGTAAAACCCAGCTGATTTGCCTGTGCGCAAGTCATTTACACCTCGAATTCGGACTTCTTGGTCCGATTGGACCGAATCACTCATCGCACTAAGTGCGATCTGATCAGATCAGGGAGTCACACCTACAAAACAACTGGAGCTGGTTAAAAACACCGTGCATTACTGTTGGTAAACCTAACGAAAATTAAGTAAACACATGGCTATCTTCGTTGGCCTTACTGTTGGTACCACACGGAGGATAACAGCAAAGCTTCACGAAGTAGGATTGGTTGTACCGTGTTGGCCGTCCCTGATGGCACTTATTCATAAGAATAAGCAAAAGCCCACTTGCCGTAGGAGTACGCTCTTTCAGATCTTGCCCAATGTGCATGTGGTAAACGTAATATTATTTGATGTGTTCAGGGATAGCTGCAAACAGTTTCGAGACTAATGAACTGCTATCTTGCCACCTCTTTTTTATCCGTTGCTTTTGACCTTGTGATATAAACAGGCGTACGCTCTGCAGATTAAAAGTTCGCTTTGGTGTAGCACCGTACGGTTCGTAAGCCCCTAGTTAAAATATCACTTGTAGACTATTGAACGGCTTTATGATTGTTATACGTCATCTATCGAGTTTCCAATGATTCCATAACTTTCGGTTTTACTGTATACTGAGAGCATTCCAACTTAGCATACAATCACAGGCGCTTAAAAAGCTTTCCGTATTGGTATGTTACTCGGACTCATCTAACCCGCAACAGTTTTCAAGATTTAAGGGCCTACTGTGTCCACTACCAGTTTGCCGGTAGAAATCGGTAATCGACACATCAGAGAGTTCGAGAAATACACTCATTTGCAAATCAATTTGGTTTTCATGGGTGACTCAACTGTATTCTTCGTTAATGATATTTTACAACTGAATTTGCTGCAGACAGGCCACCTTATGATTCAGTTAGCACGATACTCGAGATATCGCAGCATATTTTCATAAAGGAAACTACTGACAAGGTTGCTGAAAACTCTACGACCGGTTTCGCCCCTCTTGGGGCTCATCAGGTAAGAGCAGTCCCCGAGTTTCCGTCAACCTTATGATCTACTTGAACCCAAGAAGGGCGAAAGTGGTCGCAGGCTGTCGAAGAGTTTTCAGCAACCTTGTGGGTAGTTTCATTAATGAAAATATACTGAGATATCTCGAGAATCGTGCCAACTGAATCATGAGGCGGACTGTGTGCAGCACGCTCAGTTGAAGAAATCATAAACGAGAGATCCAGTTGGGTCTCTCGTGAAAACCAAATTGATTTGTAAACGAGTGTACTTCTCGAAATCAGTCCAATTCGAGTTCAAGTAGACATAATGTTGACGGAAACTCGGGGACTGCGCCTAACTGATGGACCCCAATAAGGGGAGACCGGTCTTGAATAACTTCAGATAGTTCCTCTATGGCGAGCTAAAATATCATATGAAAGAAAAAGAAGAGGAAATTCCGTTAGAATTTGTCAGCTTTTGCGTAGCATCGAGTTACCGTGTGCAAGTGAGTAAGAGTCTAAGAGAGAAGAAGTTCACGCATCATGGTGCGGTCTAGGACGCAATAATCCGGAGATCGTGGTGGTAGAAGCAGGTGTCTTACTTTCTTCAAAATATGACCATATTATATGATGTGTCCCTCCATCCAAGTGGTCGCTGTTTCAGTTATATGCCACTCGGAACTAAATAGGCGAACAGTGTAACGTAAAGAGATCTTTGGGGAAATTTCAAGCGGCTCAGATTGTAGCTAGTTACATCGCATTCTGCTGTTGTTCTACCGTTGTTGTTGTTGTTGCGTATGTCGAACCATCGTTTGCCGAAGAGAGTGCTGTTTTCCAGGCCCAACTCAGAGTGGCTTAAACAGAGAGGTGGCCAACCCTTGACTTGGCAGAGGAGTATGAAGGGGATCAAGAAACGCTTGGGTTCTGTCCAGGATGGGATCTGCGTGATCCTCACTGTGCCTGGTTAGAGACACTACAAGATATGGCTGCCAACCGATGTCAGTGGCGTTCTTGTTGTCAGTTTCTATCCAGATTGCCTGAGTGAATGTCTGTAGGTGTAGGCACCTCGGAATGATTGTGGTGGGCTAGCACTAAGTCCCTTCCCCGTCCACCTTTACTCTTTTCTTTACAATGCAGCTTTCAAATAAATCATGGTTGTATGGCAGTGAAGCATCAGTGTTAAACACTGAAGGCATGCTGTCTATGATGATGATGTTGTTGTTCTACTGATGGCTGTTATCACGGCATCATCTCATACATCCATAAAATGATTTTCATTTCGATAACCTCACTATTCAGCACCAGAAATCTAAGTTGACAACAGAAGGCTGTCCACGGCACAGCTTCAAGCTCCATCAATTGGACTCGTGTCCCTGAATAGTTTTTCGGACTCTCTGGCGGTATTCTGAACCACGAAACCGAAAGAACAAAAATCTAAGCTATCCCAGATCAGTTTCGGCATCAAGCATGGCTTCAAATGATCTTTCGAAGAAAACATGGCAGCTTACCGGAAAATGGCATAATCAATTTCTTAGCTACATCAGCCTAGAGAAATAACACTCAGAGAGCCCATTTGACGCTGTCAAATTACACGAAGCGATCATTTACACTAGTGGATTGATCTGTTTCCTTGATACTGTACTGTTTTCCCCATAATCAGAAGTCTCAACCTAATGCTACAAGGGAAGCCTGCCGGATTTGGTACAATTTAGTTAACCTGCTAGATATGCCGACTGAAGGTAGTTTGAGCTGCGTGCAGAATGACGGACATAATCGATAAACCCTTACTAAAGTATTAGTGGTGACTCCTACTGCCGAAAAGATCACCAGCCTTTGTTCTGATAACCTACGTACATGTTTCTCGGAAGAAAATGAGTGATTGGAACATTTGTTTTAGACCCCAACTCTTCAGGCATTTGATGTCAGTGCGTATCGGACCCTTGCAGATCCGAATACGTCCTGCGTATGCCACAGTCATCCGTTGGAGTTGCGAAACCTATTCGGATGTATTCAATGATACCATCTGAACAGCTTAGCTACGGGAGATGAGTTCAATGTTTGAAGGATAACCGGGTTCGAAAAAGTTCTCCTATTTATCTGGAATTCCATAGATATCAACAACTGACCTCCTTGTAAACTTTACGGCATATTCTTTTGTGGGTGAGGGGTGCTCGTTGCAAAGTAGGGAATTTGACCCAGCAAAGGTCGAGGCCCTCAGTCGGTCCTAGAAATACCTGGAAATACCGAGGCTAAACAGTTGCCTTTGTAGTAAACACTGAAGACCAAATTTAGCCGTTTGGTACCATTGATGCTAGAAAGCTTAACTGCTTACCCTCCGGGACAGGCAACATTACGAATCTGAACACCATTTTCAGCTTCAGTTGTGGTGCGATCAGCGGCTGTTAATTGGTCTTCCTGAAAGGTAGCTCAAATCATTTGCGTCACCAGCCGATTTGCTTAGTTGGTTAGTGAGTTGCCTAATCTCCACGTTTGTGCCGTTCGTGTTTATAACAACATCACCGGACCCATATGGTTAGGTTCTTCGGCTCCTCATGAATACCACAGCCCACTCTACATTATCCAGGAGGAAGGTGGGAATTTCCTTATCTTGGTTGTTGGTGTTCTGTCCCGCTTGAGTTGGCTACCGTTGTAGACAAACACATATACGATCAACCACATTCCACACGAATGTAAACATAACAGTTGCTTATGTTTGCCTGTTTGTTTAACACTTGAAGTCAAATGATAACGCAGGCACACCACAATGTGGCAGACGGTTGACGGGTTGACACTTCATAACCATCTGTCGGTGTTATATGCTGTAAAGCCACTCACATTGTAACAAAGCACTTGGGCTTCCATCTGCGACCGAAAATTTGAGCAACCGGACTGAATGAGACGTCCCACACCTGCCACATGGCAAGCGTATGTACCCACCACACCTCCGTCCGGGATCTCTCACGCCTGGACTAGATAAGCCGTTATTTCCAAGTAGCATTGATTGAGGCTCGGAACCTTGATTGAACCCGACGTTCCAGCTACCGATCGATCAGTTGGCTAACTCGGTTATACCGTTAATCGATCATTTCCACCTCCGTAAACAAACGCCCAACTCCCTTATGTAACTCGATACCAGGTGGATTAGTTCGATCGACAGGAGTTGTTCTTTGGATAAACTAAGTTATATCTTGAATAACGTATACCATTTCTATCCGAACCAGTTTGAACAAATGTCAGACCATCTGAACTCTTCAATATTTCTCCCGTATAAAACCGCAGACTCCCAAAAGGACGCAATGGACGATTTGGAATCGGACTCAAGGAGTGATTTAAAACGTCAGAAGAAACGAGGGATTTTTCCAAAGGTGGCCACAAATATTATGCGAGCCTGGTTGTTCCAGCATTTAACGGTAAGTGCAAATGAGCTATAAACTGTCGATTTCTACATGGCCACACATCATTTATCTAGACTTTTGCTGTAAACGGTGAATGACTGACAATGGATGAATGGTCATCATGGGCAGAGGGGGGTGCTGTTCGGCTATCTCATCTGATAAGGGGACACCTGCCTTCGAGAGGAAGCTAAACGTTCGGTTTCCACATTATTTGCTCGGAAACAAGAACATATCACAGCTTGTTTGTGCATTTCTCACTATATCTCTCTCTGGAACTTCATACGACGAAGATTATGTGACTTGAAGAATGAGTAGCACAACAGAGTGAATGCAACTAAACTAAAATGCTCAGGTTCTGAAGTTATAGACATCTACCAGAACAGTTCGCAGCATTGAAGAAGCCGCCTAGCAGTTCATGTACTTTTGATATAGGCGCGAAATTATTATGAAATAGATCGTGTTTTGGGCAGTTTCATTTTCACCACACCAACACTTTGTGGAGAATGTAAAATTGTCGAAGCACAGTCATTTCCAAACCGAGTTGATGTTAAAGCAAACTCAAATGAATCCCACCTCATTTGGTTGTTTTCTGATATACTTGGAGCGAATTTGCGACACAACGCAGTTGAGAAATTATTGTGCTTCCCCAGTTTCGCACAGCTTGGTTTTCACCTTACACACAAGTCCGATAGAAACTAAGAGAACTAAGCCTAGCTGATGGACCCGAGGAGAATGAAATAGCTAGTAGTTGTCGATGGGTTTTCGTCAATCTTGCGGGCGGAGTGGATAGGTACTTTGTCTTGATTGTTCAGGAATCTAGAGAAACTTCAGTAAGTCCAATAGTCTGTTTACACTTGAGGGGGAATAATCATGCAGCCATGTCATTCAATGCTATACGACATTTTGAACTAAGATATATACACACTCATTTGGGAACAAATCTGGTTTTGCGAAAGACTCACCTGAAACCAAGCTGCACCTCTCGTTTGTGATGCGTCCAGGCGACTAGATGTGCTGCAACAGGCCGCCTCACGTTTCATTTAAAACGATATTTGAGGTATCGCGATACATGCATATTCGTAGTGTGCTACTCATACGATTGCTGAAAATTCTTCGACAGGCCATTACCGGTTTTGCCCAAATCGGGGCTTATCAGTTAGGCGCAGTCCCCGAGTTTCCGCCGACCTTATGTTCTACTTGGAACCGAATTGCACGAAATAAGCAAAATACACTCAGTTGCAAACTAATTTGAAATTTTGCGAGAGACTCGCCTGTAACTCATCTGAATCTCTCGTTTGTGATGTTTCCAGACAAGAGAATATGCCGCATCAGGCCTCCTCATGTTTCACTTGTTACAATACTCGGGTTTTGTAGACGTAGTGCACATTACAAACGAGAGATTCAGCTGGGTTCCAGGTGAGTCTCTCGCAAAACCAAATTTGTTTGCAAATGAGTATCTCGCTAACCATAAGGTTCCTCTCAGTGTACGACTTCCTATGGACAATGACTGCCCAATTAATAGATACTGTCCACGATGACTTACAAATAAAATGATCGAGTGTGATTACGAGCCGATCAAATACCAAGTTGTGCTTTTTGTGCATTTTTCGTACAGTTTTCAAGTGACTGGTGAAGCCTTTCATTCACAAAAGCAAACTATGGAGTGATACAAATGATAACTCATCTTAGCCTATTAACCGAGCCAAATCAAATGGGCGGAAAAAATGAGTTCCCACTAACTATTATCTTCTGCTGCACCCCGTGCAGCTGCACGAGGTCTTCTATAAATGGATAAGACTAATCACTCCACACAGTTGGAAAATCATTCGGTCAGGCATTCAGGCGTGTCTATCAATGACAGATCCAATACGACAGTTGAGCTAAATGTCCCACTAGAAAAAGCATTTTCGATGAACGAGTTTTTAATGCAACCGCCTTAGCTCACAATCGCCTCAGTGGTGGAAAACAACGAACACACTTGGCTGCATTCCACTAGTTATTAGCGAGCGCAGTTAATCTAGTTGGCTCGATCGACCATGAATGGGAATGTGCTTTCATGAATGTCAGAGTGGAGGCTTAGTTCGCTGCCATCCATTAGCTGTCCCTAACTGTGAGGCGGGGGCACGATATATAGATATACATAATAATACGGATGAAATTAGTTCAACATAAGTTCTTTACTCAGACGATGAGTCTCCGAATCATCGTTAGAGCCACCAGTATTTCTTGGGCTCGGAATAGTCAGTATTTGGGCACCTCGCACTGCTCACTGAACATATGAACCGGATATATGGTTTCGTACGCACAATACTCCCAAGAGGTCATAATACTTGCTTAGGAATAGTGCTAAATAACATGAAGCCCACACCCATTGAGTTAAGCGATCCTGGGTTGAGCGCAACACACGCGAAGCCCAAGGATTTCTTCAGTCACACTCCAAGACAAAGACCAGCCGTTGTTTCATCATGATAATGCAGTTGAGTCAACTAAGGGGAAATGCATTAACCCTCGTTTTTCTCTGAGACGGGGGAATTATTCCATTTAGAATGAATCAGTGAACTTCAAAATACATTGGTGCGGAGTAGAGATTACGACATAAGGTAAAGAGGAGAGTGTTTCTACAAAAGTTTGACACAGATCTTGTAAATCGCGTCAGAAAATTATGCCAAGATACCTTGGAGGTGTTTGATCGGGAATCAAAAGACAGTGATTCCGGGAGGAAACCCTTAGCCACTGGCTTGGCCGACTGTAACAGCTGGGCCTGAACTCCATGTCGCTTCTCTAGATTTGTGGCCAAGAAATCAGCAGTTGCTCCCGGACACTGGTATCAGTCAGTCATCTGCGATGAGTAAGACATCAGCACAAACGTATTCATATTTCAGGTGTGTAGTATAATTTGGACCGGCAGTTGTGGTAGTTCAACCGTTGACTCTGTCTGTCTGCATTGTGTGAGTAATCATGACTTTTTTTACTTGGGAGATAGTTTATTTGGCTCCTATCCACACTGACCCCGCGGTATTTGAAGGTGCCGCAACAAGCTCGCTAGAGGTACATTCGAAACTGTATCTCACATCTAACTTTACAACCGGACTAGTTGATGAAATAAGTTGATGAAGATCAATTATACTGTTGTATAACTTTGTATTCCTCAACAACGCATTAGTAGCATACACTGTGGTTGGTTTCCTTGTTCTAAGTTGATCGACATCACCATAAAGTACGAATAACCAATTTAAATCCAGTTTTCCATGAAAACTGTGCCTAAAGCGAGAATATATTATTCAGATAAAAGCATTTTTGCCTGTTTTTGCGGAAAAATTAATGTCGGAAATCGTTTTTATCCCTTAAAAATGTCCAGCATCCCTACCCTTCGGAGGAGCAGAAAAAACAGTTGGCACAAGATACTGGACTGACCATATTACAAGTCAACAATTGGTGAGTGCTTGGAGATGTTGCTATTATGTAAACTGTCATGCTCTTTTGGTGCCTACATTTTCAAGGGCGCTCATTACCAATAGGAGAAAAACTTATAGGATAGGAGCAGTCTTCAGTGACCCTCGTCTAGAGAGCACCATTACGAGATAATCACTTATGATAGGTTCTTATAAAGAAAATTCAGTAGCGAGTTCCCCTCAGACGTGGGAGTTTTAAACAATAGGTGACTTTGAGTTGATACCTTTAGACGGCGGCAACTTTTTGCAAGCACCTGTTGACATTAGATGAGCATTTGTGGGAAAAAGCAGTTCTGGCATACTGTAATGTCTGTAAGCAAATGACCGGCTGACCAGTTTTAGAGCTAATTGCAGTGTAGGTTTTTCAATATTTGAGTCGTAACATACGACTGAATGTATGGGCACTGAAATACCATGAAGTCAAAAGAGGAATTATTCACCTGAAAATGAGCAAAAGTAATAATGAAGGTGGGGTTTCGTACTTATCAGACTCTCAATGAGAATCACCGAAAGTTCGGAATGGCGATGCTCCCAAATAGTCAGGTTTCCTCATAAGTGCCCCTGAATGAGCTAAAACCAGAATCTCGGAAAACAGTTTGATGATGAAGTGGTGGAAGTTTGAAAGTTGTGAGCTTACAGCATGCTGGAGCAGAGACACCTTCGTTTCTTAAGATGATAATAATTATGTGGAACATAATACAGGTGAGTTTGAGTAAACAGGTTTGATGTTTAACGGTATCAGTGCTGTTTTCTGTCCTACCCCATCATGCTTTCATCCTTGAACATTGTCTAAGTACCCATAATTCTGAATAACATGGTCGGCGTCCTATTCTTCTAAACTATGGTTCATCCATTCTGTGCACCGTTGAGGTTTTTGCACTTTTGAACCGTCGGCAGTCGATGCATGGTCAAGGTTACAGTTTTTTTTTAATCCTTTGGTGTTCCCATATTCTATCGAATTTCGATCAATTTAATGTTCAAGACAAATCGGTTGAGATTTTTGCACTTTTGAACCGTCGGTAGTCGATGCTTGATCAAGGTTACAGTTTTTTAGTCCTTTGGTGTTGCCATATTCCATCGAATTTTGATCAATTTAATGTTCAAAGCAGCAAATCACTCATTACCAATAGGAGAAAAACTTATAGGATAGGAGCAGTCTTCAGTGACCCTCGTCTAGAGAGCACCATTACGAGATAATCACTTATGATAGGTTCTTATAAAGAAAATTCAGTAGCGAGTTCCCCTCAGACGTGGGGGTTTTAAACAATAGGTGACTTTGAGTTGATACCTTTAGACGGCGGCAACTTTTTGCAAGCACCTGTTGACATTAGGTGAGCATTTGTAGGAAACAGTAGTTTTGGCATACTGTAATATCTGAACGTAAATAACTGACTGATCAGTTTTAGAGCTAACTGCGGTGTGGGTCCTTCAATATTTGAGTAGTAATATACGATTGAATGTATGGTCACTGAAATACCAAGAAGACAAAATGGTAATTAGTCACCCGAAGATGAGCAAAAGTAATAATGAAGGTGGGGTTTCGTACTTATCAGACTCTCAATGAGAATCACCGAAAGTTCGGAATGGCGATGCTCCCAAATAGTCAGGTTTCCTCATAAGTGCCCCTGAATGAACTAAAACCAGAATCTCGAAAAACAGTTTGATGATGAAGTGGTGGAAGTTTGAAAGTTGTGAGCTCACAGCATGCTGGATGTGCGCAGAGACACCTTCGTTTCTTAAGATGATAACCATTAAATATGTGGAACATAATACAGGTGAGTTTGAGTAAACAGGTTTGATGTTTAACGGTATCAGTGCTGTTTTCTGTCCTACCCCATCATGCTTTCATCCTTGAACATTGTCTAAGTACCCATAATTCTGAATAACATGGTCGGCGTCCTATTCTTCTAAACTATGGTTCATCCATTCTGTGCACCGTTGAGGTTTTTGCACTTTTGAACCGTCGGCAGTCGATGCATGGTCAAGGTTACAGTTTTTTTAGTCCTTTAGTGTTCCCACATTCTATCGAATTTCGATCAATTTAATGTTCAAGACAAATCGAACGAGACATCTACGGAAACACTGGCTGATTCAAAACTGAAGAACTGATGAAAAGGGTTCTGGCACTAACACTATGGTGCATAATTTCAGTGCTTTTTATCGATTTCACTGAAATTATCGGTTGCCCCCTTACTTGCTCAGCTTTGCCGTCTACCTGATTGTTTCCCAAAACTGAAGTTCTCTACGCATATATTTATGGATGTGTATAACTCTGGTAGCCACTCGTCACTCGCTAGACTACTAGCTTGCGTAAGCACAGAAAATGATGCACGCACTTTGTTCCATCTCACCGGATTCCCAGACTTTCGTTTATTTAAGGTAAAGGACCCTACGAGGTATCTTGCCCTTGTGGTTATACGGACCTAGATACCTACTTGATAGTTTGCACAAAACGCCGTATAAAAAGATCCTCAATCGCGTTTAGCGCTACCGGCAGCTGGTTAAGTTTCTTTCCAAGCCAAAAGCTTCATTTTCTCTCCGAGTTGCTCACTTCGGGGTCTTCACACTTTGGGCCCTCTAAGCATCACCCAGCCACAAATATCCCCATCATGTAGACTCGATAGGTTTACATGCCATGTACTATGGCACATGAAAATTTCTCATACAACAGTATTATCCATGTCAAATAAGTCGGTCAGTTAGCCAAATGCCTTGTTTGGCCAAACTTCGTCTCCAATCATTCAGTCTGTCACAATTGTTCACTTCCGTAATTTATCTACCTAATCACTCTGTACACCACCCCATCCTATGCACTCCTAATTGGTTTCGACGCAAACTACCCTGACCATAAATACCGTTCAATCAATTAGCCCATCCCCACGTCTGGCTTTGACATTTCCCCAACTCTGTGCCCTCGAACGCCCGTGCATCCGGGCTTGTATACACACGTCCGAAGTTGGTCGAACTTACATTGTGACTAAGGCGGCGGCTTGCGTTACACGAGTGATTCATCGTATGTACTGGTATGATTTATAGATAAATTCGTTTGCACAGAGGATCCTTGCACAGGTAGGATGCTTGTAGGCAAGATGCTGGATGAGCGGGTGGGGGTTCACAACGGCTCCTATATCTTGACATTCATCGCTAGTGTTAAAAGTTCTGGCAAATGAGGAGGCAACAAACGTCTACCTGCTGCTAGCAATTATCTGTACGTTATCAAAATCGGAAATCCACGCAGGTGAGGGGATGAAATATAGCAAGTCCGCCTATTCGTGCACTAATTGCCGTTGTGTCCCGTTATTTTCTTATGGCTGATGAATAATTTGTTTTGACGTACATTGCGGAGACCTTCAACGTCTCCACGAATACTGCATGACCATAGAAACTGTATAACAATTGCTTTTGATGGATGGTAAATCAATAGAGTATAAAAATTATCCCAACTGAGAGCGCACAGGAATTCTCAAAACTCCCGAAGCCGGAGCAGTATCCCCAAAATCTAAACCACAAATATTCGTCAGATATTATCGGACGGACGGACTGAAACTGGTTATGTGGTTAATGCATTCACAGACTGCACCGATAGAGCTGGTACATCGGGTTTATAATCCAACACAGTAATTAGAGTGCTTGTAAAATGACTGGTATTTCGTCCTCATTAGCAACCATACTTTATGGAGAGGATCCAGCATCTCCGTGATGATAGGTTCATGCCTTGCCAAAAAGCATTGGTTTAGATAAGCCTACTGATTCAAGAAAACCCTCAGAATTCTTGGGTGTACGTAAAATATACACAAGTTGGATGGATCTGTTAGATCTTGGAAACATATGCGCTGCACGAGTAACTGCACAAATTTCAACACGATAAATTTCTTCGTTATGACTACTTGTTACCCCCATGTGTGCATGGAAATCTTCAGCATGCCCATTTAGAAAAAGTCGAGATAATTTAGATATGAAGTACAAATCTCAGACAGCTTAGGATTCACTTTACTTCCCTTTTTCTGACAGAACCACTCCATAAATTTCTAAGCCACATAAATGAACAGTCTGAAAATAGTTGCTAATGCGAGGAGCTTTGGAATTTTTGTGTAGATTTCGTTCTGTTAGTGAAGCCAATCTATGCTGAAAAGCCGAGAAGCACTGTACAGCTGCTTCATCCTTATTGGCAATCATCAGCAGTGCGCATCTCACGAAACTCCCCCCGTGGACGAATGGTTAAGTGTTCACACTACTAGCCAGGAGGTCGCGAGTTCGAAACTCTCGAATCTGTTTACCCAAAATGCTTTTCTATCTGGGTTAGCGGGTATTCTCACTGCGTCAAATTCTCGTACAAACTATCCAACATAAGTTCTCTATGGTTTTTAGCCTGGACTGTAGGCTTTGTATGTCCATCTCACACATAGCTGAAGAGCAAGAGAAACGTCTACTCGTTTCGAGAAAACAAGCTTCGTTTGTAATTTTCACCGTACCTTGGTTTTGGAAATCGGATGGTCCGAGATGTAGACATATAATCCATCCATATTCAAGGTGCAAATCCACTTCATTTGATTCTGACTGGCCTTCCTGAGTCTGAATGTCAGGTTCCACAAATTACGTCGCGTTGCTATAAGTGTGAAGACATATTTGTGGAGATTTCGTCCTGTAAGTAAATCCTATCTATGCCGAAAAGCCGAGAAGCACTGTAAAGCTGTTTCATCCTTATTGGGAATCATCAGCGGTGCGCATCTCACGAAACTCCGAAGAGTCTTGAACCCGCAACCTCCTGGCTGGCAGTTTGAACACAGCCGGTCGCCCACGGGCGGTTGGTCAGCGGTGTGATTAAATCGCATTTAGACAAGATATAGCGCCGTTCATCCTTCAATCACGGGATCCACATCACGCGGTCACACGTGTTGACTGGCTCTCGAGCAGCGACGTCTCGTGACATGCGCACTGCTGATGATTCCCAATAAGGATGAAACAGCTGTGCAGTGCTTCTCGGCTTTTCAGCATAGATTGGATTCACTTACAGGACGAAATCTCCACATTCTGAAAACAGATACTCGAAAAACATGGTCCCAAACTAAACCCAAACTCACGTGTTCTCAGCCTACTAATTGAAAGACATAGTCACCTACAAATAACCAGCAAAACGTTTCACCAATGTGTGGGTTTAATCCAGGATACACCAGGTGTTTGAATTCCCTTATACCTTAAAACTGTCTGATGAATATTCCGCCTTGTTTGACAAAACCCTGTGGAACCACGAAACTTAAATCGGTTCCCAGCTTATTCTCAGTGACTGTTATGGTGTTGTCCAAATGGCCATTCACCAGTAGGGAAAATAATTTTTCATAGATATCTCTGTTACTTGAACTCGATTACCTGCATTTTTCGCCTTTAAAGTTGTTTGAAAATGAAACGTGATTGGGAGTTAGCCTTCGTCAAATATCTCAAGGCACACGCCAGTTTACTTTTCAACAGTCACACTCTGTGCCAGACACTTTCACAGATCTTGCGTATATGGCTTCCTCAGCCCCGAAAAGAAATGTGAGAACTGTATGTTAACTATATCGGATGTGTCTAAATAGTTCTGGCGATATAAGCTGCTGCGGTTTTATATCAAAAGGCGAAACAAACAAGGTGGTGAGTTAGCGAATATACACTCATCGGCAAACTAATTTGGCTCTTTCGAGAGACTCATAAACGAGAGATTCAGCTGGGTTCCAGGTGGGTCTCTCGGAAGAACCAAATTGGTTTGCAGATGAGTGTATATTCGCTAATTTCGTGCTATTTGGTTTCAAGTAGAACATAAGGTTGACGGAAACCCGGGGACTGCGCCTACCTGATGAGCCCCGAGAAGGGCGAAACCGGTGGTGGGCTGTCGATGGATTTTCAGCAACCTTATGAGTAGTACATTACAAAGGTGGTGGGTTGTTTTGTTAACCACATACCGACCGCATTCTTGAGTGGCCCATACAGGTGGTAGTCACTCATTTCTAGCGTTCTTTTTCACTCAACAGTCACATCTTGACTGTTTTTCATACTCTTCGCAAGTGCCAGTATTCCGTCTAGATCACGAGCCATACTCACTGTCACGATTCAAAGTTTACACGGATTGAACCAATGCGTTATATTGTCCCAGAAAGCTTCCTTTTCTTTGCCTAGATACCATACTCTATCTCAGATGGTTGAAGTAAAAACGATTTATTTACTTTTCACTTTTCCGCTCTCAGTACGTTTATCCGAACTCCTGCGACTTTCATATCATATACTTGAACTGATGGTACTATGTTATCCGTGAAGTACGAATGTTCACGGATTATGTTTCCAGGCGGAGGAGAAATATGTATCTAAATATAGTGGATACTACAGGCGAAGAAAATCTCGTTGGGAGGCCTACTGTCCATCCCCTTTGTTTTATTAGAAGCCTCGTCGTGTCGGATACAATGCATAGGGTTCCCTACATAGCTCGATTATTCTTTATTCCCCAGAAAGTTTACTAAGTCCTTCAATCTTCTGGATCGACGCATTTTAGGTTACTAAGGTGTTTATTCTTGATGTCCACTACGAATTGCGGACAGAAATCCTTACTTCGTCACAATATACACGCTTGGTTTAAAATCGCTGAATTTTTGCGCCGTTTGTAATAATAATAACAAATTGAGAAGTCGTACGTAGCTGAACAAACTTGATGGGTTGAGTGTATGGGCTTCATTAAAATTAAGGAAGTAATAAATTTGTTATTACAGGAGCCTCAGGTCACTAAAAGACTGGACCTTACCGTGGTGTGGCGGTTTGTGTACCTCAGCGGCCCATTGAGCTATACTGGGGTGTATCCGCGCGACACACCATCTCTCATTCTATGTTGGTCCAAGGGTAGAAATCTGACGAACAAAGTCTCCTGGCCATCCAGGTTGGGGGTTGTAACACGTGGCGACGTGTACTTGTATTTCCAGTCCAACACCGCTGCCTTGCGCTTAGGCTCTTGAGCCAAAGGCCTTGATTGAAGACCCTAATCGTCCTCCTGTCTAGGTGTGGGCACCCTGGCAATATCCCAGCCCTCGTATAACCATGACATTTACGAATAACAATACTCTCATGCGACATCGGCCGTCTCGTGGTGCCATCAGCCAAAGGTATCCTTAGTGAACTGATCCAGCTGAAGCTTCCATCAAAGCTTTGATCCATCCAATCCCTGTGACAGTTTGTTAATCTCATTACTTATTTCGGATAGAAAATTATTGAAATATGGAAAGTCCAAAAATCTCCCACCATCGTACCTTATTTTCCAAATGCAACAAATGGTAAGTCTCACCATATTTGTGAAACAGTCCGCGTAAAGAATCTCCAGAAGCAGTCTGAAAGTGCACATGTAGAAATCCGAAACAGAGTCGTCGGAATGGAAAGGATTATGTTAACCTTTTGGCTACTGTGTCGTTTGTTCACCTTTTTCTCTCATCGAAATATCCCGCGATTTGACCATAAAACACACCACTAAGGTTGATGGGGTGGGTAAATGCGAATCCTAGCTCATCTAAGCAGATTTCCAAAGATGACCATGTACTGCCCAAATGCTGTTGCCGAACAAGAAACGTCCAGACGCGCCTACCAGGATATTTCAATTTAGCGTCAAACACTCGAGCACCTCAAGGGACCCACCGAACTCCCTCGAATGCTGTCCTACCGTTAACTCGTGCGAAAAACAGTGCGGAAAATTCCTAGAAGGCAAAAATTTTGTGCGTTGACTGTTGGCAGTATCCTTTTAGAGCAGACCTTGTTCCAAATTCTTGGTATCGCCAAACTGGTCAGCACTTCATTAGATTCCAGTGTTACTCCAAAATCCGTTGGTTTATGCTTATTTTAGGTGAACATAGGTGTGGTAACATAAAGCAAACATCAGATTGCCTTGAATTTTCAGGTAAGAGGAGATTCTTTAATGAGTTCAAGGAGTTTAAGCTAAAGTTTTTTAAAGAGGCTCCGACACATCTTTATTTTCTTTCACTGCGTTAGAAGCTCATCGTTTTTCCACTAAGAACAGACCAGTTCAATTGGTGCAAACTAAGTAGTATCCTAATAAAGTAATCTTATCAAACTTCTATCATCGGTCATCACGCACCATGTGATAGGTTACAAATCAGGCGCCTGGAAGTTAGTCAAATGTTATTGAGTAACCTGCAGACCAGTTCAGTGAAGCTCACACTCATCCGCACTGGAGATTAGTCGAATGTGTATAGAGGGCTCACTGAGGTGAGCACGGGTGTAGTAGTTACAGACTTTGGTTTTAGGACAGTGTGTCCAATTTGGTGTAGACGGTGAGTCTGGTTGCTGACTATACAGTCTTTTGTGATTATCAGCTTTCTTGTAGTAAATGGTAAATCGCTAGAAAAAGTGTTTGAACAAGCCGATAGCCAGTCAGAACAAGAGTGGTCAATAGAACAAGATTCTCTGAGTTCAACAGACTAGTGCTCTTGAAGCAAAGGCTCACGTCGCCATCACAAATGCTAGTTGGAAATCTAAAGTGGCAAAAGACGAATTCTTGGGCCTTACAATGTTTGGCTGTGACACTCAGTCTTCCTCATATTACCTACTACGTTCCCGGGTCTTGCTTTACATTTCTGTATGATAATACCTAGTAACGGAAGCTCTACAGCTAATAAAGTCCAATGACCGCGTAGCTGTCTTGGTGACGTTCCAACTAGCCCAATCTTTATAATTACGTTTCTCAGAATGAGGATCTGACGAAATATAGAATTTCAATTTTATGAGGTGTTAACTGTTAATTTGTTTGGTATTCACCACAGGTTTATCAACGCGAGGCGCAGAATTGTCCAGCCGATGATAGACCAGTCAAACAGAAGCGGTAAGTACCGGAAAATATACATCAATCTTTCAGACGCCTGTGAAGAACTTACACACTGTCCGAATGATTTCTGCACACTTTTGGAACTTACTGCCGGTCGTTCCAAACCGTGTACTAATATGGTGGTTCTTCCAAAGTCCCTCCCGTCAGCCCGGTTGTGAACCATAAACTTAGCATTTGTTAAACGTTTGAAGGGACGATGAAGGTCTCGAGTTAATCGCTAGACTTGGTTAAAAGATCACATGAATAATACATAGGCCGTTCACCCTTGGTAGTTTGCAAGTTTTTGCAAGTTTGTTTGGATAAATGTTCAACTGCTCACAGTTTTTCCAGTTTTATGAAAGTGTGTTGTGGTGCATTCACTCAGGTAAACATTTCCTGTCCAAGATAAAAAACAGCTTGCCTTCTTTGGGCTTCAGTTGATTTTTTCGGTTTGGGTTGCCGTTCTTATTCCGGTTCTGCTCTCTTGCTGTAGTCGTTCTATATTTATTCACCTGGCGGATCATACAGGCGAAAACTTACTCATCTGAACCGTTGAATGTGGACATCAAATTCACTAGTTTTACGGTAACCGACGTAAGCTCAACTGGGTAATCTGGATACTTGGGCAGCACCGTCACTTAATTGAGTCAGTGGAGTTTGGACCCCCCCCCCCCCCCAAAAAAAAAATCCACGCTAAAGGTGCCTTCTCGCACAGTGATGAGACACTTGCAGGTCCAGATGCCAAGCTCGGTGAACAGATCACTTTTCACCTCATCTGCAAAGCCTCAGTTTATTATGTATGCTCTTGAAAGGTGCTTTTCCTAGACCCCGCAGATTGCATTTCACAGGGAATGGCTCGCTAAAAGCATGTTTGCCGATTACCTCCCCTGCATGGCGAGTATAAATCAGATCATTTTGACAGTTGGTCTCTGATCTACACACCACCTTATGATCAGTATCCATGGTGTTTCAAAAAATTCACAGAACTTCACAACCCGTTCAGCTTTCAACGACCTGACAAAGCCGACGGTGGATCGAATATACCAGTCTTCGAAGAGAGTCTGCAACGGCAGAGATTAAACTGACCTTTGTCCTCTTCTTAAGGAAAAGCTACTAATTCGTTAAATTTGTTGTTCATCATCCTATTCTCCTGTGCATTTTTAGGTAATACGTCACCTCCTGCGTATTCACTTAACAGCCAGTTTTTATTGTCGATCGCTGAAGTGCCGACGACACTGCTGTATATTATGAAAACGAGTTCATGGCGGACATTCGAATAGTTTGTAACATTTGAATTTACATCAGCCCCGTTTGAAAAGTCCCTCTATCTTGGTGGGACAATATTCGTTAGTTTAGAAAAGTGGAACTCAATTTTCGCCCAGGCTTATCCTTGGACTTCATTGAAGATGAACTCCGGACATCTTAGATTTAGGGGGGTGTGCTGTCATCACTCACCCAGCTTACCCATAGCGCATCAGAGTTGGTTTCTGTATTTATGGGACTGGCAGGAGAGTAGCTAGATCAATTTTCGGTGTACATGGCACAGCATCAACATCAATCAAATTTCACGCTAACCCGTTTAGCTATGAAAACAGCGGTGCATTTAGAGTGCTTACGTTGTTGTTGGAGGTTCAGTTGCCAGTCACCCTGGAGATAATTGATGGCTCCTAATAAAGGAATCTCAAGACATTACAAAAAGGCGCGTTAAGCGTAAGAATACCGATATACTACGACGATATTTAATCCAGGCTCCGGTCCCGAAAATTCCGTCGTGCATGTGAGCTCGAAAGGCTGAAAAAGATAGATGGCGCTTCTTTTCCTTCCAATATAGAGTTACTCAAATTCCAGGGTAGAATCATGATTTATCTCATACTTGAGATTCGAACCAATTGTCTACCAGATTATTTCCAACGGACTGAATTCAAGCAAGAAGTGAATTTTGAACCAGCACGGTGAACTGCCAGGAGTAAGTAGTATCGTTTATATTTTTTGAGCAAATGGCTGTATGTACTCAGGTTTTGATAAACCCTTAGCTTTAAAAAGAACTCAGTTCCCATCCTGAAACCGGTAATTCCGTCAGGTGGTGAAGTGTATGTTTGTCTCCTACTGATGATAATCACTCTCTGAGTAAATTCCAAACATTAGGATATTTGTAGCCCGAAAAGTGTAGCTTGTCTCTTCAGTGGAGTGATCTCACATCGAAGAGCCTCAGCTGTAAGCAGCGCGCCTCTTTGAGGAGGCAACAAAACACAACTTCAGAAAATACATTATGACGGCCACAGTTTCACGTGGCCGGTCTCTTTATGCTTAACTCAACGTTATGTGGTTTTCTGTCTTCAACGCAGGCCCCCATGCCTACTCACCCGCTGAAGCGGCTCCGTCTTGTGTAAATTACATGGAAGGAACTCCGTACGCCGCGTACACACGTGCTGCGCAGGCAGCAGCTGCAGCAGCCGGTGAGTTTAATCTCTGACTTTCTTTAGCCTTGACAAGAATTACAACAAGGCAGTATTTTTAAGCCAGACATTATTGATAATTTAAGGTGAATTTCACACATTTTACTCCTTTAGTCAAGATGATGCACACTGTTTACCACAACAGTATCACATCAACTTGTCAACTCACTGAAGAGTCAACAAGAATTACTTTTGTAGTTACATTTTGTCACTTTTTCCTCCCGATTTTCCAAAGGTCCTACCTTGTCAAGTATTTGAATCTTGGTGGATTTGTGGGTGAAGTTTGTATAAACAAGGAATAGATGTATCAATTCTGTTTTAAACGCAATGAGACATTTTCAGTCAGCAGTTTTCCAACGGCAGAGCACACCTTTATTTCGTTTACCTCAATGTGGTAGCTAGCCAAACCTCATCAGGGCGCCATCTTTGCAACTTCTGGCGATGGGACCAGTGAAATACCTCCCTGCCCTATCCATGACATACACGGTTCCACCCTCGTTCCTTTTCTGTGACTCGCAATTGTCGATAGACCTTGAGTAGGAAGGAAGTCTAACGTACAGCTTTGCTGCCAAGAAATAGCTTGCGTCAGTACAAAAGCCAGTGTCAAGGTGATAGGCGCGACTAGGAAAGGCTAATCTGACTCAAGGATAGTGGATAGAAAGTAAACGACGGAATAAAATGAATGGGAAAATTTTGCGCATTATCAACGTTGAGAGATGACAAAAACGTGACAGTGTGAGTTGCGAAAAACTACAGTTATACTTCCTTCATTCTTGTGTTACTTTATCGACTTTCAGCCTTCCTGCGATCTGTTAAATGTGACAGATGGGGTCTCATTTTTTCCTCCATCAAATGCAAGGAAGACCAAATGTCAAACTGGATTCTTGTAAGATTCTTGAGAATAGACAAGCCTGCCACACTTTTTAGCCTAAGGAAGGTCACTTGACGAAGCTGATCAAATATCGCTCCTCCAGAAGAACGTTTTACATCGTCACTCTTGAAGAGCCACTGTAAAGAACCGGTTGAACGTGTTTCTTCTTGTAAACTGGTCCTCTCTAGGAGGCAGTTTGCCAGTGGATTATGTTTCGAGGGGTCAACCGAGAATTGTCTTCTATGGGTGATGATGATGTTTATAGAGGAGACACAATACGTTATGGAAGAATTTTACTAACCAGCTGATTTCACATAAAAAGGGCACACATAGATGCCTCATTTTTTACAACATATAACGATGTGATGATTCTTTCGAAATTTTGGGTTTCGTTGCCTTTCAAGTCAGTTCAGTGTGTGGTAAATGCTTTCTGGTGGAGTTATTTTCTAATAAAATTATAGATTTTTTGGGCGATTAAGTTTATTGCGTTTACGGTGTCACAAAGGAGATCCTATGTATTACAGTTATAATGTGGAACATCCCGTTACATGCCTATGGGATCTAGGACGGTTTACGCAGCTTCTGTGCGTGGCCATTGTTCGGCGAGTGTTTTTTTCTAATTTTACATTTAATTGTGACTATTTTGATTATTAGTGTGTGTTCGTCTTATACCAGAAATATATTAGAGAAGACTCAACCGTTAAGTAGAGCTAAGTGAAAAGATTGCTTTGAAATGAAAAGTCTGTGTAGACATTCATAGGAGTTGAACAGTGAAGAAAATGGGGCCTCACAGGCAACTTGATTAGTAGCACCGGTGGTAGTCAGTCACGTTTCACTTGTAAAGTTTGCGACTTTATAGAGCACAGTTTGCCTTTCTGGATGCTTACGCTGTTGGAGCACCTGCTTTTGATGTGCATACGTTTCCCCGAAAAATGTACACCCTAGTGCCTTTCAATGAGGCTATCATTGTCACTCCGCGTAGAAATGATTTTCTATTGGATAGAAGTTCTTTCCATTTGGGGTTCGTATACAAGCAACCATAGTGGATGAACTTACTGAACAGTTTAAAGCCTGTTTGAGTTTGCCTTTGCGTCCCACTGGTTTGGATCGCGGAGATTCAAATTACCCCGGAGTCTTGGAAGAAAAATACACTCAGATTCGATTTCATTCAGAAGACTGGAGCACGGTTACCTATTCTTTAATGAGAAAGACAGGCACAGTTCTGTGACTAGTTCACTCATATCTTGAATCCGCTCACTAACGTACAAACCCACTTTCAGAAACGCAACAGTGGCGAGAAATTTGGCAACGTACGTTGCACACCATCCTGTTATTGTCGAATGTCTTTGAGCAGGATTTTCTTATGACCAGTATGTTACCGTGAAACTAATCGAATCATTACTTTTTTCGGCCCCAGGATTTCCGAATCATCCTAGCTCAAACGATATGTACTTAGCGGCTGCAGCCGTTGCGGCCGCAGCTTCTGCCGGAAATCCGATGGGTGGACCTGGGGATCCCGGTTCACGCTTTTGCACCAGTTTTTCTAGCAGTCAGTGCTCGAATGTACCACGTGAACATCCAGTGGATGACACCATATCGAACAACTCCTTCATGTCCGAATTCTTCAACAGTGATCGTGCATTGAGCAGTCAAGATCGACCTGAACCAGGGTCGCATATGTCCTCCTCGTCCTACAGTGGCCTACTACCGGCCGCGGTTGCTGCAGCAGTGGGAAGTGGGTCTGAGAGCTGTTCCAATCTAACTTCCACTGCATACCCCTCAGCATTCTCCTACTATGGCCAGTTCGATCCACTTACTGGCTACGCGCTGAATAATCCGGCATTGGCGGCCTACTATGCTGGAGGCAACTTACCCACAGGCGTTTCAAATGGGTTTGAGGCTGCGTCTGCTTTCTACAATTCAACGATTATGGGCAATACCAGTAGTTCCAATTACCCGAGTGGATATAACGGTCGTGGCTACCGGGGAAACAGTGCCAGTACCGAGAGTAATAGCAGTCACGGGAGTGAAGGTGGCACAACTATGCATAGCCTAAATTCGCGAATGGTTGGTGCCACTGGAGCTACAAACTGATTTCTATTTGTTTGCCAGTCTGCTGGATAAGCAGCACATGCCCAACTCCACCTTCGGAGGTAATTTTAATGACTTCGTTTTTTGCTTCTAACTTCGGGATGGAAACAATTTCTCGTGTGAACTTCAGTTAGTTTCTTTGATATGCTGTGTATACCAATTCGCCCGAAGCTGTGAGTTGAAATGAACTTTTCCGTACACATTACGCATGACAAGGCATAAGAAATTGTCGTGACAAAGAGCCGCGGGCTCTCATTCTCACTTTCTCTCGCCCGATCACCTTTAATCCCAGACAATAACTTAGGCATATCCCACTTATCCCCAAAAGTGCTATACAGGGTATTTATTACGCAAATTGCGATTGTGATCGTGTAGAAGTGATTCCAGTTATCTTCTCATCGACCCTTTACGACTTCTTTCCCATGAATTTTTGAGGTCCCTCTCTCTCTCTCTCTCTCTTTGGTCCGACAGTTTTTGATTACATCCGTCAGTATGTTCTCCCCTTGGTCTTGCTGTGTTTCTACACTAACAAATAAAAGAACAGAGCTGAACTTTTATTGGTACTTGCAGTCTTTGCGGGTGGTCGGGAGATTTGTACGGAACAGTTTATCTCATGTTCTGGCATGATTATCGTGGTTTATCCACGAGATAGTCCAAGTGGTTAGAGCGTGAATTTACTGACTGGAAGTTCCGAGGTTCGAACCCGACCTCTGTCTCTCGACTTTCCCTGTCTAGGCTTGGGCAGCCCGAGAGTATATCAGTCCTCGTGCTTCCTTTGGGTGGCATGGAAGTTAGGCACCGAAAGGGTGCTACAGCTGAACGATTTTTTTATCCACTTCGGTTGGAAGCACAGTACGCAAATTTTGCTCAATTTATTGATTGTTGGTAATCATCCATACTAAGATTTGGGATCCAGTTATCTAAACTGCTACCCAAGTTCATCAGAAATACTGTGCCAATAAGTGCAGAGTAGGCCTGTATTTTCAGGTTCAAAGGTTTCTCATGTACATAATTGAGCTTCTTCTGAGACTTTTTTCGACAGCACAAACATTCACCTCTGAAATTTTGATTTTATCACATAATACGTCACTCGAATGTGAACTGCGGCGAGGAGTGCTGCAATCTGGAGTTGTTCTGTTTGATAATCCTATGGTTGCAGTAATCTCCACCAGTCAGCAGTGTAAGCTCATTTTGGTACAGGCCATCGCGCTGCATAGTTCACAAACGGAGAAGCTTAGCCTTCCCGAGTAAACTCAATAAAAATGATACAAAAACCAATCAGCTTTTAATGACCCATCGAGCGTAAGGAGAAACTTTTTTGTGGGTTGTCGTCCTATACAGTAGAGATCGATAAGCGCTAACAGTCGTAAGCTCCTTACCACCATAAACGTACGAACTCGCAGTTAGATCGCACATGCATCCGACCGGTTGTTTGATATTAATATTGGTTGTTGATCTGTTCGCCAAGCTTAGCAGTTGGATTGCAAAGGTTTCATCACCAATCGAGGTGACATCGTCAGTGAGGGGTTGAGTGGGTACCCATTCAATTTTCGAAATCAAAGTTTAAGGTTTGTCTCTGCGAAGGCGCACAGAATTCAAGTCAGACAGCACGAGTCCCCATCAAATAGGTCATGGCTCGTATCAGCAGTTCTTCGCGGGGCGGGGGACACTTGTGGAATGCTCTATTTTGGCCGCCTATTTGACAGCGTTTGGAGTAGCATAACGCAGGTCTTATCTTTTATTTACCCATCATTAACGTACATAGTGCACTGGGACAGGAAACGTTGGTGAAATATCTAGGCATTTGTGGTTATACAAGCCTGCGAAAAACTGAATGTCAGGTTTTGTGTTCATCCCAAGTGTAAGTGAACTGCCGCAAAATCCCAGTCTTTACCACGCGGCTAAATAATCTCAAGTGGTTGAAAATACCCGTGAAAATCCTGAGAAGAATGAAGGTAGCGAACAAAGCTTGTTTTCTGTGATTGCTTCCTTTGGCTAGTGCACTGTAAGTTTATATGGTACCAGAAATCACGTGAAAAGCTCACGTTTGCAGGTAAATGAAATTTGGTGAGCTAGAAGCTACAGGAAGAGGCGGATAGGTCAGTGTATCGCGGAATCAAGTGAATGATGTCAATGTCAAATAGGCTTGTGGGATCGGAATTTTAGCAGGCCAGTTCAAGTTCAGAGATCGCACAAGTTCTATTTGGGCACAAATTTGTGGGCTCAGAAGTCGGATTCCAACCACCTCTACGATCGATATTAGTCCGGATCGTACCAGTCACGATCGGTTCAGAGGTACTGGCCAGATATGATGCAATTTCACTTGAGCTCGGTTGCTTCAAACTACCACTCAGAGACACGGGATTGTGTTCTCGCATTCCGTCTGATAAATGCCTTGTCGTACGACCAATAGTATGATGCTCGGCATCAGGGCAGTTATCTCAGTATACTAGCATAAAACACAGTCATACACGTCTACAGCACAATGTGCAGGACACGTAAACGGAATAGATAAGGGGTTCAATATCCACAAACCCAACTACTAAGCGCGTAAAATAAAAGCATCGTTGGCATGAGATTCATCACCTCATTGATGACAGCAAAATAGCAGTACTACATACTGGCGTCTAACCGCCACCGTGAAAGTTCAAGCCAGTGAGTAAGCTACACTATCCAGTAAGCAGTTCTTATCCAAGGAGATTTTTCCACATTCTCTGATTCCTTGTTCTGAAGCTTTATGATTTCTGCTGAAAAGTATCTGAACGCTTAGGCAACGAAACGGTTAGTTTACCTGTGTGAATTCGAAAAGTGAAAAATATCCTGGTGAACTTGACCTAAGTACGGTCATAAGTCATGTGTAAAAAGGGTCAGGCAAGTGTTCTTTTCACTGAAGATACTACACCTTCACTTTGGATGTCACACCTTGCCAGATTTAACGTCTTAATATCCGTATGAACACTGACTTTCACAGATACTGTATTATTACGTGGTCTCTCGCTGGCATTTCGCTCCCACCAAGTCGAATGTTGTTTCGAGGAACAACAGCACTGAGAAAACTCAAGACATATAGACGATCGCAGTTGGTTGAATGAAATCGGGCCATCCGTTTTATCAAGTGCATTTATTTTGTTCCAACTCGGTTTGGAACAACAGTGAACAAATAATGAACTTCGATTCCGTGTGTGTAGAACTCTTGCAAGAAAACCTATCCCGATTTAGTGCGAATAGCCAATAAAGCCATTCCGATGATCTCCTGGATAACAGTGACCTTATGGATTCACCCAGTAATGCTTTACAGTCACATTTCGGTGTTGGTAGCCACGAATAGTATTCGCTGACGAGTTATGCTTTCGACGCAAACAGAATGACAAATTGATTTGAAAATGAGTGTAGTCCTCGAAAACAGTCCAATTTGGGTTCAAGTGGAACACAAGGTTGACGGGAACTCGGGGGCTGCGCCTACCTGATGAGCCCCAAGAAGAGCGAAACTAGTCGTGGGCTGTCGAAGATTTTTCAGCAACCCTGTGAGTAGTTTCCTTTATGAAAATATACTGCGATATCTCGGATATCGTGCCAACTGAATAATGAGGCGGCCTGTGTGCAGCACGTTCATTTGTAGAATATCATAAACAAGAGATTCAGTTGAGTCTCTCTCTCTCTCGTGAAAACCAAATTGATTTGCAAATGAGCGTATTTCTCGAAAATGACAGTTCATTTGATTCTGTTGAAGGATAGCACACTAAGCCTGGTTTTGTCTGTTCACCTTTGGTAAAAATTTTCTCGATATATTACTAGATTTAGATTCCGAAAACCCGGACGCACTGCAAACTGCAAGGCATAACGAAGTGGAATTCGCTGAAGGTATTACTCACAGAGAGATAACGATTACCTCCATGAAGTCAGTTCGCACTCAACACTAAGGCTGGCCCGGCAATGGGTGCGCGATTACCTTCGTTCGTAGTACATAGAAGAAGGGATAATTCAGCCTAGCGGGAAGGGACAAACATAACTCGAAGTGTTAAACCATCCGCACATGACTTCTTTTAGAATCACAGATTGAAGGGGTATGTTCTGAGATGACAAAAGTTGTGATCTGGAAAGGTCATTTGGATATTAACATGGTGTTATTAACTATCAATCACCCAGTAAGCAAAGACCTGGCAGATAGAATATATTTCTGACTGAACTTTTGTTTTGAACAAGCATTATATGGTTGAACAAAAAGTAAACATCTTCGCTAATTGCTCAATATAATATGTAGCTACTAAATATTTGCGTTTTTCGGTAAAAATACAGATGGAAAAGTGATATTTAAATACACTCTCCTCAGCCTATAATCCTCTCAGCTTTTTTATTTTCAGCGTATCCTAAAAACGGATACAAATGTAAAATCAGTCAAAGCTTGCTGGTCACTTGAAGGGGGTCTGCCTAGATTGAGTTGATACATAAATCATTATAGGATTTGCAAATTAATCTTGTGCGTGACCTAGTGAGAATTAGGCGAAGCCGTACTGATTAAAAAAATAGAGAACCGAAGTCACCGAGAAATGTCCTCGTATCTGTGCTAAGTTTGGAGTGGTCTCAGTGATCTTTCACAAAACGTGTTGTTTTAGGTCTGCTGCACTAGATAAATTGAAATTGATCAAATAACTGAGAGAATAACGCTTGGTCAGTTGAATGCCGTGGATTGTCATGACTGGCTGTTATACTAGCTGAACAACAAATAAGACATAATACCTGGTTCTTAACTGCAGACGAAGATATTTGCAGTGTTCTGCTAACAAAACGTCATGTCAAAGTTATTTATCCAGCGCAACTAAATCAACGGTTGGGCACGCGTGAGGTCTTGGACGTCGCTGTCAATTTAACACCATTTATTTACCAATAAATGGGATTGAGACAGGCTGATTCCCTTGTTGGATATAATGTCCCCTAATGATCGTGTTCATTGACTTTTGGAAGTACTCTCTCACTTAACTGAAACTCGGCACTTCCTTGTTTTCACTGACAACTTACCTGCCAACTGCATCCGGCCTACAGGAGAACGTGTGCTGGTACAGGCCGAACGGTAATTGGTTTGTCCCAACGGATAATGTATCTTTACCAGGAAGTGGGACCCATGAAATGCAACATTCGCAAAGCGGAAGCGAATTTGACGTTAAATGTAGGGTTGGAAAAATATCGGAGCGGAAAACAAACAGCTTTCTTCCTGTCTACCATGGACCTGTAAATGAAAACATCAGACGCCTTCACCGATTATCCTGTATTCATCAGCCACTTTAGATAAGTGGAAACGGGGGTGGAAAAAATAACCGGATATCTTATGCTCCATTGTAGGATATTCCAAGGGGAGGGCAGTTGTAGGCCTCTGGTAATCTGATGCTTTTGAAACAGATCGTTGCACGGTGCTCAGTGATAAAACGCTAGGATTGACAAGCTTCACAGATCCCAAGTTTCACATCATGAGAAGAAAGTAGCGTTATTTGATGTTTCAAGCAAACAGACAGTTATATTTCGAGAATTATTTTCATCCTAATAGGTCAGAAAATGTTCTTTTGTCGTCTGGTGAGGCTTCGAACTTAAATTGATTCAGTGGGCTAGATTTTCTAGAAAATTTTCCCAAACGGTTTGACATAAAAAGGCCAGCTAAGAGCGACCAGACAAACGGCAACTCTGGAAGAACGTGCAATTATACTGTTTACTGAGACAACGCTGTCAGAGCGAACATACTTGGGCGACGCTTCTTTGTGGTGAGGGAGTCAGTAGATTAGGATGGCAAAAACCATAAAATACTCATACTTAGTCTACACGGAATTTTTCCCATAAAGTTGAAAAAGATATCAATAGATTCATTCAGAAAATAAACTGACAGGGTTATCAACTTCGAAGGCATATCCGGGCAACAAAAGTTCAACCATCGAATAAGATACCTTAAAACGTACCTGAATGGTTCATAAAAGGATTCCAACAGCCTCAACAATCGCCTACAATCCGCGTTGTACTACCGTTAACGTTTGTATCCAGGAAGAAAGAAAAGCCGTCTTTCCCCGAAGAAAATGTTGGCCCCAAAAACCGCACATCCCGGGCACTCAATGGTTGACTGACTGTACCTAGCCTATCTAACATGGTCCATTTATTTATAAAAACTGAGAGTCAAGTTCTGATCCAAGTGCACCTATAGGTGCACTGGGAAAGAAGACTTAAATGATCACAATGATTTCAACAAACGGCGAGTTTTCTCGAAATCAATATATCGCGGATAATTCATTGCAGTTGGAACTGTTAATGGTGCTGTGGAGCCAAAGCCCTCTACAGTGGAAAACAACTTGTTAGTGTTCGCAGACACAACGCAAAAACATAGACACCGAAAACCACTTGAGACAATTTAAGTTGACATCAAGTCATCCCCAAAACTTTCGAGGGGTAATTTCCAAGGAATTTTATCAAGGCTTTACGAAGACGATAAATCTGAGATATTTAATGACAACAACTGTGTTGCTCCTATCATCAGCTACATTTCTCCTCTAGGGCATAAAGTTGGTGCCGGCTTGTTGCCATCCAGAATCAATCAGACCACAAGCTGCGTAATAACCTAAAGCTTCCGTGACTTTTCAGTGAAAGCGACAGCAATATTTGTAATCATGAAGCGGAACGACTCAGGTGGGGCATAAGGCTGAGTGAAACACAGGGATGTCCATACTGTGACGAGAACACCGGTAATTCCGCGCAGCACTTCGCTCTTTCTTCAATCATGTGTCTCCTCAAGGGTCAGTGCTGAAGTGTACCTAGCACGCTTTACATTAGTGGACGCCACTAAACCTGGAGCGATGTTGGTCGCGTTTGGAATACAGGTTTATCAGTACATATGCCACTAAATGTTGTTCAGAGTGTGCACAGCCGATTGCGGTCCTATCAAATGGGACTGAGTTTGTAGACGCACCGTTACAGGTGTCGGAAGGCTATAGATCAGTCGCCGGGAACCGAGGGATCCCGTACCTATCGTAAGATACGGTATTAAAGAGGGAACAGTTGTCATTTTTCGGCTAATAATAGGCAAATCGCTGTTATTTTCTCGTTCGTTTTGGCTACTCATGAGTAACATCATACACAAGTGTCCAGACATTAGCAAAGAGTTCACAGTGGTCCAGTGTAGTGTATTTTTGGTGTCTAAGTTCCGATGCGCCCCTAGACGATGAGGCGAAGCTCTCCTTTACACTAGAGATATCAGCTCGACTGTCATCTAATGTTCCCAACTAAACTACCCAGCCCCGCGAGCCAAAGATGGCCATCTGTACGAACAATCTCCCCAACAGTGGCCTCCAAAATTCTACTAACTAGTCCGAAATAATGTTTCAGCCAAAAGTTTTTTACTCAATTTAGAATTCTACAGTTTCTTGGCTGGCTGAGTGGATGAGATTAGGAATTAACATTTCCACCACTCGAGTCTCGGTCTTTAATGGGCGCCTGGAGGTTAGTCTCTGGACCTCACTCTTTTAATCCATTCTCCTATTGTTTTCACTCTAGTGCTTCCACGCGGTAATTTGTGAGGCAGCTGGCGAAATTGTCATTCTTTTACGACCTATAAGTAAACGTGCGCCCCTCCGCTGTATTTTGTTTCAATTCATCCCGAGGACTAGTTCGTCCATGGTGTGAAAAAAACCTTACTGGTATGGACTTCCGAGAAGCTGCATAGGGCGGTGAAGCATGCCAAATCTACAAATTTACCTGGCTGCATAAACTATGATGCGTCATAAAACTTTGTTGGATAGTGTGCACACGCAGCATTGATCAGCCGTCGCATACAGCGTCCACCCGTACCAGTAGCCGCCGCCGAACCACATAATTTGTTCACCATGTTCAATGAGGTTTATCTAAAGGTGTTCTCGTTTCATGATCCGAGAGATCATCCGGGAGAAAAAATGCAATGGCAGGCCGTACTTATCTCAAAATCGGTCTTATTGACTGTTGTGGTCACTTTCTTGTCGTTTGAGGAGCTGCCGTTGGAATTCGCTTCGATACGTCCGAAGTTCATCCAGAGAAACTAGACGTTCTGATGAACACAGTAACCATTCACACCAATCCAATTAACCCAGCGCAACCAAGTCACCACGAGCAGTTAATGACGAATCCTCCTTACAAGCATTTCATCACACAAATTTCTCGCGCGATCAATGCATCGGACAATTTTCATATATGCACGCCACTCCGTGGTACGCACAACTCCAGATCCGCACGATAAGCCATCCAACTATTTCTCCACTCTCCTTTAAACTTATTGCGACTGCAGCAATGGTTAGTCATTAAACCAATCAGGTCAGTTCTTATGACCCCAGAGGAGGTTTGTGCCAGGCCACTCAAATTCCTCATTTTTGTCTAGTCTCACAAATATCCTGCTCCTTTCATCCGACTATTAGCTTTGAATTTTGACTGCCATTAGTTCTGGATAATACCTAGTCTGATATGTAGCTGTGTGATGGCTGTGTATGCTGTTGAATTATGGGCTCAGCAAAAGTGCAAATAACAGCGGCAGTTGCTTACAATTGGAGGCTGAGTAGACAGTATGCGGGGATACTAATGTTCAGAAGTTTAACAAGTGCGTGCGTTTGTGTTGTCCCGTCTTGTTGAGTGCGTACTCCTGAGCAGGTAACGCACGACAATAGACTGTATATGCGAGAAGAAGAAAAAGCTCGAGGAACTTAATTATCCTTCCGATAAACATTTGGAATATTCTTTATCACGATGATGTCCGGCCAGATTTCCGAAGACCTAGTACTGAGTAGGCTTCGGGCGAGGCTCTTCCCGTAGTCCATCAATGATTTGCAAAATGGCATTCTTCCTTAGCTTGTGTTTTATCGGTCGATTTACAACTTAGAACATTAGATAGCATGTTCAAATTTAAAACCACAAGAGCTTCTTTAAGTGTGACTCGATTCTGTGGTGCTCGGTATTGCGGAAACACCAACCAGTCCGCTTCAATGCAATATCAAACGCCGCTATTTTTGTCACTTGACGCATATGGAGGAAGATCTGGACCAAGCAAAAGAATTTGCACAAGTACCCCTTTCCCACTTAAGCTAAGCGGCATGTTTGGGCAAAACAGTTCCATTGAAAAGTGGAATAACTTTGTGAGCAGATATTTAGCATGCAGATGGTCGAGAGGCTTAAAAAAGAGAACAGCACGACAACCTTGAAGCCTGGGGACAATGTAGTGCATTTTATCTCCTTATGACACCAGTCGAGTGCCGCGCTGTGAAAACCAGAATTTGGTCTTTGTTCCCTTAGTGCACTCAATACCTTTGACGAGACTCTAGTCCCATTTTTTGAATCCTAGGATAGTTTGGTCCATTAAAGTAAAGGTAACTAGGACTTGAAACTAATAGTCCGAGTCCTGAAGGGTCTTTTCCAAGGTCAGTGCGGGTAGTAATAGATAGACTATATGGTATATTCTTACCGAAGACTATGTCGCCATCTACCCTCGGATTGTAGGCTGGTCAAATAAAAAGTTCTGCATCGTGGAACTACTGTCATGAGTTTATGATGTCAAGTGAATCTAAATAGACATTAACCTGTTGGAAATTTAAACATCCATTTCAGTCATCGTGAGTGGAGGGCGGAATAAAATTACTGAGAACACTGACTTGTTCGACAGTCGTTTTTTAGCATTTGGTTCTGAATGACCGCGTCAACGGAATCGCTATTGTCATTATGGTGTTAATAAGTTCGATCTGCTTTCAATCTGGTAGAAATACACTATCCATTCAGATATTATTACGCGACACCGACTACTAAGTTTATTCATTCATGTTAAGTTGTGGGTGTAGCCTTCGTGAGTGAGTTCTCTGCTTGCCCCTATTGAAGCTGAAGCTCGGGGCCCGGTGTGGAACTTCGTAATCGTTAACTTGGTGCTGATGCACCGAGCCCGCTGTCACAGCCAAGATCACAGGGTGTATCTTCACATGCGCAAGCAACAAGCTCGGCTGACACGGTGATGGGGGGTGAAGCTGACGCGCGAAGTTATACTGAATGTTTAGTAAAAACTAATAACAGGAAGACAATTAGACCCGGAATTCCAGTCGCGGCAAGGTCACAGTGATGCCATAATTTGGACCGAGTGCACCTGCACACATAGGCAGCTTAGTTAAAGCTTTCAGACTGGTAATTGCATCTCGGGCCATCAGGATTAACGGAGTAATTATCAAGGAAATGAACTGGCAGTGGTCAAAGCTATTCTGAGTCAATCGGGGGCGCGGTATGTTTTGTAAGCAACGTGGTCTTGCTATTCAGAAAAGGTATCAAAGCAATTGCGGTAGACTGGGGACTAGAGATCGGAAAAAGATTAAGCAAGGGTAGCTAGGACGCGTCAGGTTTAGTTATTCCACCGCGGTACGGAATAGCTGCGTTGCAGAGGTTGTTGTATACCTCACTGAACTGGATAGGGAGCCGGGAATAGGAGTAAGTTGAATAATCGGAACCCAAATCCGTGAGTGAAGGGTTTGCGGTTAATACACGAGAATAAGTGCCTAGCTGTGGGGGGAAGAGTAGAAGAGGGAGGGTCCTTTTACAAAAGGAATGTGTTGGGACAAAGGAAGTGTTTAGGAGGCTACGGCGGGTGGCTTTCAAAACTGTCGACTTTCGCCCATTGGGAGCGTAGAGGAGGAGATTCAGGAGAACGTCAAGCTTGCAGCCTGGGGCTGCAGCAAACAGTAGTAGATAGTAGAGGAAGGAACAGCTATTTGATACTGCATGTCGCGTACACTGGCGCTTTACTAATTTGAGGCGGATAAAACGAGACTAGATCACACCTAATAGTGGATATATACCAAGAATGGATTGGATACAAGATTATTGGGGATCATTCGAGTTAGGGCTCCGAGTGCAGAGCTGATCTTGTCGGTTTTATGGAAAGGATTGTCTACGAGGCTTCGTGCAACAGGGCTTTAGGTGTGTCGGATGGTTTGCAAGCGGGATTCTTCTACTATGCTGATGGTCCTCGGTCTTTCGTCCCTCTGACCACATCCTACCTAATTATCGACCCCCAGAAAGCCAGACTTAGCCACCGGAAACGGATATCTTCCCGCTTTTCGCTTACTCGTATGAAATGACGTCGTCTTTATTCCCGCACTTAGCCACCACATAAAAGTCAGAGGCTGAATGATCGACTCATTTTCCCTCCCTAGCAGACCGTCACTCCAGAGAGGTGTGATAGGACTGTCATATCCTTCTCGTAAAATTTCTCCAACCCAGATTAGTTGAAGCTCGTCGCGTTTTTTCCATAGTTGTCTTCTACCAAATAAAATATTTTACTTTAATTTAGCCTTCCTGACCAGAAAATGACCTAATAATGCCTTCAACTACTCAGCGTGAAGCAAATAAATAATTCAGGATTTACCCCCATACGGAAGACATTTGCATTTCACTGCATGACATTTGAAATGCCGCATGCTTCGACAGTATAGCACATACGATTGTTAGCATCATCAAGGTACACAACCACTCTCACCCATTCCTCTGATGTGCACCTCCAAGATAACGCCCTCAGGCCACTTCGGAACAAGTAGATAAGAGCGAAAAGTTCTTCCTTCTTTCAGTCTGGATAAAGCTTGAAGAGTGGCCCACTGGGCCTCTTTCTAAGTGTGCCACGTAAAACTGTATCCGGCCACTTACACATCCATACCATCAGTTTTGCTTCCTGGTTTTAGCTTTCTTTTATACCGTGCCAGTGCAGGGAGATGCTTCACTGGTTTCATCACGGTAGCTCTGCATCTTGCAATGCAGTTCTGCGTTTACTTCTCGTTTGGCACAAGGCTTAAATTCGATGGACATTATTCAGGTTCATCGTAGCAGAATTAGAAGCCTAAATCCTTCCTTCCTTGTTCCAACTTTATACACAAAGCCTACGGTCAGTGACCTCCTGCCAATTAAATCTGGCAACACTAATGAGTACAATGAATCAATACGCCCTCAGGTTAACGAAGCCTAAATTTGTTTGCCGTTGACATACAAGACAGATGCGTTTATGGTTATGAAAACGTTGAAGTTTTGTCAATTGCGGGTTCTTCCCACTATAGGCTTCCCTACTTGATAGTCTGTTCCAGGAGCATTCTCTACTCCAAAGAAGCGCCTTTTGATCTTAAACCAAGTGGATTAGCCTTTTTTGCCTTCCTCATACTCAAAAGCTGCATAGAAATCCATTTGTCAGTCAATTGTTTAGATACCATTTACGTCTTCATAATCTCCGATCGCATATCACCCATGTAAATGCTAAAAGAATTTAGATACTCATTATTTTCCCCATAGAGGGTAACGTATGTCGCATACGCACTCATCTGAAACACGGTCGGGACTTTTTCCCCCTGCTATGAGTAGGTCATCACTGTCTGGCGATTAGATACCTAGATAATCCCTGCATCGCAGTCCAATAAATTGCTAGCGATTGAGATTCACAGTCCAGCCGCCGCCAGGTTATGAACCACTTATGGATCTATGTCCTTTCCCTTGGCTAGCAGAACCTTATATAAAACGCCTATCTATTTACCCAGCACCATTATGCGGGGACAAGTAGTTTCACACAATCCACATGAATAAGCCTACGTACAGGTTTGCTTGCAGCTCAACACAACCAAAGTATTGCATCTAATTTGTGTTAACCTATTGACTGACGCAAAACTGCGATCGCCCGAGCTTCCTGAGGCCAGGGAATTAGTGAATATCACATGCAGGATTTGGCACTTTTTGCTTGAAAATCCAATAAGGAATGTCAGGCTTGGCACTACCTCTCGGCTTTTATGGCAAAAGAATAAGCGTGCCAAGCTGAAAGAGACATGGAACTAATTACCTAAAAGGAAAAGAGGCGGCAACACGTTGTGGTGAGCTGCGACGATCAACGGCAGGAAAACTGGGTGTTCTATCTACTGAAGTTAGGGATAGAGTTGAGGAGTGGTTGAGAGTTCAGAGTCCAATGACCCACGACGGTCTTTCATACCCATAACTATACGTGATGCCAGTTGTCTATGCTACCTATGTAACGATGTTACTACTGATTGGGAGGCACGCGAGTAGTATGTGTTGTTCGTAGAATTTCGCTTTGCGTCGATTGAAAAATGGAATTCTGTTGCGGAATTCGCCGGGCCACTTTGTAACATTTGCTTTTATTTGACCGACGAATGATTGGAGGCAATGAATCTGCAGGAAGACTCGTTCGGGAGAAGATATGTGTCCAGTTTTTGTAACTAAGATGCAGATTAGGGTTTTGCTTCCTTACTCAATGGTCTGTAACCGGCCAGTTGGCATTTCCGAATAGATAACTCCGCAGCGAAGGCCTTCTTCCTTTCACCTATAGTAAACACCAGGCCAGTATTCATGCGGGCCGGTAAAAATAAGGTGTCGGCTGAATGCGAGAAACTAATCTGACGGCCTGTCATGCTTGTTGCTGTACTCGATGTCGCCTTACCTGACTACTTATCTTACCTGCTAGTTCCGTGTCCATGTGCTGCGCTGACTAACCGGTAACTAAATCCCGCCTGATCTGTCGTACTCGTAACTGTACGCCCTATCGCTTATCTCCGCTAGTTATGATAAACACCGCGCCAGTATTTACGCGAACCGATGAATACGAGGCCTAAACTATGCCCACACAACTAGTCCAACGGCGAATGACAGATCTCATAGTCACAAGTGTACGTGATATCATCTACCTCGGTCACTTTTTGAAACGGCTAGGCGAAACATCTTTTAGTTAAAAAATCCACAGTTTCAGGAAAGCTTGACTCTAGAGCCACCCACGGTTTAATAAGTTGCCATGAATGATATTTAGATCGTACTTTTGCCTTCCCCGGTCGGACTCACTGAGTACATACATAAGGAATTTAGCACTGAAAGTCAACGTATCTCACGCGTCCTTTTTTTTAGAATTTCGGTTCTTCTGTGCAAACAACGATACGGCACTGTGTGGGCGGACATTTTTGGAATCGAGCTATGATCGGACTTTGTCTATTATCACAGCCTGGAACTAGGTAGGTGTTTGTCACTGTGGTGAGCTATGCACCCAAAAACTGAAAATGCAGAATTCGAACCTCTAGGCAAATTGGCTTTCGCGGACGGATATCCTTTGGTAGCAACTACGCGTTTTGTCACGTTGAACACAGAAGTAACCCTCTTGTTATCCGGTGTGAAATCCCTTAGTGTTAGTCCGGAAAACGGGCTCTTTACTATCTGTGGTGGTGCAGTATGGATGTGTGGCTTCCTTACGTTTGAGTTAGAGGGCACCCAGATTCTTAGTTATTTTTCCTATCCTGTCTGAAATTTTTCAGGTCCTCTATCATCAGCATGTATCAAAGTGGCCTATCTAAGCTTTTCACTGAATGGCACATGCAGTTCGTTTTGCTGAAACGTGAGCGCCAGTCTGATGCTTTGCGTTTTCGGGGTGGATATTAATTTATACCTCGTTGGCGTCGGAGCTCTGGGGTTGAGCCACGTGATCCAAACACGACTGCTTAGCCGATTAACCGATGTTTCTACAAATGGATGCTCGTGGATCTATGGCGTAGTAAGATGATTTTGTGTGCCCGCGCGTTCGCGGTTCAAATCCGGGGGCTGCCGTCCGGAAACTTTTCGACATTTCCCGTTAGCACGTTTCTACACAGGACAATACTGCNAGAAGAGGGAGGGTCCTTTTACAAAAGGAATGTGTTGGGACAAAGGAAGTGTTTAGGAGGCTACGGCGGGTGGCTTTCAAAACTGTCGACTTTCGCCCATTGGGAGCGTAGAGGAGGAGATTCAGGAGAACGTCAAGCTTGCAGCCTGGGGCTGCAGCAAACAGTAGTAGATAGTAGAGGAAGGAACAGCTATTTGATACTGCATGTCGCGTACACTGGCGCTTTACTAATTTGAGGCGGATAAAACTAGACTAGATCACACCTAATAGTGGAGATATACCAAGAATAGATTGGATACAAGATTATTGGGGATCATTCGAGTTAGGGCTCCGAGTGCAGAGCTGATCTTGTCGGTTTTATGGAAAGGATTGTCTACGAGGCTTCGTGCAACAGGGCTTTAGGTGTGTCGGATGGTTTGCAAGCGGGATTCTTCTACTATGCTGATGGTCCTCGGTCTTTCGTCCCTCTGACCACATCCTACCTAATTATCGACCCCCAGAAAGCCAGACTTAGCCACCGGAAACGGATATCTTCCCGCTTTTCGCTTACTCGTATGAAATGACGTCGTCTTTATTCCCGCACTTAGCCACCACATAAAAGTCAGAGGCTGAATGATCGACTCATTTTCCCTCCCTAGCAGACCGTCACTCCAGAGAGGTGTGATAGGACTGTCATATCCTTCTCGTAAAATTTCTCCAACCCAGATTAGTTGAAGCTCGTCGCGTTTTTTCCATAGTTGTCTTCTACCAAATAAAATATTTTACTTTAATTTAGCCTTCCTGACCAGAAAATGACCTAATAATGCCTTCAACTACTCAGCGTGAAGCAAATAAATAATTCAGGATTTACCCCCATACGGAAGACATTTGCATTTCACTGCATGACATTTGAAATGCCGCATGCTTCGACAGTATAGCACATACGATTGTTAGCATCATCAAGGTACACAACCACTCTCACCCATTCCTCTGATGTGCACCTCCAAGATAACGCCCTCAGGCCACTTCGGAACAAGTAGATAAGAGCGAAAAGTTCTTCCTTCTTTCAGTCTGGATAAAGCTTGAAGAGTGGCCCACTGGGCCTCTTTCTAAGTGTGCCACGTAAAACTGTATCCGGCCACTTACACATCCATACCATCAGTTTTGCTTCCTGGTTTTAGCTTTCTTTTATACCGTGCCAGTGCAGGGAGATGCTTCACTGGTTTCATCACGGTAGCTCTGCATCTTGCAATGCAGTTCTGCGTTTACTTCTCGTTTGGCACAAGGCTTAAATTCGATGGACATTATTCAGGTTCACCGTAGCAGAATTAGAAGCCTAAATCCTTCCTTCCTTGTTCCAACTTTATACACAAAGCCTACGGTCAGTGACCTCCTGCCAATTAA
>NW_008751663.1:4048665-4049696 GCF_000715545.1 Opisthorchis viverrini
CATGCGGGCCGGTAAAAATAAGGTCTCGGCTGAATGCGAGAAACTAACTGTCATGCTTATTGCTGTACTCGATGTCGCCTTACCTGACTACTTATCGTACCTGCTAGTTCCGTGTCCATGTGCGGCGCTGACTAACCGGTAACTAAATCCCGCCTGATCTGTCGTACTCGTAACTGTACGCCCTATCGCTTATCTCCGCTACTTATGATAAACACCGCGCCAGTATTTACGCGAACCGATGAATACGAGGCCTAAACTATGCCCACACAACTAGTCCAACGGCGAATGACAGATCTCATAGTCACAAGTGTACGTGATATCAACTACCTCGGTCACTTTTTGAAACGGCTAGGCGAGTGCCTATATGCGACACTGATTATTGGGCCATAACTATGCGCAGTGTCCTAAGCTAACTGCCAACGATTACCTATCATACCCATAACTATACGCGCTCTTACTTATGTCTGCTACCTACAGTAAACACCAGGCCAGTATCTACGCGGGCCAATAAAAACGACGCTCCAACTATGCGTGGTATCTTAATCTAACGGCCGACGACGGCCCGTCGTACTCGCAGCTGTCGTCGACATCATCTACCTTAGCTATTTGGCGTAATTGCAAGGCATGTGTCTATGTGAACCGCTGAGTATGAGGCTTCAAATATGCTCAGTAGCCCAGTTTATTGGCCAGTGACGGCCCGTCATACTCGTAACTTTTCTCCACGTCACCTCCTGAGACTACCTATAGTAACTGATTATAATCCCCAACCATACATAACAGACTAATCCAAGGACCAATGATGGTCCATACGCCGTCCACCTGCCAACACCCTGCGCCTGAAAACTACACAATTACCTTTGTATCATCCGTTATGTTGACAATGAAATTCCCCACGTTTATTATCCCCCCATTTGTAACCACCGCCCCACTCTTGTGTTTAGTGTGTATATATGAACTGACGTTTGTTTGTCCTTACCACTTCACCCATTTGGCCTTGAGGTCATCCGGCCATTTGTATCTGACTTTGCACG
>NW_008751663.1:4050081-4066679 GCF_000715545.1 Opisthorchis viverrini
ATTAATTAATTAATTAATTAATTAATTAATTAATTAATCAAATGGACAGCTCGGTCTTCCTCATCGAAACATGTAACCATCACACACTTGACAACCTTGTCAATATAACCAACAAGGAGCACCCTTCTGAGCTTCATGCATCTCAACGTCCATGACGAAATGATGCAACTCATCTTCACTCTTGGAGTGAGGTCGATTATATCCGAATGAATGAGCTCGTAAGATAGCCAAAACTGATGCGATCCAACTGTTCCAGATAATGATGATCTAGCGGGAGACTGCAGGGACACATTTTTCAGTGCAAATCACTGGTGCACACCCGAAAAATCAGTATCTAATTGTCGACTTTAAGATTTGCTGACACTGACCCACACAAGCTATAGTTTTGAGACAGTCATTGTCAAAAACCTGAAAACGTCTTGGTTTCGTTTCTCAAACGGGTCAGATCCAAAAGCCACACAACAGAGCACCCCTTACTGCAGCCTGAGTCGCACGTTTCTTGATATTTACGGAGACGCCGCCTTGACGCCTTAGGTGTTCCAAATTGGTGAACGCGACCCGAGGATTGCAGGTTCGTGCATTGATCTCATCCGGCACACTAAAATCAAAACTAATACAACTTCGAATGTATATAAAACGCTGCACCACACTACTTCTCCAACCGGATCAGAAAAAGATCTGCGATGTTACACAAGTTCTGCTCTACCTCTGAGGATTTCCTGGGCCAAACAAAAATACCCCCCTCCTCACAGAATTGCAAGTACAAACCGATTCATCTCAAGAATAACGTCCACTACGGGGCTGTCCAGAAACCGAAGTATTTCAGTGCAATGATGGCGTGCGATTATGTGGGATGATGGCACAGTCGCGACTATGCGCAGCCTACTTTTGACTGCACCCCATCGCCCACTTGCTCTATTACATGCAACCACAAACAAACTCACGAATTATTCTGACCAACTTTATGATCATGCCTGAAGGTACACCACTCACCTGTAGGAATAAACAACACTACGATAGCGTGACACTTTGTGAGTACAAAGTGGACACCAAAAGACAACAGCATTATTATCATCATTGATAGCGGAGCAAAAGATGCTAACAGAGACTCAGCAAATACATGTATTGTGACGCCTCACACGCAACTGGTTTTGCAAAGCTACATGCTTTTCTATAGGCCGTAACAGCTACATTTTGAGATCAAATCACAGTACAAACACGCAGCAACACCAGATAAATCCAATTTCATGTCTCTGCACGTTCCAAACTAACTTAGTTGCGCACAATCTAGCCAACACACATCACTCATAATCAGGTATGCTAAACCCGGTTAGCATCAAAGGCATACCTATTATCTGCACGTAAATATCGATTACTGATTTTGAATTCGGGCAGCGCTGCCTCAGTGAAGTAGCTAGGAATTGTGGGAACTTATGACCAACTATTATTTCGGGCGGCGCTCTATCTGACATCAAAGTGCTTTCTGGTAAACCTTTCGGACACTTTTTCTTATTTCGACTCACCTATGTAAACACTGTTTTCCTATTTCCCCGTTTGAATGGCAGCGATGAATCACTGCGGACTCTCGATGGACCCAAGAATATCCTAACTACATGAACGGCTCGTCCAATATGTTCACGTACGGAGCCGTCCACGGACCTAATTACGGCGTCGCGATGACGGTACCGCGACCACCATACGCAGTCTCATGACTTATCCGTACTACACTAAAAACCCTCGTGTTTCCCAGACGAGCGTTACGCAGAAGACCGTTTCAGTTCAGAAGCAGTGCTCATTTTGTTGTACCGTCTGCCTCTTCTGCTCACAAAACCAACACCTTCTCCAACGGAATATCAGTGTACTGGTGAAGATCAAGTCTTACCTCAAGCCAGATATAACGAATGCTGATCATAATAAAAACCAAAGAACTTGCAAACTGTGACGAATTCTTTGGCTTCAGCTGGACGCTTGCCGCAACCGTAGAAGAATTTTTCATATCCAAGTTGCGGATGGCCGCTGCAATTTGAGTTTGCGCGGATGTAATCGGTCTGATTATTCCTACGTCGGTTTGAAGTTAACACCAAATCTAATTCTTAAGAATACATGCGAAGAACCCAGATTTTCCACAAAACTCTACATGGTTTTCATAGGGAGGATGGGCGGGGCCATCGGTAGCCATTGAAATATGGATTCCGTGCCCATAGCGGACTCCGAATTCGTTTAAACAACTTCTGATAAACCTGCAGCCGCTTGTGTAGATCTCATACGCCCGAATAATTAACATTAAATGCTAAAGCTTTATGTTAAAGTTTGCCTCTTTCTAGCCACAGCTTCAGAGAAACTTAGGGTGTGCGTTCAGGGACGCGGGAGCCCATTAGTCGTACAATGCTCTTACGTGCAAAATCTTTGCGGGTAAGAGAAAAACTTTTCACGCCAAAATGTCGCGTTTCATTGCATATACGCTCAAGCCAAAAACCATTCTGATCCACATTCATATTTTTGCAACTTGCCAAATTTCATTGTCCATTCGGGCAATTCTACCTCTAGAGGAAAATTCTGATAGAATAATTCTCCAGCATTGCCTAGACACCGGGATACCTAAATGGAGCTCAGAAGTTGAACTGTTACTCTCAGCTCGATTGCGCGATTACTTTGGTCCATCAGGGACACGTCATAGCCTTCGAAAATTCCATTCCACTGTGCGAATACTGAGCGGTGGGACTCGGCCTTGGGCATAGATATCATTTGGAAGCGCGCGCTTCCTGGCTTGTATACAGCTGATCAATCCCAATGCCAGCTTGCGCATGAATCGCGTGCCTTGATGGCCCTTACAAGCAGTTGGCAAAGACCAAAGTCACGGAAGAAATTCACGCAATATAAATGCATTGTTCAGGTTTTACTTTACAGGCGACGATGCGGTTCATCCAGGTTCTGGACACTGATTGGCTGTCGATTCACTGGCATATGAAGCCTCTGGACCAATCATCGATTGGATTAGGTTTGTGGGGTAGTCCAGTATCGTGTACCTGTGTACCAAATGCCCCGCGATATTATTACACTGCAACTTGGACAATGCGGAAATCAGAGTGAGTTTTCATTCACTCATATTTTCATCGCTTCCGAATGTTTGATTTTCAGTCACATTTTTCCTAGTCACGTGCTGACAGAACAATGAATTGTCAGTTCCATGTGATTGCTTTTGTTCTTGTGCTCACGTAGATTTTCCGGACTTGCATCTTAAATCCTTATTTCCCATACACAACACACCTCACTGCGNCCGATTCATCTCAGGAATAACGTCCACTACGGGGCTGTCCAGAAACCGAAGTATTTCAGTGCAATGATGGCGTGCGATTATGTGGGATGATGGCACAGTCGCGACTATGCGCAGCCTACTTTTGACTGCACCCCATCGCCCACTTGCTCTATTACATGCAACCACAAACAAACTCACGAATTATTCTGACCAACTTTATGATCATGCCTGAAGGTACACCACTCACCTGTAGGAATAAACAACACTACGATAGCGTGACACTTTGTGAGTACAAAGTGGACACCAAAAGACAACAGCATTATTATCATCATTGATAGCGGAGCAAAAGATGCTAACAGAGACTCAGCAAATACATGTATTGTGACGCCTCACACGCAACTGGTTTTGCAAAGCTACATGCTTTTCTATAGGCCGTAACAGCTACATTTTGAGGTCAAATCACGGTACAAACACGCAGCAACACCAGATAAATCCAATTTCATGTCTCTGCACGTTCCAAACTAACTTAGTTGCGCACAATCTAGCCAACACACATCACTCATAATCAGGTATGCTAAACCCGGTTAGCATCAAAGGCATACCTATTATCTGCACGTAAATATCGATTACTGATTTTGAATTCGGGCAGCGCTGCCTCAGTGAAGTAGCTAGGAATTGTGGGAACTTATGACCAACTATTATTTCGGGCGGCGCTCTATCTGACATCAAAGTGCTTTCTGGTAAACCTTTCGGACACTTTTTCTTATTTCGACTCACCTATGTAAACACTGTTTTCCTATTTCCCCGTTTGAATGGCAGCGATGAATCACTGCGGACTCTCGATGGACCCAAGAATATCCTAACTACATGAACGGCTCGTCCAATATGTTCACGTACGGAGCCGTCCACGGACCTAATTACGGCGTCGCGATGACGGTACCGCGACCACCATACGCAGCCTCATGACTTATCCGTACTACACTAAAAACCCTCGTGTTTCCCAGACGAGCGGTACGCAGAAGACCGTTTCAGTTCATTTAATTTGTGCAAAGACTCAGAAGCAGTGCTCATTTTGTTGTACCGTCTGCCTCTTCTGCTCACAAAACCAACACCTTCTCCAACGGAATATCAGTGTACTGGTGAAGATCAAGTCTTACCTCAAGCCAGATATAACGAATGCTGATCATAATAAAAACCAAAGAACTTGCAAACTGTGACGAATTCTTTGGCTTCAGCTGGACGCTTGCCGCAACCGTAGAAGAATTTTTCATATCCAAGTTGCGGATGGCCGCTGCAATTTGAGTTTGCGCGGATGTAATCGGTCTGATTATTCCTACGTCGGTTTGAAGTTAACACCAAATCTAATTCTTAAGAATACATGCGAAGAACCCAGATTTTCCACCAAACTCTACATGGTTTTCATAGGGAGGATGGGCGGGGCCATCGGTAGCCATTGAAATATGGATTCCGTGCCCATAGCGGACTCCGAATTCGTTTAAACAACTTCTGATAAACCTGCAGCCGCTTGTGTAGATCTCATACGCCCGAATAATTAACATTAAATGCTAAAGCTTTATGTTAAAGTTTGCCTCTTTCTAGCCACAGCTTCAGAGAAACTTAGGGTGTGCGTTCAGGGACGCGGGAGCCCATTAGTCGTACAATGCTCTTACGTGCAAAATCTTTGCGGGTAAGAGAAAAACTTTTCACGCCAAAATGTCGCGTTTCATTGCATATACGCTCAAGCCAAAAACCATTCTGATCCACATTCATATTTTTGCAACTTGCCAAATTTCATTGTCCATTCGGGCAATTCTACCTCTAGAGGAAAATTCTGATAGAATAATTCTCCAGCATTGCCTAGACACCGGGATACCTAAATGGAGCTCAGAAGTTGAACTGTTACTCTCAGCTCGATTGCGCGATTACTTTGGTCCATCAGGGACACGTCATAGCCTTCGAAAATTCCATTCCACTGTGCGAATACTGAGCGGTGGGACTCGGCCTTGGGCATAGATATCATTTGGAAGCGCGCGCTTCCTGGCTTGTATACAGCTGATCAATCCCAATGCCAGCTTGCGCATGAATCGCGTGCCTTGATGGCCCTTACAAGCAGTTGGCAAAGACCAAAGTCACGGAAGAAATTCACGCAATATAAGTGCATTGTTCAGGTTTTACTTTACAGGCGACGATGCGGTTCATCCAGGTTCTGGACACTGATTGGCTGTCGATTCACTGGCATATGAAGCCTCTGGACCAATCATCGATTGGATTAGGTTTGTGGGGTAGTCCAGTATCGTGTACCTGTGTACCAAATGCCCCGCGACATTATTACACTGCAACTTGGACAATGCGGAAATCAGAGTGAGTTTTCATTCACTCATATATTTTCACCGCTTCCGAGTGTTTGGTTTTTAGTCACATTTTTCCTAGTCACGTGCTGCCAGAATAATGAATTGTCGGTTCCATGTGATTACTGCTTTTGCTCGTGTGCCCACGTAGATTTTCCGGACTTGCATCCTAAATCCTTATTTCCTATACACAGCACACCTCACTGAGAAACAAGCCCAGTGCAAGAGCAAGTGCGCTGCTTGGTTCCGGGTACGGACATTAAAAACGGCAAGACGTACTGGGCGGCGGGGCTAGAAGACTGATTTCGGGATGTCTGAGGACGTCGGCACCTGATGGCGCGTAGATTTTGCCTACAAAAACGATACAGGACGAACGGAGTCATCAATCCCAAATATTGTGGCTACAATGAGAGTTGTTAATGGAGTGAAAGCAGGGGGAAGAAAAAGTATGTAGATGGGCAAGAAGGCAGGCGTCCAGATTAGCCTGTTTTCCCTTACCCGGCCTGCTGTATACAGCAAGTAAGGCGACTCGGCTGATGGAACCACGCAATGGCTGATGTGGCGTGAGTTGATCTGTATATGCGCAACCCATAGTTGTACATGGGCTGATATACTGCCAGGGCGCCCACACCTAGACAGGAGGACGATTAGAATCCTCGACCAAATCCTTTGGCTCAAAATCCCGACCGCAAAGCAGCGGTGTTTAGCGGGAACTGCAGGTACAATGCCATTCTCACGGTGCAATTCGCCACACTTTCCAACGCGAACCTGGAAGATCAGGAGATTGTCTGTCAGACCTCTAACCATTGACCAACCTGGTATGAGAGAATCAGCGAGCGTCGCGGGGACACCCCCTGAAGTATAGCTCAGTGGGTCGCCAAGGTATACAAACCGTCGCACCACAAGACAAGATGCCCAGTGATATGCCATTTTAACACCACAAGTGACGCACATTTGTAAACACGGCTCTGGCCTCTAAGAAACTTCCATCAGAGCTTGTAACCAGGGTATGCAAAATTTTCCAAAACCTCCAGCGGTTCTCCTTGAATTGTAAGGTGTTTGTTCAGAGACGACGTTCTGAAGCATGACTTTGCACTCTGAATGTACGAGTCCGATGCCGAAAGATGTTAGTTAATTTATCCAACAGGGCCTGTATTTTGCCTTCGTCTCCAAAGACGATGTCGTATGCTTTAACCAGTAGCAATGTGAAGACCGGTGTTTTGAAGCTGTTTCAGCGTTCGCATTTTTATTTTATCAATGATAAGATAGTAAGTTATCATCCAGCTGTAACACCCTTTCGGTACCTAGCAGCCATACCACCCGAAAGAAACACGAGTTCTGGGATACTGCCGGGTTGCTCAAGCCTTGACAGGAGAAGTCGAATTGCAGGGGTTGGTGTAAACCATGGTCCTTCCGATCAGAAAATCCGCGCTTTAACCACTGAACCATCTGGAGCTCGTCAATGGCGAAATTAAACAAGAACGAAGACAGTAGACATCCCTATCGGAATCACGTTTTATAAGAAGGCTATCAGAGAGCTCTCCATACGCTGACGCCCGAGCATCATGGAATATAGGGACCGGATTGCGCCCATAAACTTCTCGGACATACCCTGTTAGCAAGGCACCGACCGATCGACATAGTCGAACTCACCCTTGACGTAAAGGAACAGCAAGTTGACATCTCACCTGTTAGTTATGGCGTTGCTGTAACACCTGATGGAGTGTGGAGATACGGTTGAAATCCTGCTTAATGCCCACGAGTCAATGCTTCGTGTGCCCCGGAAGATGGAGGATCAGCGACGCCATAAGGTGGATTACAACGGGCTTCCAAGTAACACCTATGTGGTTACTACATTCTCTGCGGTTGGACACTATTATCAGCTTACCCGGGTTGTTTGTATCAGTCTCTTTCCTCTAGATGGGCGCAAATAGGCTACCAAGGCTACCAAAACCTGAAGCACAATAAAGATGGTATTATTCTACGCAGGTTGACACGTCGATGAGATTCGGATTCGCGAGAATCCAGCTAGGTCTCACCCTGGGCGAGGTTGCGTTGATCATATTTTCACTTCATGACAAATCTTTTCGAAGACCAGCTATGGCAGTTTTTATAGATCTGAAAGCTGCATCAAATGACGCACTGTGGCCAGTGTGTCTGCTGATTCTTTAATCACTGTTCCATGTCTAAATTGTCACCCAGGAAAATACCCCCTACATTCTGGCTTCACAGTGGGGAGAGATGGCTCAGTGGTTAGAATGCACATTTACTGACCGGAAGGTTCGTGGTTCGAACCCTGTCTATGCCTCTCGACTTCCCCAGTCTAGGCTTGGGCAACCTGGCAGTATCCCAGCCCTCGTGCTTCCTTTGGGTGACATGGCAGCTAGGCACCGAAAGGGTGTTACATCTGAACGATTTCTTTTGGCATCACAGTTTTAGCGAGCAGGAACAGTTCCTTTTCCCACTTTTTTGAAAGCCAAAACTTTACTTTCAACCAACTGGTTTGTACGAGGGTCTGAAGATCGAGCTAGCTTTATATGAGACTCTGGCCGTCGAGGGACGCTCAGTCATGTCAGTTCAACGTCATTCCCCCTGAACTGTCCGGTTATCACGGTGATTAGAAGGGACACCGTTCATTGTTAGACACTGCCTCAGTTTCTGACAGTCACCCCAGTTAAAGAGCGGATTTAAAATCAAGAAAGACGGCCACTGTTGGTCGTCGGAAAGAGTGGCGCGGTTCCAGCACTTATCGCAGATGGAGATATGACCTATACAAACCCGGCCTGACTCCCACGATGGTTGATTACCCTTCGTAGGATAATGCTAGAGAGCACATTGGAAGCTATAGCCGCTAGACTGGCGTTCCGACGGTTTTCGCACGGTGTTCTTACGCCCTTTTTCGAATATGCGAACCACCGTCGAGGGGCTCCTTTCTGTTGGAGTTTTTTCCTTGTTCCAGGAATTTTAAATCAGGAAATCGTTCAGCCGTAACACTTTTGGTCCCTAGCTGCCATGCCAACCGAAGGAAGCACGAGAGCTGGGATACTGCCAGGTTGCCCAAGCCTAGATTGGAGAAGCCGAGGTGCAGAGGCCGGGTTCGAACCACGGAACTTCCGGTCAGTAAATTCGCGCCCTAACGACTGGGCCATCTCGCCCCTCCAGACACTCTAGAGTAGGATCGTTAGGTTAGCCACAACGGCCTTGCAACGTTTGAAGAGTATAGGTTGTAAACCCTCAGATCTAGGTGCTTTGTTGCGCCGAGACAAGGGAATTGCGCCCTGGACTTCTGTCGGCAATGGGAGACATATCCATGTCCCACTCGGATTCAATTGATAATTCCAGAGGGTGAATTGATTGGATCCAGCTAAACTGTTCTTCAAAGTGTTCAGTCCATCGTCCAAGACGACGGTTTTGTGACTTGGATGTCGTTTCACCAACACTCACGCTGTTGCGCACTCGAATGATTGTGCCAGAAATAGAGAACGAGGATTGCCGAACGATTGGCTTTAATCTTCCAACAATTTCAGTACATCAGCTGAAACATTAGGAACCACAATTAGTTTAACGAATAGCGAGTAAAAAGTTAAACACAATGTCAGTATATAACATTCGAGTCCCAACATGTTGACCCATGTGCTACTCATCATTCACATTGTCTTCCTCCTTTAGTTGGTATGGAATTCTGGAGACAGCTTTGCACAGAGCACGGTATAAGTCCTGAAGGTCTGTTAGAAGACTATGCTACTGATGGTTCCGACAGGAAGGATGTGTTTTTCTATCAGGTCAGTAGAGCTTCATTATTTTTCGTAACGGTTCAACTGAAGTAATGTTTCTTCGCAGGCTCTTTTACTCACCCACATAAGACTCTAAAATTGGTGTTATCGGAGTGTGTTATCGGTTCGGTTGTTTTTGCTTGTCTGATTTCTTACATATTTGCCTTTTCATTCTCATAGGCTGATGTGTTATCAAAGTGATCGATATTGGTTCTTCATATTGAGTACACTGCTATCACAATACCACATGTGGCACTTACGCACATATTGTTGTCGCTATATTGCTCTGTGTACTGTCATTTTCAGCATTAATAATTACGTTTAAGTGAACCGTTATAGAAGTGTTTTCCAAAGTACGGAAAAATTCATTGGAGCATATCCTACTTGATTACAGGTGGCAAACAGGTAGATCCCACTTAGGCGACGATGTTGGGCTTGCGCCGATGTCGCTGTATACCAAGAGCCAGCTGTTCTCCAACTTTTTAGTACTTATTCAAAAACAATGCTGTATCACTGTGTTACTGATGTCCTTGCCCATATATTCTACACTACCGATTACTATTTGGGCCGTCTAATCACTTTGCATCAGCTGACTTTTTTCAGTGATGAAAAAGCATAGGAATATATAGTAAAGAAGCAAACTACTTGAAGTCCATTATTACTTGCAATAGTCATCCCAAAACAACATGGTATCCTGTGCAGCACATGTCATGTCATAACTTTATTGTTTACTGCATGCTTTTCTCAGAAAGGCGCAGATATTATACCAAATCAATACCACCCACGGGGAGAGATTTTCGGTGGTCTCATGTCTATGAAATATAGTGTGTGTGACAAAAAACACAATACAGAATACCTCAGAGATACAAGCATGGCGTTGCAATAACTGTGCAGCACATGTCATGTCATAACTTTAGTGTTTCCTGCATGCTTTTCCCAAAAAGACGCAGATATTATACCAAATCAATACTGCCCACGGGGAGAGATTTTCGGTGGCCTCATGTCTATGAAATATAGTATGTGCGACAAAAAACAATACAGAATACCTCAGAGATAAAAGCATGGCATTGCAATGGAAGACTCACTTGAAGGTCGACTTATGATGAACAGGTGGGTTAAATGTGGTCCATGCCTGTCGCGTTACTTAGAATTCCTTCTTAAGTTGGAAGAACCAAAGTGCGTTTCAGTTCATCAAAGGCGTACTTGAGCCAGGAGAGATTTTGCGTCAACTTGATTTGTAGATGCTTTAAGGTTATCAGCTATAACGCTTTGAAAAGAATTGAGTTGTTTGATAACAGCTACGGATAAAATGCTAAATGAGGTGTCCAGACACTCCGGCACGTTTGAAATAAGGGATCGAGAGGCCAATCTGTTAAGTAAACTAGTAAAGTTGTCGTGAATATGAAGCCGGAATAAGGACAGCTAGTTGTGATATCATCTGTGTATGTGAGCTGCACTACGGACAGTAGTAGGAGAAGGTCCTTAATGTTATACTCGATGGAAAGCAGCGAAACTTTGGTCATTGGAAGTCAGCTACATATCACCTCGAAAGCGACCCAGCAGAATAATTGTGTTGGCAACAAGTTAGTCGAGTATTGCTCCTATCTCCAAGCTACAGTCCGTGAATGGTAATATCACCTCATCACAATTACCATCATTTTGTGGTGCATGAACGGCTGTGGCCATATCGTCAAGCAGCACGCAAGCGAATTTGATGGATTCGTTTCAACAGAAAATGATCAAATATGTCACGGGGGTAGGAAGTACGAGTTATCGGATGGAGCAGCACGCAAGCGAATTTGATGGATTCGATCAAATATGTCACGCGGGCAGGAAGTACGAGTTATCGGATGAGACTTATTCGTATCTTGCTTAGGGAGTGGGATTACGTAGATAGGTCGCCAACTGTCAGGTAACTTCCCTGAATGGATCAAACGTGTTAGTCGGATAAAACCAATGGGTAGCGGTGGGACTGAACTGCTTTCGAATCTGCTTTCGAAGGCCCAACTGTGAGCGTTTGAGCTCATTACTGAACAGCTGCGGATGTTTCATTAGAAAATGTATTTACAAATGCTTCAGGTTAGACAATTCATCTATCGAAACGGAATCACTAAATTATCTAGGAATATGTCATAATCTCGTCACCATTTTGGGAAATTGGAACTTTAAGTCACAAAGTGCCGCTCCATGCAGCAGATAAGTTTGCTGTTCTTATATCATGGTATAAATTTACGACAGTGCGCAGTCGCCGCCATGAGTGATCATCTAGTGATTCCCCAAACCGACACTAACAACCATCGAGTACAGGAGGTGGCGAGCTTCGGACAGCCGGAATACACTTACACAAGTTGCGCCCATCAAAGCTTGATCCATTCCCATTCCGTGATGCTTCATGTAGTCATTGTTCACTTTATGGTTTTCGAGTTTATGGTAGAATTTCTCGGTGATTGTCAAATTGTTGAAGCACGTTCTAACTGCTGTGGTTCTCAGGGTAAAGCCTCACTACAGTGACTTGTGAAGGAGCTATTCCAATCGGGCCTTTTGGAGAATGGTGTGATTTGCTTCGTTCCGGTGAATGTGATCTAACATAATACAACCGTTATTCTTCTCAGTTTTAGTGGAGAGTATATTTAGTGATTTGGGACTAGGTGTAACCCCGGCTGTTGATGACAGGAATGTGAAAATCTTTCTGTACGAGCTATTGCAAGAAATTGACGGAACGGATCGAAGGCCATCGTTGCTCACCGTAGAGTGGTTTCGACGTACACAGGCTATATTCCTCTACATTAAAATTTGACTGATGAACTATTTGCTTACCTCCGTTCTCTTCCCCACCCATCTCTGTCATTATTTTTGACACAGGCAGATGATGCTCATTACATACCGCGTGCCGTGTTACTGGATTTGGAGCCACGCGTGCTAAACACGATACTGAGCTCACCATACGCCCGTTTGTACAACCGTGAGAATGTGTACCTTTCCAAAGATGGTGGAGGCGCCGGGAATATCTGGGCATCAGGCTTCTCTCAAGGAGAAAAGTTAGAGGAAGAAATATTCGACATCATTGAACGGGAAGCAGAAGGTAGCGACAGTTTAGAGGTAAGGAAAGCTCTGGCAAAATATAGGATAAATGTTTGGAGTTGCTACACGTCGTGGTGTCTTTGAATCCGCTATCATTTTGTGGGCTTATTGTGAAGCTTTTGAGTTAGCACTCCAATATTCGTATAAACCACCAACTTCACTGTAATATCCTTTCCAAAAACCTTAAAAGTGTGAAAAAAATTTGAGAGAATTTTCCCCATGAATTGGCTGTTGGTAAATGGTATTCATTATCTTAGTTGCTTTGGTGGCATGGTATAATCGCCTCCCATCAGGTTCCTCGATTAAAGTTCGGGTCTTCACAAAAATCGTAAAATGTTATCAATCAAATTGGGCGTGGAATAACAGCCGCGAAACATGTAATGTCTGACCCCAACTAAAATTACAATGTGCATCACAAGGAATTGTTGATAATCCGTAAAAGTGTTTCGGAAATTTATGTATGAATAGGCATTGCCAGTCTGCCAGATTGGAATTGTTTCTTTCCGTTGGCTGGGGCTTATTTGGCACAAGAGTTAATAGAGGTAAGAGGTCACAGCAATCTCAGAAAAGCCGACATCTTCGGAAATGTTCGAAGATTATTTCGATTTATGCGTGCGATCGGCCCCAGAAACCGCCGGTGAGCGAAACTATCAAGAATCAAACTGGATGCCTTGACCGCTGAGCCAAGCAGTTTGGGGAAGAATTCTTGTGGCCACCTGCTGCTAGTCTGGACGGTGAACCTGGAGTTCCCTACGGCCTCGTAGGTTTATGACCATATATGCTCTCTCATGCACCACCGAGCTCCTGTTTCGGACGACCTCCCACCCGGTTTGTTAAAGGACGATGATGAAGTCCTCAGTCGGCACTTGTCTGATGTATTTGCCTGCATATGATAAAAGGGAAGTGTCCCAAACAACGTAGAACAATCGGTGATAGTGCCCATCGAGTGCGGTAATCAAGAGTAATCAGCTTGATTCCATGCGTACCGAGATTCTTAGTGTTATTTGTCCTTCGTCGCCTTATGGTGGACCGTGAAGCATTGACTTGAGAGCAACATGCTGGATTCCTGCCTGGCGTGTTTTGCGCTGACCAAACATTCACACTCCTTCAGGCGCTACAACAACTCAAGATCTATAAACGCCCCACAATTTTAGTATTACCGGATTTCCAAGATGTATTTCACCAAGCTGACCCGCATGTTCTCCTTAACACGTTTGCTGAGCAACGGGTTTCCCTAAAGTCTGTCGATACACTAAGTTATTTGTATTCTCATACTTCTGGGGATGTGAGAGTATACTGGGAGCTCTCCAAAAGCCTCCGTACACAAATTGGTGTCCGAGAATGATGACTATTCAGTTCAGTGATCAATGGAATAAGGAGAGGAATGCTAAGTTTTTTCACAATCCCTTGTGTTCGGATAGCCGCTGATCAAAACCTTGTCGATCTGGAATATGCAGACGACGTTGTTCTCATGTTCGAAGAGGAGAAGGCGCAGGTGTCTTTGGATGAACTGACCGTCCTTTGGTATCCACTTTACACTGGACGTGTGGTCACTGAACACGTCACTTACAATCCGTGGACAAGTACTCGAAGTTGTACAGCATTTTAGATATCCTAGAAGTTGTATTAGTTCGGATTGTAGTGTGACAGCTGATTTCAATTCACGAGTTTCTAAGAATAGGGTTACGTCTGCTATTTTGAGACCCCCTATGTCAGAAGAGCTGCACATCCCTGAATTGCAGGGGACGTGTGTAACACGCTACAGTGCGGGCTGTTTCATCGTATAGCTGCGAGACGTGGCTCCTTCGAACAGTGAGAATTAGACGTCTGCAGGTCTTCGAAAACCGTTGTCTCAGAACCATAGGTCGTATAGGCTAGTGTCGGTAAATCCGCAAAGAGTGTTCGAGAGAGATCACCAACGGTCTGGGTGCTGTTGGTGCGGCTCATCTTCCAGGGCGACCCTCCCTGCTCATTGTCAATGGCGTTGTTGTTTTCAGATTCTATTAAGTGTCTGAATGGGTGTGTAGTGGTGTAGGCACGGTTGGGGTATTTTGGCACCAAGTTTTTTTCCATCCTTGTTTTATTCTTTTGTTCACATTAAGGCCTTCAAGTAAATTATGGCTCTATCGCAGCGAAGCATCCGTGTTGAACGCTGATGTGTTATCGAGAATGGTTACTCAGTTTACTTGAAGACATGGGCTGTTTTATTTGTGTGCTGGATTCCTCAACTGGCAAATCGAGATCTGCCTTGTTTACGCATCACAACGTGCTATGGACCACCAACTCATTGCTAACACCGAGTCAGCCTCGGTCATTCAACCCTCGGACCAAGAAATGGCACTCATTATGGAGGTACATGAACACAGATCACGTGGGGGGAGGGGGGAAGAAAGCCTGAAGACCACCACTGCACTTTTGTTTCTGACACACAGTTTGCTTACTCGGGTGGTGGCATCCTTGGAACTTAAGCGTTTTGGTGACTCTTGGGAAAGTTTCTTTCGGATGCGGAGCTCTATACATTAACGCTGCACGACTATCGTGCCTGATTCTATCAGCCGGTACATTGTCGTCAAAGGCGTCTAGGTTTGATCGTTGCCCTTCAGCTTTTTTGCCTCGGAGCAAAGCTACCATGCACTTCGTAGGATGCACAAACTACACTTTCCACATCTTGCTAGTGACCTGGACCAATCTATACTGCTCTGAATCATCTTGTTTCTTGCTTATTCTTCTGATGCCAACCTGGTATAATGATGGAAAATTCCAGAAATCTTTCTTGTCAAATCTCCCAAATGGAGCTGGTACATTGAAAAGTTCCTCTTATCTTCCTGAGTTTTGCTATGGTTCCATTTCAGGGCTTCGTGATGACGCACTCAATCGCTGGTGGAACTGGGTCTGGAATGGGATCGTATATTTTGGAACGTCTCAACTCGCGGTTTCCGAAGAAGCTAATACAAACCTACTCCGTGTTCCCGAACGCTGAAGACACAAGCGATGTTGTTGTTCAGCCTTATAACAGCTTGCTTACGCTCAAACGTTTGACACTAAACGCAGATTGTGTGGTAAGCCTATGCGGCTTGTCGTATTCTATTTTGGTGGAACCTTCTATTTTCACTTTTGACTTGCTTATACATGCCTTAGCGAACTGTTCAGTTGTAGCACCCTTCCGGTGCCTAACTGCCATGCACGAGGGCTGGGATATTGCCAGGTCGCCCAAGCCTACACAGAGGAAGTCGAGAGGCAAAGGTCAGGTTCGAACCACAGACGTTCCGTTCAGTAAATTCGCGCTCTTACCACTTGGGTCATCTCGCCCCACTGTGCAGCAGTTTGATTAACTTGGTCGATACCAGTCATTCACTGGGAGACCTTTTGTGTCACAAGCATAATACACATAGATGAACTTTGGTTCCCGCCTGTTTTCAAATCGGGCTTTATGGAGACTTCCCAAATATGGGGAACAGTAACCACAAGAGTTTCAGCAGGCGCACACCGCGCACAGATTTTCAATTCGTTCCGTGTCTTTTTCGATTTCCTCCTTTTCCGTTTCGACAGTAAGTCTCTTTACTCTCCATTCTCTCCCAGGTCGTTCTTGATAACACAGCGCTCCATCGGATCGCAGCTGAACGTTTGCATATCGAAACACCCTCGCTTGCTCAAATCAACCAACTTGTGAGTTGTCTTCTATTGAGCTTTGTTCGAGCATGCATCGCATGTTTTTCTGTCGTGTTAAGCTCTCCATTTCAATATCAAAACGATGTTGGTACACTTACCTGTGGGTGTTTTCTGTCTCAGTAAAAATAGATTGAGCTGTTTTACTTAGCACCAGTGCAATCTGTAATTCTGTGATGTTCATGATGTTACACTTGTCTGCGCAAAGCGTACAGGCATGATTCTGTATCCTTCAGGATTGGGTAGTATGTCTCTGTCTGTTCACTAGCGTGACTTCCGAATGTTACTTTCTGCTGCTTTTGCAAAATAATTGACGGTTGGTTGGTTTCCAGTATGGGGATAAACAATTCACGTGTGTATACATTCAGGAATCTCAGAATGTGGTATCCGTTAGGTTGCTCGGAATGAATTTCTGTTGACTACCATAAGCCCCTGCCTAGTCGTATCTGGTGAAGTGAGTATATCCTCACTGTA
>NW_008751663.1:4066905-4074769 GCF_000715545.1 Opisthorchis viverrini
GTCCTCTATCTGCCATCTAGGTCTCGAAGGTGATGTCAGCAAGCACAGCGACTCTTCGATACCCGAGCTACATGAATAATGACCTGATCGGACTGATTGCTCCTTTGACTCCAACTCCCCGCTTGCACTTTCTCATGACTGGGTACACACCGCTGACCACAGATAGCGAAGTATCCACCGTCCGTCGGACCACCGTGTTTGATGTGATGCGACGGTTGCTGCAACCGAAAAACATGATGGTTTCCACCCAGGTGCAGCGTGGTGTGAATCACTGCTATGCAGCCATACTGAACATAATTCAGGGTGAGCTTTCCTTTTTGTGAATTTCTAACGCAAAACGTAAACTTTCTGTTCGTCTGATGCATTCTGTTCTATTCATGATTTTTGTACGTTATGAAATGTCCTCAAATTACTGTGCAAGAATTTCCAAACTTTTAGAGCTTCAGCACGATTCTTTAGTTGGTTTTGTATTCCTATACAAATACGTAAATTGCGTTTGGCTTCAATAAGTAGTTTATTTTTTTGCTCATGGAAAATGCCTTTCTCCACACCGAAGGAGGTTCATTTAGAGACGATGTGAATGTCAAAACCGTGACAGGTTTCTCAGCATTGTTTGGTTTGATAAGACGCCTGTGAAAATCGATTCCCCAAATACGTGACTGAGAGTGGGATGTGCTAATCATCAGATGCTTCTCTCGATATTCAGACCAGGATTTCTAGGTAGTAGGCAAAATTGTTTATTTGGGTAACTGTCACCACATGTGGAACAGATCTGGCATCAACCTAGCTACCGAGGGTTGAGTTCACTGTGCTACGGCGCGCTCCATATTGTTATATGGGAGAGAAACCTGATCGGTTTGCGCTGAGGATGTTAAACTACTTTCAGCGTTCAAACTTCGGTGATGCTGAAGTACACCGAATCGTTTTCGGGTGAAATAACTGAGCACGCTCCACATGTTGCGCTGGCTTAGTCACGTGCCCCATTTCCCAGTCGACCGTCTTCCTCAGGCAGCCACATGGAAGGTGGTATCAAGTTAGAAGAGATCAAGTAATCATTTAGCAGCGAAGTATGAAAGCCATCTTTAGCAAGCTAATTCTCGCTGGTCATTGCCGTCTCCCTGGATGTGGCCCCCTAGACAAGGCACGAACGGTTGGAAGCATTGACGAGCATGCTCCAGTCTCGCGCTCAGTGTGCGCGCATGCATCCAAGCTGTTGCCTTCAATGCATAGCCTCTACCTTAGATCTCCCCAAATCCACTGTCACTCCTCGATTCACTCATCAATCATATTAACCACTGTCTCCAGTGCGTAGCTATCTACTCTTATCTCTCCAGACCATCGGCAAACTAAACGTGTATCCGGCATTTCAGCTGATGTGTTGATGGTCGTGATCGTGATAAGACCAGAATTTCGCCGTTCAAGTAAAGCCCAACTACTAAGCCGAGATGAAATTCTAAGCTATTTCATCTCTGCTTAGAAGTTGTCAGCAGTATGCACCACAAAACACTTGGAAGATTTGAAATTGTTATCTTCAGGTCAGTAGGTTAGTATGTATTAGGAGAACCAGCTCCAAACATAACTGGATTACACAACTACCAATGGAATAACCGTTTTCGTTGAGACAGATCTAATTGGTCGCTCTTCACTTGCCCTTGACAGATGATTTCCGTTTTTAGTATCACTCGCCTAGAACTTTCCACGTGGGCTTTATAAGCACATGGCACTCCTGTGCACGTCAGTGCTCAATAGATCAGCTAGTTCGTACGTTCATCGGTTTCTGGTTTCGCATCAGGCTATCAAGCAGTTATCCAGACTCGGGTTCACGGTATTGAAAAGGCATTAAGAAAACTGTAGTCCACAACAATATGCAATTGATTTGTCCACTAGTCGCGTAGCAGCGTGATTAATTTGTAGATAGACAGGGTATACCATACCGTTCTCCAGCCAAAGTCCACGCCACTTAATACAGCTTCTTTTGGTCCTACATGGCAAATAAGACCCTTTTAGCCTGATCCACGAGAGTGTATTTTCATTAACCGTTCTGTGGTATAGATAAGGAGACCACAGGTGGCTTCCCTTTGCCACCATTGAAGCGTCCTGTTACCAGTCCGCCTGGACTCCATGTTGTTGGAGGTTTGTGTGAACCAGACACTCATTACTCAGTTAGCCGGCAATTGTAGAATATTCTGACACCAAATGGTGAGTTCTATTTCGTTCACCGATTTCACCAGAATAGCCGCTCAGTATTTCAATCAACTGCTCCGTCAATAATGTTGCATGCGGTAGAGCCGTTGATAAAATTTCTTTCTCAGTAAACCCCTCATTTTATGATCCAACTCTCTTGTTTATTGCCACCGTGTCCGAATTGGGGTTAGTTTGTCTTTATCCACCAGAGCTCACATTTTTCTACATGCAACAGTATCTTTGAGTGTCAGTTCATGGGTCTCGTCGATTTGTGGATCGGGGGGGGGGGGGTCAAGAAGTCAGATTGTGTGCGGCTGCACCATCCTTACCGTAGTATTTAGCACTGAGTGTGTCTGCAGTGGGCCCAGTAATTTGAGGATATGAAATTTTTCACTCGAGCCTTCCTCCTATAAGTGAAGCCAATCTATGTCAAATCCCAGCATTGATGTGGTCTTTTACAAATTTCGGATGGAGCATTGTCCCGATGAAGCCTGGCTAGTAGAACTAACTCGTGCTTTCGGCTCACAATAGGTTTAGTGGATCTTATAGATCTTAGACAACTGAATTCCGCTCTTCTCAAAATAATAATAAAGAGCGTCTGTAAATCCATCCGTAGCACCTTTCGGTGCCTAGCTGGTCTTGCCACCCGAAGGAAGCATGAGGGTTGGGATACTGTCCAGGCCTAGACAGGGGAAGTCTAGAGGTCAGGTTTGAACCAAGGACCTTGCCAAAGAGTTGGCTATCTGTTCTCCGTTTCTTGATACTACCGTTCTTCCGTTAAAAAAGGCAAGCTGGGTCGCAACCGAAGCTGTAATGAAGAGTGTACTTTAGTATACTTCAACTACTCGGAGACCAGTCGGTTAAGTGATGAGTGACTTCGGTGTCTAGTTGCCTGACGGCGCAGATCTTGCTTTCTTCCTCTTCGCTCCCATTACCACTAGCCTGTGTGTAGGAATATTGGTGGGCCTACAGAATGCAAGTCAAAGCTGAATAGCTGAGTACGTAGTAGAAGTCATCCCATGCACGATGACAAGTCCACTTTTCATTGATTGGTAGGGACTTCACGGGATTTCGCTCTTAGTGTTGTAACCAACACTAGCTCATCCAATCTATTTGTCTGCGGGAATTTACGTGTCACAGTTTTCGTTGTTTTCTTATTCCCACGTCGAATAACCAGGTCATACTCCTCTTTCTGAACTCCCGTGTCTCCTGGACGCGTTCTTCCTTGAAGCGTAATGAGTCATATACGCCCTTGACGAAATTTCGCTCGGCAAGCATGTGTTTAGTAAAACAGGCCTTAGTTGTTTTCTTTTGCTATCGACTGTCAGCAGTCTGGTATTAAGCCGATTATTGAACGGGTGATTTCGACTTGCCTTAATTCGTTTTGTCGAGTTAGCGGTATTACTTTACTTGGGATATTCTCAGGCACGTGATGTATAAATCCATCCGTAATCTACAATGGAGGACGTTGTGTCTCAACTAAACTAAACGTTTTTGAAAAAATCCCTTTGTTTGTTTCCCTATCCTTCTGATGTATAGGTGAAGTAGATCCATCTGAGGTTCACAAATCTCTGCAACGTATCCGCGAGCGCCGTTTGGCCCAGTTCATTCCTTGGGGCCCTGCAAGCATTCAGGTAACCTTGTCACGCCGTTCTCCATATGTGCAAACACAGCACCGCGTAAACGGGTTGATGCTGGCAAATCACACGAGCATATCCACAGTACGTTGTTGATTTTTTTCTTTTTACTTCCTCTTACTGTTCCTTCGACGTTATCTGCCTTCTACATCAGCCGCTGCATCCAGTCAGTCGGTTCTCCGACCCACCCATTCAACTTGTTTTTCTGGCTCTCTTGTCAAGTTGATCAAGACATTGAGGACAACAAGGGATGATTTTATTTCGTATACTCTCTTCCGCCTTTAGACGTGTAAAACAGGTTAATATGTGTAATACAGGGCAGTTTGCAACATTCAAAAACAAACCGGGGCAATCCCGGATGGTCAGTTAGATCCTTCCGAGCGCAGAGGATATCAACATAGGCTCAAGAAACTTCAACTTCTGTGGCTGGACCGATGACCTATGACCCGTATCGATTGGATGCCTAGCGATCAGCCATTGACCTTGGACCCGATCAGCTTTGGGTTGGGGTCATTCGACGTGGTACGAGGTTTTTGGGCGCTAGCTCCGTTACTCGCGTTTCAAGCCTCCTATCAGTTCTGCAGATATATTTATTATCGCATCTGCAGTTGTTGCTTTCAAGTTTAGTGTTCAGGGCTTGTGCGAGGTTGTCGCAGTCCGGCTGAACTGGACGAAGAGAAGTGCAGGCAAGAGATCGTCCACACAAAGAAGAAACAATATGGAAGAAAGCATAGGTCTTTCGGCAATTTTAGTGCTGATTTTCTCGGTCGTTTTTACAGGAATAGAACGGGTGTGCAGGAAACCTCCTATCTAGGTCATCAACTCTGGATGCAACCGGGGAGCGGGCAAAATGCCTCCGATGTATCGAAGGCAACCACCTTCCTTTCATCAGAAGAGTCAGCTTATGTCTTGCATGCAGGCTAACAGCAGCCGTGAAGCGTTGGCACCTGAACCTATATTAGTGTTCACCCATGTCTTCAAGATGACCTAAGGACTGTTTTAAGGACTTTGGACGAAATGGGGATAGTGGAGATTGGCCAGTTTGGGTGAGGGCAGGAGCCGCGTGTGCTAATGGGAGGGATGAACGATTTTTTTCTTTCTGAAGAAAAAAATACCAGTAGATAAAGATAGAGGGCTCCGAAATGACTGAAGCAAATTCAGAAGCACCATTACGGAACAAACCCAGATAAGCTGGAGAGACTAGTTGAACCGGTACGGAACTTAGAGCGGAAAAAGAGTTGGGGGTAAAAGTCGGACAAAGAGAACTTTTGAGTTTGGTACTTCAAGGTGTGTCACGTATGAGAGGGAATGAGGAAGAACAGAATTTGTAAATGGCTGCTTTGACCAGGCTCTAAAAGGAACTACTTGAAGTTGGCACTTTTGACAGCTGGGTTTCCTTTCATGCGTTGTATCTATCTTTTACTGTCGATCATAGATGAGCAAGTATTAACTACGGCAACGCAGTCAGTGCTTGTTGAGAGAGAGAGAGAGGGATGCACCTACCAATTCTTAGTTGCATTCAGGGGTCGGACAGGATAGTCGTGGAATTTCTTCCGCAAAAATCAAGGGATCTCCCCCTGAAAACACTAAAGACTTGACGCAGTCAGCAGATGAGTGTTACCAAAATATGTGGCAAGAGGGGAGATTGTGTCTTGGAAGGGAACTCGACAAGAACAGTGTGTCGGAGGGAAGTCGAGAAGAGCAGTGTGTCGGAGTCATAGCGTAACGTGTTGAATGGGTCTTTTTAGAGGTATCACAGTTGCGATCAGGAACTCTGGTTGGAAAACATACGAGTTGGATAGCGGGAGTGGTGGTTGAAAAGAACTTGACCACACAGCCCGTTGAATCTTTGTGGGACGTTTCTACCTACGTTGAAATTGCCCATAATGCTAACTTTTCGCAAGGGGTCGGACGGAATTATCTGTTCAGAGTTCACGTTCATCGATAAACTTAGCATCGAGGTAAGTTCGATTTAAGCCAATATAGTTTTAAGCCACTAGTACAAAACTCCGAAGATCAAAACGGATGAACACTCACGACACGTGAATGCGGCTGTGTATTTGTTCGATGATTCAAGTTATCTGTTCTATTGGGATGGAAAAAGGCAGCTCAATGTCTCGGAAATCGGTGCGGCAGCTATTACCTTCAGTGCCTTGTTTGACACCATTCCTGTGACATCAGTGGTTGTTTTTTTTATCCATTTTTCACTGAATAAATGGAGATGACGCACGCCTGTCTTGCATCTCAGACAGCTGAATTTCATGCACGGACCGCGACTTTAGGTAGCCACTATTCATTCGCCCTTTTTAGAGTGGTTATGTGGACTGTCATAGTAGCTTTGATGTCCGTGTCATATTCTGTCAAACTGTTTTCACTATGGACAGAAGTTTGACCGAATTGGACAATCTAAGGGCCACATCTTCCAAACTACATGCTTTTAACTGTGAAGAGGCTTGTTACGTTGAATGATCTCTTTATTTCCTTTCCTCCCAGCTCTTTTTGCGTTGTCTGGCTCAGTATGATCGTCTCCGTACTCGTGGCGCATTTTTGGAACAATTTCGCAAAGAGGACATCTTTCGTGATGATCCGGACTTGAAAGAGTTCGCGGATAGTCGACAAGTTGTGCATACTTTGATTGAGGAACACACTGCAGCCACTCGATCCGATTACATCCACTGGGGAGCACAACGAGCTGTTGCCGCTGCGGCAACACAGGCAGCTGCAGCCGCGGCATCAATGAGTACGGCGCAAGCTTAACTTCGTGCCAACCAGCTGCTCACACTGCTCAACATTTTACGCGATTTTTTCTTACCCTCCGTCCTTATAGAATGTCATTCAGAAGGGTAATCTCGGTTACCCGGCTGCGCATATCATTTTTATTACTGCTGTTTTTTTTGTTCGAAACGTTTGGCAACTATATTACACGATTTTCGTGATAATCGTTATTTGATCTGAGACCTCCGCTGTTGCGGAGGTCTGGGAGCCACCCAGACGTCGATAAACGAAAATATGGGCTAGCTAACCGCCAAATAAGATTGTTCACCTCAACAGATAATCCTGGATAGGGGTGACCGACGGCTATCAGAACATATATGATTGCGCGCGTGCTTCAGTTTGCACACCGCTGCGCCATACAGCGCCGCCTTCATCATGTCAACTCGATTAGTTCAACAAAACGGCTAAGCCAGCAGACATCTGAACCACGAGTTATGGACAATTTACGCCTATCTGTTAGAGTGCATTGTGGCACAGTTGCCCCCTCAAGAGCAAACACCAGTGTATAAACTTGTTAAGTTATTTCCATTCTGTGCGCTCAAATGTTCATCACACGCAGCGTGAGCTAAACTTGAAAGACCCCTCTCTTTGATTTCCCATAACATTTGTTCTGTCCTTGATCAGCTTGCTAAATTGTCCCAAGTCAAGAATGGTCGAGAGTTCAGCTCAAACCCTTCACTTTTCCTATCAGGAGCACGTGCCATCTGACACAGTTGCTTGTGCGTGTATCGGTAGTGATCGTGAAATAATTTTTGGTTATTTTACTCAACCAGAGCCTTGTGGGTGTTTTGATTATGCCGGAATTCATGAACGCCATTGGCATCCAACTAGACGCGAATCTCATTTCTACGCCGAATGAATGAGTGGAGCATTTGTACTTCAGGATACCACAGGATTTATTGGGGTTTGTAAGTTGTATTTGGATTCATAGTTTGAAATTCCATAAACAGCTGTCTCTGCTTTCTCCTTGATGTTGCCAGTATTTTTTCGAAGTGTTGGCAACTGGCTGAAGTTTAAATGAACGACTTTTATCCAACTTCTGGAAATCGTTTTTTCAAATAGGTCCAGCCCTTCAGTGGATTTTTTGAAATCTTCGAACAGACCTCTTGTCAACGGATGCTAAATTTATGTTCAGCAGGATAGGCATCTTCAGATCTAAAGAAGCTGAGCATCACGACGTTTTTTATTCTGATTGGTGCTTGTTATCTCGGCTTTTGGAAATCGAACGAGTGACCCTTTGGTCATGTGACGACGGATCCACCAACCAG
>NW_008751663.1:4074785-4087968 GCF_000715545.1 Opisthorchis viverrini
TAGGCAGGCATCTTCAGATCTAAAGAAGCTGAGCATCACGACGTTTTTTATTCTGATTGGTGCTTGTTATCTCGGCTTTTGGAAATCGAACGAGTGACCCTTTGGTCATGTGACGACGGATCCACCAACCAGTTTGCACAGGTGGAGAGCCCGAACGAGTTGTGAAGTTTAGCCAGACTAGCTGTTAACATATTCAAACACTGACTACTGACGAACTGGGTGTTTTCAACCGAGTGGAAATCAAACATCATGGAGGGTCTGAAGAATATGTTTTGTGCATGACAGAAAGTAATGTGAACGCCTTCAAATCTTCGAGAGGTAGAGATTGTTTGGCTGCTTTCCACTCTGGGCGGAGGCTCTGAGACATCTCCAGGTCTTTGACCACCGATGCCTCAGAAAAATGTCTGGAATCGCTTGGGACCAGCGGATTCGGAATGCGGTGATCAGCGAACGGGCTTTTCGTGAAGTAGAGGTACTTCACTCAAAGAATGCCTCTAGTAGTGCAAGCTGAGGTAACTGGGCCATGTTTTTCGAATCCCGAATCAGTGCTTGCTGATACACGTGCTATTTTCCGCGCCTCATTCGGAGTGGTAGGAACCTAGGGGTAGGCAGAATTTGATGTGACAGAAGAGACTGAAGGATGTTACGAAAATTATGGGGACTGGTTTCCTTTTCAGCTTCTAGGATGGAGTCCATGTGACCCTCCCGGTGCTTGGATGGAGGTGCTGAACGGTGTCAGTGACATTCGTCTTGCCAGTTTATATCCACTGTGTTGCAGGCGTAGGCACGTCAGGTGTTTGTGATAGGCTAACCCTAGGTCCTCTCTCTGTCCCGTCTTTCTCTTTCCATTGTAGGGTTTTATTCACATAAAATGACGTTGTTATACAGCTGTCAAGCACCCTTGCTCTCTGATGTTTGCGTTAATGGTGATTCCGCTTATCGGGTTGCATGTAGAGAAGCTGATCCTGATAATTCACAACCGGTTTTTGCGAAGTATTCGTTTGGGAAATTTTTCAAACAGGACGTTATTTGTTGTGTCATTTTGGATGTTGTTTCTGGAATGAAGGGATCATATTGATACCATGGCGAGTCGGTCCAGTGAACAATCCGAGTGGGTGAGCTTATTATTGTACCAAACATTTGTGCAGAGCTTTGGGGGTTATAGGTTCATATTGTTCAAACCTATTGAATCCTTAGGCATTTCGGGGTAACCACCTTTGAATTTGCCGAACAGAATGTCGGTTTATCTCTTTCGAATTCTCTATTGGTTGTTCTGTATTCCGTAGAGCATGGGTGGTACTGAGCTCTCGCTGTCGTCGGCACAGTAGCAAGCCTAAATAACCTTACCTGGTTCACCGCACGAAACCCCGTGTCTAGTCTGCCAGCTTATCTATGTTTTTCACTGGTATCAATTTTCATCATGCGTGCATCAGATTCTATGTCTGTAACACAGGCCATTCCGGAGTTGCTGAAAGTACCACTGTGCAGACGAAGCTGACTGGTGGTTAGTGGCAGCTTATCATATGTGCATATTTTTGGTGCGTCTTACAATTTGTACGGGCCACTCTTCACACAAATCATGAATCTCAGTCGTTCGGGTGCCGTCAAATGTGTTGACAACAATAGGTCATCAGTCAGAGGTTCTCTTAGCCTTAGAATTACTCTCGTGCGTTCACCTTCCGGTATTCCTACCTCTGATTCGTACCGGATACGCCACCTCGTGTTGCGTCACTTATTGCATAGGGGATCCAGCGGCACTGCTCAGGGTAACGGGCGAATCCGGAAATGCCTGCCAAGTGGTTAGGGCGCGAATTTACTGACCGGAAGGTTCGTCGTCGAATCCGACNCCACTCGACTTCCCCTGTCTAGGCTTGGGTAACCTGGAAGCCGTCGTGCTTCCCTCGGGTGGCATGGCAGCTAGGCACCGGAAGGGTGCCACAGCTGAACGCTTTCTTCTTTCCTCTGTTTTCCTTTGTGGTTTTTTTCTTTCTCGTCTTTTTCCGTGCTAAACATGAAGTGTGAATAGTTGGTACTTTTACAAAAACCAACTATCTACTCCGATACACTTTCGTTTGACTTCTGGTAATTGGTGTGGGACGGAACACTGTCTACATATAACGCGGTTGCGTGGAGATCTTGTTGAACTGGTTTTTATCATGAAGGATTAATGTATAACTGACGAAATCTGGATCTGGTTGGAACACCTACTGGTTCCCGTATTAAACCAGTTTTCAACTGTGATTGGAATTAGCTTGTTAACACTTGCCGTGGCTTCTCGAATGAGGAAAATCCGCCAGCGGCTGTTCAGTTTATATTTCTACTGGTTTTATGCCCCGGAACATCTGTTTGGTGTCGTTTTACACCAACTGTCTTATAAACTGTACACTGAATCACACTGACGTATGGTATTTAATGTCACATGTGGTGGATATATGCCTACGGCTGTCATCAGGTGTGCGGACTTGCGCTTGATATTCCTCCATTTCCAGCTTTTTCCGCTACATCACATCGAACACCGTATGATACCGATGATTACAGCCACACTTGGGGCGATCTTGTGAGAGGGGATTCGATACATGGCTACTTACAGCGCACACGTTCCCAAGCTCAGCAGGTGGACTGCATTCTATGCGGAATCTCAGTGGACGTTCTGTCCTCGTGACCAGGTTGCCATGGGTTGAATTGTCATCAAGCTGCCCCATGCCGAGCATCTGTTAGATGTCCGCACGCAAGCTGGCCGGAAGACATTTTATTGCCTGCTGCCCCTGGGGTCAGCTTGAAAGCGAAAAAACGATATTACTGAGGTTGCTATCCTGCCGGGTTGGTGGGAGCGCAATGAATGTCACGTTGAGCCAGGTGGGTTTCACCAACTAATGTGAAAAGGAAAACCGCCCGAACGTGTGTTTGGTTCGTTTTCCAATCGTAATACCCAGTTGAGTATGTCTGGTGGGTTTCCTACACTACGGATGACCCAGTGACATCTGGAGAGATCGGCTGAACAACGATGAACCATGGATGTTACCTACTTCCCGGGGTAGTACATTGTATGGACACTCCAGTCGTCAGAAGATTTTTATGAGCTGAAAAGTAACACAATGCAGCCATCCGTTTTGCGTGAGATCAGCTGGAAAGTACGAACTAGATCTGAATGTCCACGGATAGGTTGGGGGCATGATAGTACAATACGGTGCACTCTCTTTGGCCCCCGTAATCCTTAAGTGTGTACATATTACGCCCACGTATCGAGGTGAACTCAGAAATAACAAAAATACTTCCCTCTATGAACCTCAGTTAATATCAAAAGAAAGAGTGAGATTCTAGTTTTGCTGCAGGGTTCCATAGATTTCGCGAGCTTGTGCTGAAACAATACTCCCTAGAGCGAGCACGCCGATACACTGGCGCAACTAACCTATATACAATTGCAACACGGTGAACCGGTACAACAGTTGGGTCCTGTCGCTTGAGTTATTACGAACTAATAAACTTTGTTGTACCAAGCGAATTCAAATTTGAACCACCCGATCTAATAGTTCACGAATGGTTATCTTGCTGTCTGCCGAAGTAATGAGAACTCGGTAGACATCAGGTTAACACTCGTTACTACATCCTGTCTTCTAGCTGGATTACCTTGCATCCGCAGCGCATTCTTGACGGCTTTTGACGAACAGGCTTGTGGGCACGTGCGAAGCTAACATGAGAGATTTATAGGTGCCATAATGCTTCAACAATACTTATGGCCTAAATCATTTGTCATGAGGGTTGACGACCCAATCTGAACCGTTTTAAACGCAATGAACCCGTATTCAGTGGTCATTGGTTGAATTCTAAGGCCATTACCTCGAATAATTTTCATGCGAGTCTGTCATACTGGAGTTTGAGGCGCATCGGTCGATCCTCTCGTAAAAGAACAATTTCGGTTAGTCACAACCACACGCCATATTTTCAGTTGTGTTTTGATGAGATTCTTCCGCAGCAAAAAAGAAATCGGGCTGGTCTGCATAGGTATTAATGCTTAGTTCTTTTGTATCCTCAAGCTAAAGTGCTACCAGAAATTTCCCATCTCGAAAATCATAGTAATTAGGACGAAAACTGGCCTTCTTATTGCCCTAAAATCTCGTGTAAAACGCACACATTTCGAGGCGAGCCTGTCGGCAATTAAAATAGAAAACTCTTCCGGTGAGATTGCACCGTTTTCAAGTCTATTCTTTCGCAACATGCTCCCGTAATTTATGGTATTCCATTCTAATGGTGTTATTGATTGCTGATAGCAAATCTTCCAGTTTTGGCCGTATGTCATTGAGCCATGTTGAGAAACAGAGGTTGCATGATTTTTTGATATGTACATCACAACTGGGGAGTTTAACAACAATCCAATCTGTGATGAGTACGTACTAAAAGATTGGGGGAAATCCTTGCAGACTACTCGAAGTGCCTTGGAAATAGTATACTTTATCTTCATTCCAGTTAAAAAAAATCAGTAGACAGCTTGTGGCGTAGTAAAATTCAGCGAACACAATTGAAATTTGAAGTGGCCTCACACGGATTTTGCGACGCATTCCCATTCTCATTTCCACTTAATAACATCCAGAAATGGCTTGCTCCAAGGCTAAGTTTTTTCCTGAATATTCTCATTTTCTATCCAGATCGCCCGAGTGAATGTCTGGAGGTATAGGCACCTCGGAATGATTGTGGTAAGCTAGCACTAAGTCTCCTCTTCGTCCACCTTTACTCTTTTCTTTACAATGAGGCCTTCAAATAAATCATGATTGTACGGTAGTGAAGCATCGGTGTTGAACACTGATGCCATGCTGTCGATGATGTAGATGATGATTTTCAGATAACCTCTATGAGATGTGAACCGAATTATGGCACTGGGGTATTCTTTCTCACACTGTGCACAAACGGATCATTAAATTGAATTTTCATCCCTATATCAGTAAAAGGCCTGGTGAGATGTTGAGCGGGCCAACTAGGATCACCACAGGAGCTGGTAAGTCCCGGAACGGTCTGACAAAGTGGCATCTCTCAATGTAGTAACAGTGTTTCAGAATTCGGCGCGTACACGAACTACTTCTCTACCTTCGACGCAGATTCACATGCGCTGACAATCGCTGCTTCTGTTTTGTTTATCATCCTGTTTTACTTTGCGTTTCCGTTCGAAAGTGAAGCTTCAGAAGGTGGATATGTCCACGTCGACTGTTGGTCCTTCGTAGTAAAAAAAAACAGGTCTCGGAGCTCATACCCCTGTTTGACGTAAATCGACATTGCCACCGTAATCATTAATAGGCGGCTGCTGGCGTTTAATTTTTCATTGATCGAGGATCTGAAGAAAGCCTTACCAAACATAACTGTCCTGAACACTAGAGAAGTGTATCAAGAAACTTTATTGATATGAGGCACTGCTCTCGCTGAAAACTTTTTGGTTTAGCTCTTCCTTGAACTCATCACGCGGGCATAGTCTCTGCAACCTGATCACCGGTCGAAGAGTTTTCAGCAACCTTATTTGTGGTGCATTATATCAAGATTTCTCGAATGTCATACAGAATCAAGTAAGAGGCCGCCTTTGTGCAGCACAGTCGCTTGAAGAGTATCATGAGCTTGGAGTTCAATCAACATCAAGCATCGATCACCAAAAGGTCAAAATGAAAATTCGATTCTACGCTCATTTGCAAATACTCATTTGCAAACTAATTTGGTTTTTCGAGATACTCACTTGGAATCCAAGTGAATCTCTCGTTTGTGATGTTTCCAGTATGACTTTTTTTTAAACGAAGTGAGCAGCAGCGCTCAAATGCATCTATTAAACTGATAGTTTTCATAGGGGAAACTACTCATAGGATTGCTGAAAACTCCTCAACAGCCCACGACGGGTTTCGCCCTTCTTGGGGCTCATCAGGTTGCCGAAAACAGTGACAAAACAGGCAACAAAGTTTGCCGTAAGCTCTGCTTTCCTCATCCGCACCTCTCATGATCATCGTTGGCGACAAAATACGCGTAACATATAAAAATAAAATGACAACTACCTGCACATTCAGTTGCCTGGAAACATCAAAACCGAGAATTTCAGCTGAGTTCCAGGTGAGTCTCTCGAAAAACCAAATTAGTTTGCAAATGAGTGTATCTTCGCTTATTTCGCGCAATTTGGTTTCAAGTAGAACATAAGGTTGAGATAAACTCGGGGACTGCGCCTACCTGATGAGCCCCAAAAAGGGCGAAACGGGTCGTGGGCTGTCGAGGAGTTTTCAGCAACCTTGTGAGTAGTTTCCTTTATGTAATGAGTTTACTTTGAAAGTCCCTGCCAGACGAGGTAACAGTGACCCGGGCTTCACTTAATTGCACCGAGTAGCATTCAATGCTTGTATGTCCATATATCATCTTATCTCCCAATCGATTCTTCTCACCTTTGACATTTATGAAAAACACTACTTGTTACCGATGTGTGGGCATGCGGGTACCCAGTAACCATTATTCCTGTTGAATGCGTTGTTGCCATGGCTGGCTGTTGTGACTTTCTGTCATGCAGAGCTTAAAAATACTGCAGTGACAAAACCAAACAGTGTTGTGTGCGGTTAGATGTCACTAATTCAGCATTCACTCACCAGTAGGCGCGCGTCGCTCTCAGTGCAGTCAGTTTGGTCCCGTGGGATTTGTGCTGAACAAGTAACTATCAACTAAATCGGTTATCCTACCTCATTTCCTCCAGGCACAGACGAGTGACTAGAAGAGGTCAATGTTTTAGTTTCATCGACCCATGATCCGCTCTAAAGCCGTCGGAGAAAAATGAGGTATGGAACCACTAAAAATGATATTTCGTATTCAGCCTATCCTGGCAGCGATCTTAATGGAATGTTGTTTGAAAAAAATCGTTGCAATTACCTCATGGTTGCCGCACACACCATTGTTCCTCAAACGTTCAAGGAAGTTTAAAGGCAGGCGCTTCAGTGAGCCAGGTTGAGCTACCATCAGTTTTCCCTCGCTAATATCTTCAGGTATATATTTTGCAAATGTCCAGCAGATTCAAAATACAGGCAGAAAACTTCAGAAATGGTCACTCAGTGTCAATAAACTGGAACTGGGAATTCAAAAGAAAGCAATTCAGACAGACATAGCTTACAAACTCATCACTGTGGTTTGCCATTTACTAGGCTCTGGGCGGTGTAGTGGAAGCCCGCTGGGAATCCTTAAGTGACCTTGCAGTAGTCAAATGCTAGACAAGTAGATAGTATAATTTTGTCACCAGTGAGCGGTTGGTTTCATGACTACAATTTAGAAGTCTGACAGACTTTATAAACAAACTGCTTTTTACTATTTTAAGTAACCTCCCCAAAAATGCGGAGCAATCAACATTGAAGGCACTTCAAATTTTTAAGCAAACTGCCCGGGTATGCCATCTTACGGGATCACACGCGCCAGTCCATTGTGTTGTCGAATCCAGAGACATTCCTCCACAATCTCACATGGCCTGTGGTTATTTAAATGGACTCTAATGGCTGGGAATAATGGCACTGCTTACAAACAATATTTGCCATATGCTATCTCCTTTGTGCCGAAATTAAGCATGCACTGTCAACGGTATGAAAGCCTCTCGGAACCTCCGGTAGCTTTCTTTAGTAAAGCATCGCCGTGTTTTCCCATAAAATGCAAACTATCATCAAGCTGCACAGTGTCAGTCACAGAGTCACTTCACCTGATTTACAGCTGTAATGAGCTTGGACGAATGCTTTACTTGGATATGACAAGAAGCTGAAATGTGATTAACCTTAATGCCTTCGTTCAGTCGTACGTTATCATCAGGTTAAAAATCAATTAAATGGACATCACTTCATGTGTCTTCCAGAAGACCCAAAGACAATACGTGGAACCCGGTAGTGCCGGGCTATACTTAACTAGACAGGGATGGAGTTGATCTGCAATCCGTTCCATCAGATTTTCTCATCGGAGCTAATTTGGCAGTAGCCTCCCTTTCAAGTAATGCATTCAGCCAAGCCTAATTATCCCAGTTCCTCATTCAGTCCAGAAAGACTGAAAAAGCGCAAATGACCCATGCTTGCGTTGCGTTTAGCCAGAAATATGTGTCACACAGGCACTTCTTTGGAAGCCCACCACTTCGCTTACGACATAACATCACCCAGTGACCTTCATTTCGTCTGGAAATTATTCACGCCACCTTAAATTATGAACAAGATAATTCTACCCGCTGGGCAACGACTTGGAGAGTAAAGCACGCGGAATTGCCAGTGAGGTGTACCACACCGTACACACTCTTCAATCGGAGTAGGCGCTCAAAACCAAAAAAAATAATTTATTGGGTTAACTGAAGCGTGGCATTTAGACCAACGCTTTTGTGCCATCAGCTGTGAAGCAGCCAAAGCTACCTCGAATTATCCGCTATTAAAGTTCAACAAAGCTTGGATATTTTGTATGGTAAGCCGTTTATGTGGCGAAACATAGCCAAAACATAGTCCACATACCGGTCGGTAGGTCCATGTGGTCGTCCCAATTTTGCCAGATTTTCCCTCAGCCCAAACAGGTCTGGTCGTGAAAATACTGTGAGTTCTCGACCTGGTTAGATCAGCATAGCTGACCGACTGTGATCAGTAGTCCATTTTGTACTGTCTTCTCGAAATCAAGCTATTTTGACAACAATGGCTTAGACTGTTGTGACTGTATATGCATACAACCGGTATACAAGCTTCACAGAAACAGCTTTATGAGGGAGACCGACGGGGCGAATTATTCGGCACCAATGGAGCTATCTTTGGTACTGAATGGCAAAATCCAGCTCGGACACGTCTGATTTTCACACGCATTGCGGTCGTGAAAAGTCGGAATTGATAATGATATCACCGTACTTTCACTGAACGAACCAGAAAGTCTCATGGATCTAGCTGCGCGGTTACACGTGCAAATCGAAAACGAAATGCAGTAAGCTTGGAAGCTCAATTACAGTGTTTTATAAGCCACAAAAGTTTTAAATCAAGCGCATATAAGTAGTGCGTGAACTAACGAAATACACCCATTTGCATACCAAATTAGTTTGACTGCAGACTCACCTGTAACTCAGCTGAATCTCTCGTCTATGATGTTCTTAAGCACCAGGCCGACTCATGTTTTGGTTGGTAAGATATTCTAGATATCGTGATACATTGTGTGAACGTAATACGTAACTCACAAGGTTGCTGAAAACTGTTCGACAGCCAGTGACGGGTTTCACCTTTCTTAGGGCTCATCAGATAGGTGCATTCACAAAGGAGAGATTCATTTGGGTCCAGCTGAGTCTCCCATCAAAACTTAACAAGTGAGTATATTTCGATAATATGAGTTCAAGTGGAACATAAGGTTGACGGGTGTTTGGGGACCGCGCCTGCCTGATGATCCCCAAGAATCGTGGGCTGTCGAAGAGTTTTCAGCAACATCATGAGTAGCGTTTTACGTCTATCACATGAACTAATTTAGTACAGCCTGTGTGATACACAAATGCGAATCTACACCTTACATTTGGTTTGAACTTATAAGAGTCCAATAAAAATTGCTGTTCAGTGAGAGGAAAACTGGGTCATGTTGCCAGTTTTACCATGTTGACGGCATCAACAAAACAATCGAAGCAGAACTGTGTGGCATCAGTCCACATCTTGATCTGCTGCGCCAAACCTGAAACGACGGTCATTGCTTACGTTCCAATGGTATGCTCTACAGAGGACTACGAAGATGATGAAATTTTGCCCTTATTTGAACGATTCGGTAAGCCTACATGGTCATCTCACTGATAGACTTCAATATCCATTTGGGCCGAGATCACTTCCCGTGGACAAGAAACGTTCTCCTACCCGATTGTGTCGAAACTGTTGCAGACTTCAGTCGTGTTTCACATTAATGACATTAGGAAACTGTGTGTGCATCTGTGTGAACACAGATTAAAATTAGGCTTTGTAGACCATACTACCTCAGTCACAACATTAGGCCCAAAATAGTTGCTGCAATCTTTCTCGAAAATTCAGAAAATCAGATTGTATTATCAACAGACGGGCTCCGTACTGACAGCCTTTGACCCATCCGACCGGCTAACAGAAACCTAGCACAAATTGAAGTACTAGGTGATAACGATGGTTGTCAGGCAGGTTGGACAACTGCACCAAAGACCACCTGAAAGATTTGAAAGCAACTACCAGCATACAAAACAGCTATCATTTTGCCGAATCTATTGCCCATCCGAAAAGCAAGTTCGGACACAACAGCTACTGGGTGCTCCAAAGGATCTGACTCGCAGCTCAGCCGCATCACAAACGAAGTAAGTGAAGTGAGCATATCAGAGAATTTGTTGTTCTGCGGTGGCACGAAGAATTGTATGAGTGTTCAAAAGCCATCTATAGGCTACCTGTTGGAACAGCAAACCGACCCAAACTCTCCAGGAGGCTGACACAGGACTGGGTAGTCACCCCCCGAAACGTAGGATATAAGGCTCAAGCACAGTACCAAGCTACCGATACTTAGACAGGTCTACGATTGCAGAATAGTAGTGCAGCTGGAGAGGACACTTTTTGCGGAAGTGTTTAGGTACAGTGGTCTGATTACACACTATACACTTCTTTAGCTGGTAAACATGACATGAAATAGGAGTTTCCATTGTAATTCAATTGTGATTTCCCCTTGCGACCATGAAATTAAACACGACTTCACCTGAGAACTACAGAGACATAAGTCTTTTAATTTTTTCTGACAAGCTCCTCGCACCAATGCCACCCAAAAGCTTGACAGCTAAAGTAGTTGAAGCATAAATCCGCGAGGAATAATGCGTGTTCTGTGCTGATTCCGACACAATGTACGTGGTATTTGCTGCATGATGGCTACATGAAAATTTCCCCAGGCATATCCAGCCGCTCTATGTCTTATTTGTAGACTTTGCGAACGACAAGTATTACAGAGAATTCTTTACCAATAAGACTGTTGGTCAAGATTCATCAACCCATGGGAAGCCGAAATGACGAGACGAGAGGGAGAGGTGAGATGAAGAGCTAACGAATGGATCGACTTCAGATGATCTCGAAATCCTCACTGGCGTAAAATAAGAGTGCGTACTAGCCCCCAATCTCTTCAGCCTCTACTAAGCCACCAGATTGGATGCGGCTTTTATGAACAAGATACTGATCTACAGTTCTAGTAACTGCTTTGATGGACACTGTTTGATATTAAAAGTTTGGTATGGGAATTGGGTTCCGGCAGACCAAGGTCTGTCCTCTGCTGTTTGTGAAATACTGTGTCGTTCTCACGTGATGGACTGCAACATCTGGTTGAGAAGTTTTCGGCCGCTGTTGTGAGGTTTGGGCTGGGCGATACCACCTTCTGCACCTAACTGATCCGTGTGAAGTCCCAAACAGTCACCCGTAATTCCAGCATGGAACGGAGATTTGGGGTGCCTGCACGGACCTTGTCATCTTGAAGGCATACTGGCTACAGACTTGACGACCGACAGTGAGCTGAAATTCCGTGTTACTAGAGCTACTGCAGTACTTGGTAAACCAGAAAGACGACCGTGGGGGAACAGAGTCTGAGGAAAGAAACCAAAATGCATGTATATGCGGTAATAGTTTCTTCTGTCCTGTTCTAAGGCTTTGAGAGACTGGCCATGTACGTCCGACACGTGAGTTGTTTCACATGAAACGTTCTGGTGCTCATATATGGCGTTCACTGGACTGAAACAGTGCCTCATACAGAGACGCTGCGACAGACGTGCTCTTGTAAAATAAGGAATACGGTCGTATCCAATCATCTGCGGTGTCTGGGACATGCCTACTGAAACGATGAGAACAGCACTCAGAAGTAGCATGTAACAAGTCAAACGAATGAGAATAAAAGAAAGCCTGATACATAGAAGCTTTTATCCTTGGATATTTTAGCCGGAATTCTAAAAGCTAGTGGCATGAATATCGCAAGATGGGGTGTAAAGGCGCATAAGGGGTTGGCGTGGAGGGAAACGATACGAAATGGAGTTCAACAATTGAGCATCGAGCCAGCGAAGTGGGAAGTGCAAGATTCAAGGGCATCATTGTAAACTTTGAACCTACAGATGGAACGAGCAGCACCTGCAGTGACTGAGATCGTGTTTGTGCTGATTATGTCGGATAGGTCGGCCACCAGAATATACACAATGGTCCGTCGGTGAAATGTCGGTGGACAGAATAAGTTCACCAGGTCTGCCTTAGCTTTCTGAGGTTTACGGAGATCTAAGCCTATGACGGAGGTGGAATTGACTTTCCTTATTTTTTTCGAGGCAGTACAGAACAGAAACTACGGACGCGTCCTGCCGTTCTCAACTATTCGGTGCACCAAGCATGGGGAGAAGATGAATCCGTTGTCGTGCGGTCTGAATCAAGTCGGATCCCACCTATTAGTATTCCAGCCCCCAGTCTATATTGAAACGGATATCAATAAGGTAAAATGCCACTCTCTCCCCATCTGTGTCCGCAAAATCTCACTTGATACTGGAGCGTTAACTCCACGACGTCTGAAGCGAATTTCTGTAGCTATCTTTATGTAACTATTAGTATATATATATATATAATTAAGGTACGTCTGTGTGCGCTGTAAATAATTAAACAGCCTACTGCATACTCTCCGAGTATCACCGAAATCAGAACGGATCTTAAATAGTTTCGCAAGGAGAGGATCTGGTTCGGTTATCAAATTGAACGCCATTTTCCATTGCGATCTCAGCATGTTGTACCATTGTAGTGTCCTGAGGTGTGATTTCATGCATTACTCTGAATTCAGCATACATGTGTTTGGTGCATCCATTTGAAACAAACCCACACGACCGCTTCGAGATTCTCGGGGTTTTAGGCTTACAAGTGTTCTAGTAGACGCTATGTGATCTTCGTTCTATAAGTCTAACTGGATCATGGCTAGCTCTAGCTAGTCACGTGCGTGTGTTCCTGAGTTGTGGCTCCAATGTGGTGCCAACCACCGGACACCCCTACGAAAACAATATGGAGCTTCACTGTTCAACTGAATTAAAAGTTATTAGACACAATTAGCGAATATACACTCATTTGCAAACCAATTTGGTCCTTTCGAGAGACTCATCGGTCGTGGGCTGTCGATGGATTTTCAGAAAACCTATGAGTAGTACATTACAAAGATATACATGTATCGCGATATTTCACATATCGTAGCGACTGAAACATGA
>NW_008751663.1:4088852-4089561 GCF_000715545.1 Opisthorchis viverrini
TATATATATATATATATATATATATATATATATAATTAAGGTACGTCTGTGTGCGCTGTAAATAATTAAACAGCCTACTGCATACTCTCCGAGTATCACCGAAATCAGAACGGATCTTAAATAGTTTCGCAAGGAGAGGATCTGGTTCGGTTATCAAATTGAACGCCATTTTCCATTGCGATCTCAGCATGTTGTACCATTGTAGTGTCCTGAGGTGTGATTTCATGCATTACTCTGAATTCAGCATACATGTGTTTGGTGCATCCATTTGAAACAAACCCACACGACCGCTTCGAGATTCTCGGGGTTTTAGGCTTACAAGTGTTCTAGTAGACGCTATGTGATCTTCGTTCTATAAATCTAACTGGATCATGGCTAGCTCTAGCTAGTCACGTGCGTGTGTTCCTGAGTTGTGGCTCCAATGTGGTGCCAACCACCGGACACCCCTACGAAAACAATATGGAGCTCCACTGTTCAACTGAATTAAAAGTTATTAGACACAATTAGCGATATAAACTACATTTGCAAACCAATTTGGTCCTTTCGAGAGACTCATCGGTCGTGGGCTGTCGATGGATTTTCAGAAAACCTATGAGTAGTACATTACAAAGATATACATGTATCGCGATATTTCACATATCGTAGCGACTGAAACATGAGGCGGCCTGGTGCAGCACATTCAGTTGCCTGAGAACATCATAAACGAGAG
>NW_008751663.1:4089638-4133789 GCF_000715545.1 Opisthorchis viverrini
GGTTTCAAGTAGAACATAAGGTTGACGGAAACCCGGGGACTGCACCTACCTGATGAGCCCCAAAAAGGGCGAAACCGGTAGTGGGCTGCCGATGAATTTTCAGCAAACTTATGGGTAGTACATTACAAAGTTATTAGACACAACTTAGACATGTTGATGGCTTTAGAACTGCCCTTTGTTCTCCCTCCTGTTTTATCTCCTCCGATTTACACAGAGTACAGGGTTTTCAATGGAATGCAGGTGCAATTCAACACATGCCGTGTGTGGCACAGTTGTCATCGACGTAGTTCGTTGTGAGAGGCCAATCAGAAAATGGATGTCAGTCCATAAACTGCACATTACTCCGATGGATGAGTCACCGCAAAAACTGCTCACAACAATATAAAAGCTCATTAATTTACATTTTCGCCAATAAAAGGGAATCCACCCTGCTAACCCGGCCTCACCGAAATCCATCTACTTTAGTGTCTTCAACAAAGGGACTTTTAAATCACCCCGTATCAAGCAAGGGATCCTGAGCAAGAAGGCAGCACCGACGTTTGCACCAATATTTCCCTATATATTTCATCTAAGCCTTTGCTTCCCGAAAGTGTATGACGCAGGGGGAATATACAACAAGAGCACGATTCAGGTCTGAGCAATCAAATTAAAAGATATACCGAGAGGCCTATCAAATTTTGTATCAAAAATCATTAGTCTAAGGCATTTGCTTTAACTCGGAGTTAACCCGTGACCTTTAGACACCATTAAAGCCAATAAGTTGCTTGGCCTTTAACAAGAACTCAACCACATCTGATGCAGACAGAAATGTCTACTCAACTTCGTGACCTTTGGCCTACTGACCGAACCCAAGGGTTGTGTGGACTCCTGCCAGTAGGCCTTGAAATCATGTAAGAGGTGAACCTGAGGAACAAATTAGGTACTGGGCCACTGGTTGTGTTTAACTTTAGTTCTTCGTGTTTATTAGATGTGCGCAAAAGAGTACTTGTAAATGTAGATCATCAGTATAGATGACAAGCAATCATTGATGCGACAAACAATATATTTAATGCTTAAGAGATTGTCTTTCTGTGTCCATATGTCCACAACGTTGATTTCCCCCAATGTCTTCCTGTCCTCTACTTTTTAGTACGATCCATTCATTTGTGAGTTCTCCACCCAATTCTGAGCGCATACTATTTACGCAGAAGTACTACAACAGATGAGAATTAAAACAGCCTACTATCCAGTGAAAGAAATCGATGCCGGTTATTTTGTTGAACTTCTCAAACTGAGCCAGCTGGCTACTTGTCTCCATGATCGTTTTCATCAACCAGAGGACTCGAATTTTCTAGGATCTAAGGTTTTACCAACACTGTCTAACCGCAACAGAACATTACTTTCAATAGTTTCTGTGCGTTATCTTTCGCTTATCATCAGTTTTGGGGTTATATAAATAGTTCACTAAATCATACTTATACTAACATAGCTTCAACTTTTGCCTCAAAAATAAAAATGTCTCCGCCATGAAAAAGTGACTGTCCTCTTTTTGTTCTGTCATTGCACAAGACTGTCAGACGGCAGTTATTCGGTTTTTAGGCAGGAAGCTGCTTTCGTCGCTCGCCGTTCATTCACCCCACCTTGACCGATCACGAAAGTGCATTTGCTCTCCGTGGAGTTGAGAGCAGTGGATCACCAGTGTTTTAAAGTAGAAGTGGTTGAGCCATTTGCTTCTACGACAATCTCGAAAACCAGCCACGGCCTCACTGTCTCTTGACCACTGAGGCCCTATTATTATGATTGGGTGTCTGGATTTGCCGTATTTGTCAATAACTGCCGTGGTATAAAGTCATAGAGAGTAAAGGTTTAATAATCTGAGCAGGGTGCGAAAAGTACAGGCATTTCCTCACCAAGTTTGTTTTAACAGTAGACTAAATTGAAACCAGCCGGATTTCTCATTCATGATCTGCTGCAGCTGAATTCGCTTCACACGGTCTTGGGCTGTGGAAAAGTTTTCGGCAATTTACGAACGCTGTGTTCCCGGTCGGATTCCTGTAGTTAGTTGCTTTGTTGCGGTAAGCTTATACAGAGTGACATGGTTGCTTGATCAACTCTTTATCCACAGATATAACTCTGTAACCAGGGCCAGCTGATCTGCAAAAGTGGGACATCGGAAAGCGGGTCTAGAACTGAAGTACATCGAATTTGCTGATGTTATTTAGGGCATCATCATACCGATGCGTAGCCAATTGATCGGCTTGCAGTCATGACCGTCACTCAAAGGACCTACTTGTCTGCAATACACATGCAAACTATCTGACGGCCTCAGGCGGACTTAGCTCGTGACCTGGTTTTCGCGCACGAGCGCGTGGCTATGTGAGCGTAAACACGCGACCGGTGCTGTCACGGGTCAATCAGCCATTCGGTTCACCGGAATAATTGATCACATCTCAAACAGACAGTCTGATCGAACCGATTTCAACTCAACCTGTAATTTGTTTGCAGCAGTTATCTTGACCTTTATTGATCTGTGTCGGTGAGTGAACCGTCTGATCAGAAAACAGAGAAATGGGGCCAAAAGGAGTCAGTTGTAACGAAAAATAGTTTCTGGTCTGGCTTTAATTCACCGGAGCTGTCCTTTCACAAGAGTGTCCCTTTTAGTTTGATATCCCAGCATGGCTTCATCGCTTTCATTTTAGGCATCGTAATCGCCCCATTGATTACTGTGGAAGAAACAATTTTTACTACCTTTTAAATTAGCCAAAGTCACGTCCACTCAGATGCTCTATTACGACCAAACGCCATAAAGAACGAGGGAAATAACGACAAAAGTCACGATCGGTCGCCATTCACTCCTCACTACCAACAGTTATAAAACTTCGGTACATCTTGATCGTAGCATGCTTCCAACAGGAATAAATAAGCGCGAAGTTCAAATAGTCTACCCGGAATAGGATAGTATACGGTCCTGTGGACTTTCTTTCGGTTAAGCTGCTCCGGATCGTGCTTTGATGCAAGACTGCCAATGAACGGAAGTGCACACCCAACTGCCATTAAAAAAACTGGTATATCTCCAACATTGTTGCTTCAACGGCTGGAGCCAAACATTGTTCCTGTAATTATTGGGCAGTCTGTCACCAGTTTGTCCTGAATGGTTGGTATCCTGTGGACCATGCGCGTTAAAACCATTAGGATGGGCTTCCGTAATCTCTATGGAAGGCAAGGACAGGAAATTCCTCCCAGACCTATCAAATGTGAACCCAACTTGAGCGTTAAGCGCTGAGTTTTAATATTATAATCAGACCTTTAATAGTGATCACACGTGTATGGAGGCGTCATCCATGACGCTTCTAGAACAACGCAGACGATTCATCTTCACAGAGTCCCTGAAAGCAGGTCGGTCCATAGGCAGAGGTCTGACGAGCACACTCTCCTGACCCTCCAGGTTAAGGGTTGGAACATGTGGCGACTTATTCCGTAGAAATGGTAATGCATTTGCATTTCCACCGAACATCACTGCCTTGCGGTTAGGCTTCTGAGCCAAAGGCTTTGGTTGAGGACCCTAATCGTCCTCCTGTTTAGGTGTTGGCACCCTGGCAGTATCTCGTACAATCATGAAGCTTACAACTAAAAATACTCTCATACGGCAGTGAAGCATTTATGTTAAACACTGATGGTCATGCTGTCGATGATGATGGTAATGATGATGATGATGATGATGATGATGATGATGAACCTATAAAGAATGAGAATTGATTCTGAAACCTGACTGCGAATCTGGTATTGTGGCAAAACAGGACACCTTATTTTTGCAAGCTCGACGCTTTCAAATATACTGTTGACAGTCAGTCTGACCATGAGGCATTGACAGAGGAAAGGAAATTCATTTACTCTGTAGCTTCAACTTGCAAACTGCTTTTTATGTGTTTGATGCAATCTGATATCACTGTCCATGGAGCTTCATGAATTCGAAATTTCTGTTTTCTATGGATGACTCACCGCTCATTAAAATGACATTTATGGAGAGAACCTAAAAACGGTCTTTTGAACGCACTATCCTAAAAAATGATCACAGACTTTTTAGGTAACTGGCGAGTGCGAAAATTGCGAACTCGACTATGCACTATTTAGAGGTCAAGGCTTTGTTGAACAGAAAGCCCCAGAGAAACTAAAGATTTCTTATGTAATTTTCTACATCCTAAATTTTATGTCCAGGTATTACGTCTTTGCTGGTTCGAAACCTGAGGGAGCCTATTACCGTCTTGCTAACCTCGTACAAGGAGTAATGTTCCAAATAGGAGACCCAATTCTCCCGGTATTTTAACCTCACGTTCTGTATCCCCTAACCGTAATTCTAAGAAGAAAGAGCTGCAACTTTATCGGTTTCTGTGCAAGTGTGGTCGTTCACTTTGCTCTACAGAGCCAGACTGATTTGCGCTCCTAGTACACTGGAAGAAAAATCCACCAACTCAAAAGAGTACGATGGAGTAATTATCTGGGATGACAGTTCACTGAGAGTGCTGAACGGAAAATCACTCAAAGAAGTTTGATATTACTTTCACCGTAAACTGTTGACGAAATGTCAGCCCCTTTCAAGCCAGCTGGATGTTCCGTTGGAAAATATGTTGTTATACCAAAAACCAAGAGGAACCTCACCTTCGCCACTAAAAGTGGTGAAGTCTGTTTTATTGACTAACGATAGTTCGCCTGTATCTCCGATGAAACTTATGATGATCGAACTGACAACTTTCGGTCAAACCGACGGATAATCGATTGAAAGATGAAATTCCTCGGTGTGTATTAATCAGTCAATAGGATCCAGTTCAGTGAGCTAATTAAGATTGAGAGTGTCATGGTTTTATCGATTTGGTCAAACTTTCTATGATTTATCTAGGGGGCTCATTGTTGCCATAATTCATCTGTTCTCCCGTTTACTTCGCTTTATGCATTTTTGCTTGAGAGTTACAAAATGGGTTCCCCCGCGTTCTAATCTTACTATTGACGGTAATTTGGACACCAGTACAACATTAGTTGGATAAAGATAGATGCCTCACCAATTGATGAGCCTTTAGTGCTCACAGCAGAGTGGGGAAAACAGGGGTAACCAAGTAAATGAATTCCACAAATCACAAGATTTACATGTTTGCCAACCTAGGTGTGTTCTAGGACCTGGAGCGAGTGGCTCGTGTTTCACAGGTATGCGCACCAACTAAAGTAAAGTGGTCACAAGAGGACCAAAAGGTGTTAGTTGCTTGACAGAGATACAGATGGATTAGCATGCCACCAGGATTTCTCAGAACCATTGGTGCAGACCACAGGGTGTGTGGAAGAAACGGCTTCGGCAAAAAACGGCGCTTGTTAGACCACTACACTTGGACAACAACATAAGCGATAGGGTAATCAGCAAACGATCATTTGTTGATGCCAATGTGAGGGAAGTATGTGGTTACTCTAAAGGAGACAAAAGAGGAGATCCAAGCACTTTTGGGTTAAGACAATGTGAAAAAAACTTTTCATTAGAGCATTGAAGACTTGATTTAAGATGCGGACTAGGCAACAGAATGTGAGTGACTGGTTATAATGTAATTCGCAACTAACTGTGGATAGTTTCACGCAGAAAACGAAAACTAGGTCGGGAAAGCTCTTGCGGAACACCTGCCTTGGTCAAAAGTAGGAGGTATAGTGACCAGCAAAATAACTGTCCATGATTTTGGCGAGGTCTCGAAATGAAAAGTTCACATGACTGGAAAGATGCATTTGGGTAGAAATGCCGATATCTCGCCTGCCGAACGGCGCCGGACTGGAGATCTGAGACGCTCATTGTCCGCCACGCCCATATACCAGAACTTTACGGCTGATTCGTCACACTTGTTCCCAGTGGACTAACTTTTGACACGTGCGATTGCCAGCAATGAATACCATATGTGAGTTTCAGAAGTTTGTATCGTTCATGGAATCTGACAAGATAATTGTAAGATAGGAGTTCCAGTATGTAAGCTCGATGAGCCCTTCTGAAGGCAGTGGTGTTATCATCGAGAGCCTGCTCACATTTTTTCTATCCAACTCTGAAGCGACGGAATGTACGAGCGCAAATCATGAGCGTCAGTCAGAAACTTTACGGTTGTTGACCAAGTCCAGCGATATCCCCATTTTTGGCAGAATTACTCTAAAGCACTAATTATGTGGCAAGTGCATTCAAAATCAAGGACGCACTATCGAATCTGTTGAAATCGTTCCATGCCATACAAGAAAGTTAGTCAAGTTGGCGGAAGTGTCGTCACTGGGCACTAATTTGTTTATCGCGAAAATTCTGAACTTAAAGCAAACGCTAGTTCACGTAACCGTTAGTCAAGTTGGCGGAAGTGTCGTCACTGGGCACTAATTTGTTTATCGCGAAAATTCTGAACTTAAAGCAAACGCTAGTTACTACACGTAACCGAATTATTTGCAAGAAACCTATTTGAAACGGAAAGATGAGATAGCTCATGGTTTTAGCGTCAACGGTTGGATTTCTTTCAAGTTTTTCTAATTCGGATGGCAACACCACTGTTGTAGCAGTTCATCGGGAATGCAGTTGCGATTAGATTTATTTTTCCTGGATGAAGTATGACGACGCCGGTAATTCTGTATTAATTAGAGGATGTTAAAGGGAAACTGATCAAGCTTCCAAAACCAAAAACCAACACTGTTAGATATATTCGGTAAGAAATGCATTTCGTTGATACTGAGATGTCTAACTGCGACATACTGGCCTGCACAAAAGCCTTCCCTACCACCATACCACAAAGCTTCACAACCGGTCTCCTGAGCTAGTTCCTTGGTGAGTAGCCAAAGCAACTGACGCAAAGCATGAAAGAATTTCGGATATTTGACCATCAAGCACCACTCAGCTAGTAAAATTCGGGTTCAAGTGGGAAATCCTTACACTGCAACTTGGGAAAATCTTAACAGAGCACAGCTAATTGTGTGATTTGTGCTTCTGCCGTCTTCCTTAATCAACAGATATTTAACCTTCTAACCTAGAGAGCTTGTCACCTAATCCATTGGCTTGGTCCCCGGAAGTTTCCTGATTCACCCCTTACAAAAAAGGAAGGAAGCAAAGTACAATACCCATTGGATTCTCGGCACAAACTGATTCACGTTTATGGTACGAAATTCGAACATCTGGTGTTACACTACTTCCTCAACACGTCTCAAAAAATTTCGCGCTTATTTCTTTTCCTCCTTGCGGATATCTGCCTACAAATCAAATATGGCGAAAACCACAGAGAACTGTTCTCACGACCTGACAAGAATTTTTCAATATACAGCCGACAGGGATCTGTCTGGTCCTAATTGTTGGCCGGTTCTCACGTTGAGGTGCAAAGGGCGATTTTCTTCCATTAAATGTAACCACTCAGGTTTGTGGCAAGCATTAGTAACGATATGTGATCATGTCTGTGGTACTAATCAGTCATGACAACCAGTTGCCACAACAACCCCGTATAATTGAGTATTCTGGACAAATTCCGTTTGTCACGTATCCTATCTTCCTTACTTTTGAGCCCACGAATCCAGACAATCCGGGAATCGTTCTCACCCCAAGGCAACTTCTCGGCAGAATGAGAATCCAAGCTATGCTCGGTGAACCATTTCCGCACGTTTAGTGATGGCTGATGAACGATCAGCTCTCTCTTCGGATCGACAGAACGCTGCAGAACACAGTTTGACCCGAAAACAGCAGATTTTGACCCTGGGGTGACTGGTGGAGTCATATCTCAACACCTAAACTATAATTAACGGATTAATGCGTCAATGTTCGATACCCTGCGGGTACGAATTGACATCCAAGATGGATCAATGACTATTTGTTCATCTAATGACGTGAATACCGTGTCATCACTCAAATCAAGCGTGACTGATCATACCAAGAAGTAAGGACACATACAATGCGCACTCGTGGATTAGATGAATCTGCCGGTCTGTTTTCGACCGACCGGTACTACTTCACTAGCAGTCTAAGGTCTAAACCTCCTCGATTTATGCGAGTAGAAATGGAAGAAAGGAAAGAAAAATCACCTTCATTCCACTCAATATGTACATCAATCTTTACAGGTTGGACCTGTATACAAAAAAATTGAAAGGGGGATCTGATCGGGGAAAATATCTACAAACGAAAATAATGGGTTTGAGTAATAGTTGAACTGGTGGAGTGAATCGATCGGGAAAATATAAGGGTGCAAAACTTGGGAATGATCTGGCGTGTATCACAGTCGCGGAAGGCATATATGGAATCTGACTCTGGAGTGCATATGTAGGATGCAAAAGATAGGTTCAATCTTCTTTTCTTTGAAGAAAGAGATTAGGTAATCAAGATAACCGGAGTCGTTTGAGTAGGGATTTTGAGTACGTTAAACTTTCGATGATACCGCACTGATGGAGCTGGTCTCAGATAGGGAAGACTTTGTCAAAGTTGCCATCTTTTCACGTTTGGTGTAGTAAGTCTGTAGCTCGTGCAATTCGGATACAGAGACATGGACCCAGTCAATAAATTTTTGTCGTACGTTCGCAGAGGGAAACGTGAAATTGAGTTTGGGACCTTCATCGTTACATAAGCATGCACCATGCCGGTGATCTACAAGGCAGAAAGAAGAGGCAAGCTCAACGATAGTAGCTTCAGCGGTGAGACAAACAGAAATGCGTAGCACTCAAAAAGTCGATCAAATGAGAAAATAAACAGGCTACTTCATAGAGTATTTGTGATCATTCCTGAGGAAAACTGTGAGAAACCGGTGCACAGTCTAGCGTGTGAAATCACTTGGGTTTGGTCTGTTGTTTCAGAATACGTCCTGTTCTTGAACACTCCACTCATGGGGGGAAGCGGGTCAGTTTGCCTTGACAGTCAGCGGGACAAGCGAAAACGGAAACGAAGTTGAAAGTTGTCGCGCTCAGCTGGAAATCCACCTCCAGCTGTTTATGCGTCTTTCCATTTGTGCGCCGAATGTTGAGGAATCTGTTGATTAGCAACCTGAGTCAGACGCGTATGTGAGGCACGGCGCTGCGCGAAAGTAAAGCAAGCAAGCTAATTGGGCTGAAGGACACAGGTTGTGACTGTGTTTTCAGCGGGGCGCTCGATCTGGAGACGAGTCGGATGAAGGTTAAACGAAAAATAAACACTTAAAAGTGAAACGAGAAAGCAACTTGCATTGTGTTTCAAACACCAACACGTGAGCCCCTTTCAGTGGCAACACAGCGCGGATTTGGTACACACCAAGTGTCATTGGTTCCTGCGAAAAATACTGGCTTGATTTCAGCTTGGATAAGGTCGATGCGGAGGCAGCATCCTGTCCCAGGGCAACCGAGGCAGCGTTGTGCCAAATAGATCCGGAACTTCCGGAATGTGCTCCAGAAACAAGTTTGGACACAATTAAGATGTCGTTAAACAGGAGAATGTAGCGCCATCGCTTGTGGTGACGTGACGGCCGGACAACAATTCGGTCCAGTTGTCGTCCGACTACCCAGCCAACAAATCTTCGATGGCGTTGAATGAAATTATCGGTTTTCAGCGTCCCCACCAACATTGAATCTAGGCGTCGCATTCGATCCATGGGGTCCGGCAGCGTCTTAAATTCATTTTTGGCCACACGGTGATAAATACCACAGAGCAACTCCAGTGGAAGGTCTTGACCATTGTCGATGCCACGATTATTATTTATAAACTCCTGTTGTGTCATTCGTTGTCCGAAGCGACGCACATTTGGATTGTGAAGATCGGTGTGAAGCATTAGAGTTGAATAGGCCAAGACTTCTACCGTTTCCTCGTTACAAAACATTCGTGCAACCAAGTTTCGATTTTTCGCGCAGTAAACTTCTTGGAAGATTTTCATCAGGTAACTGATTTTCTGCGATTCTCCCTGAGGGCAAGTCAAATTAAGAGATAGGGATTACTAGGAGTATCGAAAAACTTTCAAAAATCCAACTGTACTGAAGAACAGCATATTTTCTACTTATTTCGTCGCCACCCTATTTTTGTTGTATTTTATTGCTGTTGTGTGTCGTTTCAGAAGAGATGTGTCCGAAAATGGACCAAAAGTATCCAGTCCCAAAATCGTTCTTCTTGCGCAAGACATGGAGCTGTAACGCAGTAAGAATCTTCCCAAAGGACGACTCCACGACTAGGTTGAGAAATGCTAACTTCATACCAAAGCTATAGCATCCGGTTGGGGCCGAAAATTCTGTTTCTGGGTATGAAAACATGTGTCAATTTTCCATTTATGGTACATATTTAATTGCGTAGTGCCAAGCACCGTCAGTATTTGAGTATTTGTCCCACCTTTACGCAAATAACGAGGTGGTGAGAATACCATACCGATTCGTAATTTCACTTTGCAGGGTGGCATGGCGTACAGTAATTGATTCAGTCCGGTCCACAAGCCCCCATAGAATAAATAGGCATCGCTTAGACATGTTTTTGATAAGGCGAGTACTAAGGCTGTTTGGAATTTGAAACAGGGCAACACACACCAGTTCAAAGCTGCCCATCTCGGGTCCACAAGCCCCCATAGAATAAATAGGCGTCGCTTAGACATGTTCTTGATAAGGTGAGTCCTAAGGCTGACTGGAATTTGAAACGCTTTCGAATAGCAGGGCAACACACTCACCAGTTTGAAGCTGCCCATCTCACCTTGGGCGTACAGCTAGCCAAAGTCAGGGAGTAGGCTGATATGTACCGCATTCTTCCATGGAATCTGAGTTTCGAGGAGTGAACAGCTTTACTAAGCGTTTTCAGTCAGTGTTCATAGTCCTAAAGTTGATATCACTTATGTTCAGCCCAAGGCGAACCTGAATCACTCAAACTGATTGTGGTATGATATTACCGTGAGGATAACCACATTCAAATAGATGTACGCTGGAAGTTTATAGTCTTAAAATTATCGTAAACCTATTAAAACCTTAATAAAAACCTGTCGATGAGTTTTCAGCAACCTTATGAGTAGTGCACCACGNATTTTCAGCAACCTTATGAGTAGTGCATCACGAATATACATGTATCGCGATATCTCGAATATCGTAGCGACTGAAACATGAGGCAGCCTGGTGCAGCACATTCAGTTGTCTGGACACATCACAAACGAGAGATTCAGCTGGGTTCCATGTGAGTCTCTCAAAAAAATCAAATTAGTTTGCAAATGAATGTAGTTCGCTAATAACCCACTTTTTTCGTAATCAGCCCCATGACGACCGTGGAAAAATATGTAAGTGATCTTCAAAATGTTTTTCACGCTATAAATTTTCTCACGCAAAACTTCGTGAAAAAGCGCTGAACACTTAGAGAACATGAGAACACGGGCAAACTTACCGCGGGATGAAAGTGGGAAAGCACGGCTCTGACCGCCTCGTCAACTTGCAGCTCCTGCATGGGGACCAACCGCAGATACTCTCTGCGAAAATAAAGAAATCACATTAGTTCAAGTGTCCTAGATATCCTTTTGTATTCGGGTAAGACACAAGAAATCCGCCATACCGAAAGCTTAATTATCGATTCTGTTTTGTGGAACTATATTAAATAAAAACAATGAACAATACCAGTTTGTAGAGTGAGGCGAAAAAGTTTCTAGTTGGAGAAGAGCTTGTCAAACAATCAGTAGGTTTCTTTGCTTTAAACTGGAACAGTGGTGAGTCGTGCTCCGATATAGACCGTCTTCGAGGCACTTCGGTTCATAAAATCAAAGTTTACATCAACCTACTTATAGTGTAGAGCAGTTAGAGCACTGATGTAGATTTGGCCGCGCAAAGAATGCTTAGTCCAAGCGGTACACTTACCTGAGTACTTGGGTTGAAAATGGATCTGCAATGGAACCAAAATACTCCCCAATGGCCTGACGACTGAGACCCTCGTGGTTGAAAATCCAGCGTGCCACTGCGATTGGAACGGAAGCCACCAACCCGTTTTCAGTCAGATATCTCACACCTTCATGAGGAGTCCTATAGTATGGGTTGAACAAATTGTAGAAAGAGGTATGTCAAATGGGTCACTAACTCAGCTGTTTGAACGCCATAATGAGCGAAACGATGGTGCTTGGTCTGAAAACAGCTTGGAATTAACCAAAAATTAATCTACACACGTATGGTGGATCGAGAGCGTATTTTTCATAATTCCCATGGCGCGGTCTAATCGTTAAACAGGGTGCGTCACATAGGGAACGGATGATTTACTAACAAATTTATATTTACGGAACTATAGTAGACTGCATGTCACAAAAATCGATCGAAACTAGGTATTGCTTCAAACAACAGAACCTACTTGTTAAATAATGTCTGTCCAACATACAAGTGGCATCTTCTTTTTGCCCGATTTAGTGATTTTCGTAGTCGCACGGCCCATTCGTTAGCGCGAAACTCGGAGTTCAGTCGATCCACATTCGCGGGTGCAAAGCTGCTCTCTTCCGTGTCACTGTTGGTTGATGTCGCCTGATCTCCAGTCGATGGATCCAAAAAGCTCAACTCGGATGACCATCCAGAATCTCGGCCCACTGATCTGATGGACCCTTCGAACTCGCTCCTTCGGAAAAAGTCTCGAAAAATTGAACTATCAGATTCGACCAGTCTAGGAGGTGCATTAGTTGGCGAAGAGGAAACGGGATGAATGTCCTGGGACTGAATTCCATTATGTGAGGACACTGCCGGGCTGGATATGTAATCACAGCCATCATCAGTAGCAGTCCGATCACCTTCCGAGTAGGTTTGGAGCAGGACAGATTTTGAGTAGCCATCGTAGACCGCTCCATTTATTCCCGTGGGAGGTAGCACATAAGGATTCTGATCGAATGAGTCGTTTTTGTCATATTGATCACCTTCAGTAGAGACGCAGTCTGGCGACTTTTGTGCCCCAGTGTTTGTTCTGCTTAATCCTGAGGCGGACTCTTGCTCCATTGGAGTTTGGTACAATTCATCCATCGTACTTGGGAGTCTGTAGAGTATGAGGAGGACCATGAAACGGTTAGTCGATTGAAGCCAATGCATCCTAGTTATTCTGGTCAATATTTGTTATTCTTCCATGTACTTCAATTTCTGACGCGTGCCAGTCATCTTCAGGCAACCTACCACCACCGATCTAGTTGCAGGCTCTTTGTCTTGAGTTTCCCCAATCGATATTCCCCGGACAGGGTGCGTCACCGTTTACAAGAGTTCTGCTGGTCCATATGGTGGAGACAATACGGCTGGAATAGTTCCAGATGCTCCACGTCAAACTTAGATCATGCTCTTTTCCTACCACCTCCCTCACAGCACAGCCACGTGGAGGCGTTTAGATCGAGAATACTTCTCCCCACCAGCTCTTAGTCCATATGGACGAACCTAGTCGTTCCCGCATCTGACCAACTCACGTGTGCTCATTATGCCTCCCATTCACCCACCCTGTCTTCCACCTTGAGTGGGGGAAGTTTGGTTATGGACACACGAACGCACCTGCACGTGAGTTGACAGCCGTTCACACAACTGGTTCCCCATCACACACGCGCATAGTCGAGAGTTTGAGCACGTGCTGCGTTCCTCAGCTAAAAGCGGCGTTGTGTGGGTTGAACTATTTAGTATAGGGGAGCGAGCTTACGGTAATCAGACATCCAGGCCGCATGAAGGCTTCTAACCGGTCGGTCGGACCGAAAATGGAAGCAAACTCAACCGCTTCCAGTGAATGTCTTAATCTGTGTGCACAAAACCGCCTATCGTTAATGCGAGATCCGGAAATTTCGTCCTGTAGGTGAAACTGATCTAAGCCGGAAAGCCGAGAATCAAGGAAAATAGAACCACCTTCTCATAATTAACAGACAATGACCCTTGGGTCCAAGAGAAAGGTGTCGAACAGCTATTTAATAAAGACTGCATACTGTCGAGACTGAGCTCAACTGTTCGCAAAGTGATGGGCGTGCAGTCTTGAGGCAACGAAACAGGAACGAATAGTGTATGGTAACCCCAACTAATACGATATACATCATAGGCTATTCGTCATGCAGCAACTACTATGCAGTAGTACGTCACAAATTACTATCGGTATGTTAACTTTCGGAATAACCTTGTCATCTGGGTTTGATGTTGTTGTCCTCGTGCATTACATGTTTCAGTTACATATGTCTGCAAAACATTCCGGCTATAGCGGTCCTTGGGGTGGTGCAAACCACTTTTAAAAGTCTGACTTAAACTGAGAATCATTTTACTGTTGATTTCTGTCAGCGCGAGTTCCGAAAATTCCAACTCATCGTCCGCGAGTGGTCGATTTTCCTTAAATGGATTTAACAGCTGGTCAGAACTATTTATTTTGTAGAACGAATTCTACAGCTGCATAATTTTGCCCGACTGACACTTGTTCCCGGAGGTGACTGATGTATACTTGACGATCGGGAGCCTGATCCTATCTAATCCCCGCTTGAACCCCCTAATAAAAACATTTTGTTTCCAATTTTTACACCATTTTCATGATTTAAAGACCCTGAAACATAGCTCAACAGCTGGACTCAATTCATGTAAATAGTTAGTACATGGACGCCCAGAATCGCTCAAATTTTCTACAAACAGACCCATAAACACGCTAAAGTGGAAATTGCGGCCAAATTGTATCTGAGGAAAATCCACGCGTCTGAATTCCCAATAAAAAATGCTGTGTTATGTCTCCAGCGTCAAGGAAGTTAAGTGACCAGTGCAGCGTCGAAAATTAAGACTCACCGTTCTGAAAGCGGTTTGAGATTGACTGACTTTCTCCTGAGTTCACAGAAAGATACTTTGAACCGCTTTTTCTCACCCATAACAGGCACTGGTGGACACATTAATTCCGTAAGTGTAGGTTCACTTTTTCGTTCAAGTGGTGAGCGGTCTCTATCAACGGTCAAAGATCTTCGACGGCGCCAACTGCTGAGCATTGAAACTCGTCGTTTCGGATCATTTTCCTGGTTTGTCCGCGGACACGGCTGCATGCTGAAACGTTGAACTAATTTTTGCAGGGGCTGAACGAGTTTGTCCCCTATGGAACTGGGGGGTTCTGAATCACATGTTGCAGTGTTAAGTGAAATCGGTCGTAGGGCGGCAGGCTTGTTAATGGCACAATGGCTTCCCTGATGTTTCCGTATTTTAAATATTCCAGGGCGCGGATTTATTGTCAAAGGAATCCGTGGATGGCCCGCAATATCACCACCATCCATGCTGGGAGGTGTTCGTGGAAAATGTGGAAATCGAAAGCCTTCGTATTCAGATAAATGTCCGATTGCTGGAAGGATGACGGAACTAGGTCTGTTTCCACCAATCGGTGCACGACAGTGGCGCGTGACAGCTTCCACCAATCAGATGAAAGCTTCAGTGGCCATAGTCACACTCAATCAGCGTCAGCACGATGGAGCGTGTGGCCGGTGAACCGAAAGCAGCGAACGAAAAACCAATGCATCTTCTCACAGTCGGTACTTATGTATGCCATATCTTATTTGCACTATGCACAAAGAATCCTACTGAATATCCCGAGTATCTCGTTTTCCTAACAGCTTGACTTTTCCAGTGGGCGAATGTAGCAGTAGACTAAGTGAACAGTGAATTGCAACGACCGTGATGTGTTTAGTTAATTTATCTGAAGATCACGCTCTCCGGATGTTACCATAAATGGAAGTTGTCTGCGTGATATGAGAAACTATGGAGGATTCCCTAAAGTCACATGCTTCTAAGTAGAACAATCGAGTGAGCAAATTGTCACAATGTCAGGCTACTAGCAACCATGCCCGGGAACTTGTGGAATGTTAATTACGTGACGTAATCATTTGTTTCCCTATTCCTCAGACAAATTTATCACCCTTCCGGTGACTGCTTAGGTTTCAAGACTGAACTATTCTATTTTATACAAAGTCGACTCTACCTCAACCGTTTTTCCTATAGACGATTTGTTTACATTCATTTCTGAGCTTGTTGAACATTTGTCCCACTTTGAACTGAACAACATTTTCCCCGTTTCATTTGTCCGATAGCACACTGCCCTTCGTTTACCATCCTGTGTTGCTAACTGCCCAAGGTTCAATCTAGCCGTAAGCCTTTCTTTAATTCTCCTCACGATTTACTATTAATTCCCTATAGAACCAACGTCTACCTATCTACACTATCTGCCCACGTCCAATTCAATATATTGTTCACTGCCCAATTGCGACTACTGAACGAAGGCAGGTGAAGTTCGTGGAATTCGGTTTCTCCACAATCATTACTGACCGCCCATCGGTGAATTAGGCTACACGTTACCTGTCAGCTGGGCCCCCTAGATCGTGCGTTTAGGCTAATTAACCAATTACTTGCTTTAAGCTCACGGCAAGAAGAAATGGAATGCCCACCTACCTGTCTATTTTTGGCACCTTATTTATATATTTATTTCCGACGCAACACAATATAAGTGTACCGCTGAAGACTATGGCTGCTCACGAACGGCCATCATAAGCGGGAGATTTATCATTCATTGACTCAGTGATTAGAGCGCGAATTTACTGCCCAGAAGGTCCGTGGTTCGAATCCGACCTCTGTCTCTCGACTTGTCCTGTCTAGGCTTGGGCAACCTGACAGTATCCCAGCCCTCGTGCTTCCTTCGGGTAGCATGGCAGCTAGGCACCAAGAGGGTGTCACAGCTGAACGTTTATTTTTTTAATTTTGTTGGTAATAATTTATTTATTTAATTTGTTTCATTTATATTCACTCCATGCAGGTTTAGTTACGGCCAAGCCTTTTGGAGTCACTCCTGCTCCGGACATTTTTAGCAATTCGGTTCCCCTAACGGAAAACGGATGTCACACTTGTCCAGGCCGTTACATTCTACACTTTCTTGCCAAAACTTCCAAGGACAGTGATGGCACTGAAAGACTTTCTGCCGCCTAGGAGGGTAGGGAATTTAATTTTGTAGTACGAAATGTGAGGGTATCTAGGAGGCATTTGAGTTATGAAAAACGGGGATGGCTGTAATGTAGTTGAATTTACGCAGAATTGCATGAACTATTGCCCAAAAACATCCAGTATTTAAACGTGCTCAACAAAAATATGCGGTTGCTTCCAGAAGCTCTTTACAACTTGCTCATTCTTTTTACCTATCAATTAGGCCGCTTCTACAGAACTATTATTTAAAGCTGAAATTCCAGAGCCAAAGTAGACATCGGTGTGCGCTTGAATTCTTTATTATTTTGTTATGACTGTGAGCCCGTATGAGACATGGCTGGTCAATTTAATTACGTCCAGTGTTTCGATGGCTTGTACTCACATTCATTATCCGAAAACAGGGACTAAGTAGGGGTTTGTGTGAGATTCGCTAGCCCATCTTCTGTGACCCGGTGTGTCAATCCCTTTGCCTTCCTTACCAAAGCTAATATAAATGGATTGCGAGCGTCTTTGGTGGAAACTAGACTCCCAACCATCATGGTCAGTTGTACAGTTGCACCCCTTATCATGAATGAGTTAACTGAGGTAATATGGTAAGATGGAAATTTTACACTGTTTCAGAATGCGAAACGCCAACCCAAGTCGTCACTGGGTTGGAATGTACCAACTTCAATAGAGTTTTAGTTCAAAAAAACTTGTTACGTGCTACTCCAGATATACGAGCTCTAACCAAGAGGCAACAATACCAACTAAGTAACCTCCACCATGCACCAAACCGTTGTCTCCCAGAACGACACAACTCTAGAAACTCTATATGGTATTCCTCATACAGGGTTGTTTTAAACGTGGATTCCATTAATTTAATCTATACGTCTTTTAGATCGTTCAAAACTAGATCTGAAGAAAGGCGGACGCCTCTAAGAAGGGCACCAAATTTGTGCACTAATGGTGCTAGTTTATTCCATGGGCCTTCAGCCTGCTTGAAATCAGGATATCATGTTGGCTGGTTCAGTTTATACATGTTACAGATTGTTATGAGGGCAGAGGTTTGACTTGATGCATTATATCCAATCCTTATTTGTATAAGTGGTAGTGAGATCCATCGGAATATTTTTTGATGAAACGTGTTCTTCGATCACCTAACGATTATATGCACTACTCACCTCTCCATGGTGGCGATGATACTGTCAGAATATTGCAGCTTTCGGATCTGCTTGATTACAGTCGGCGGAGGGTTTACAGTCTATCTTCCGGGTTCCAGAGATAAGCGAATTTTTCAATGTTCCTTTCGGAGTTTTTTGCAATGTTGATAATGGTAACGGGGACAAGGCACCATACTCTAATGTGGATACTTGAGATATTTGGGTGCGTCGCCGACTAACGAATCAGTACTACATTGTGGTCCGTATTCATGAAGAATCGATTTTCATTGAGAACCTCAGATTAGATTTTATTCACTTAGTCTATTCAGTTACGGCAGATTACGTTAATCCTATCCGTTTCCTATCCGTTTCTTTTTGTGGGATAGAAACCATGCTATGGAGCGAGTTATCAATAAAGAAATCCATTGAAAGGTAGGGTGGATCGCCTTTTCGCTTCTCGGAAAGTAGAGTAGCAATGTTCAAGTCTGTTCTAAATCTTTCATAAACCGTAGCCAATAACCTGAGGGAATCCAAACTTCAAAATTTAAAAACCGTTCACCGGCGGCCAAAATAACTCCTAATCTTCGGTCAGTTCTTTTCTCATTCGTGACATGAAGACTATTGACCCTAATCACTTTCAAGAAGCGTACTATGCGTTAGATCTCGCAAAGCAGTCGGATGTGGAGGTGAATCACATTCGAGTTCTTAATCTGGAATACAACTGCACCCGAGAAAACATCAGCATTTAACGCACCAGTATGAAAAAAAGACCGCCCGTGGGTAGTCGACACCACACGTATGCGAATCAGATTCTTTTCGGTGATCAGGGTTGCATGTGGATGCCTAAACGTTCGACTCTTGTTCGTTTTGATATAAGCCAAGTACAACGCCTAATTATGCACCAGCCACTAGACCGGCGTGTGAACACAAGTTTTGCCAGCAACATGTAGCCCTACTGCGTGTTGCGTCACAGCGCCCGTTTGGTTTCGTTGATTATATTCGGAGTATTCCATTGTGAGATAGGAACACGGCTCACAGTAATTCACCAAAAGTACACACTTCCTATTGCTGTGCATCAGTAAACCCACATGTTCGAACGATTACCATCAAACAATGTTCTTAGTGTGTAACAAGTGAGCTGACATCGCGTTGACATGCTGTATGTTACAGGTTTGATTTAATCAGTCACGTAACAAGCTCATGACGCAATCGCTTAGAAAGCAATGGCTACAGCGAATGACAGCTGAGCATGTTTCATAAGAGTTCATTAAGTCTAGTGGGTCATCGTCTATCTATATGCTCGTTAACTTTGAAAGGGGATATACAAACCAGAGTGAGCGCCGCTCCTGACATCTTATGGTTCACGCGGCACAGCTAACCTTTGAGTTTAAGGCTGCCTGAAAAAACTCGATGAGTTATAATTCGTCCACGCAACCTCTGGGTAAACACGTGGCTAAATCTGAGTGAATGGCGATAAAAAGTGGCAAACCCAATCAAACTTCCATGTGTACCAAAAGAAGATAAATAAAACAAAAGTCGGGGTAGGCAACTTTACATACGCCGCGATGAGTCTCGATTGTGTTGGGCGTAAAATTGTCTCAGTCATTTCCTTTTAAAAATGCCTAGTTATCCTGCAGTTTACCCCTCTATCGAGACCTAGAGCTTCAAAGAGGAAGTAATGCACTCCACCTCTGCCATATTAAACCAAAACTCAAGTTCGTAGTCTGAAAGTCTTGGAACCAAGCGGTTAGAAGTCCAACACAATCACCAGGTTATGCAGGTTTAGAGCTAAATCGCTGTGGTAACTTATCTCCTAAGAACGTCACTCAGTGGCACTGCCTGCCAAACACCACACCCTTGTGGTTAGGCTTTTGAGCCATCCGAAACGCCTGAAGTTGATGTCGACTACAAAATCTCACAATCTATTGTATGATAAGATGAAATGTGCACATGGACTAATTACCACTAGTGAGTGAACTGGTGTCAAATGTTAGGGCTGTTTCAAAGCCACGTTACCGTATTTCCCCTGTGACCCAATCGGCTGTGATGGCACAATGACAGAAAACAAGCAGTTCTAAAATTCCTCGTGATCCAAAAGATCATATACTTGGATCCTGCGTTCAGTAGTCAATCAACGGTATTTTCATGGTACAGCATGATTTAACATGATTTAACCTATGGTAAGTAACCGAGCGCTTGGTAAGGAACAAGAACAGCTGAAGTACCAAACCGAACCAATTCAGGGAAACAACTGCACTACCTATAAAACTAACGAATCCTCTTGGATGGGTAATTCAAACCCAAACTATGAAAGAAGAGCTCCATCCTCACTAACAGTGTGAGAAAATAAAAGATTTCAAATCACACGTATTGGGGCTCAGCTGCAAGTGACAAGTCCTACGACCTGTACTCGATGCTTTCACTTTGAATATACGTGTATGTCTCACAGGAACCAAAACAGGAGCAGACCAAACCTAGGATCGCATCCAGGTGTTCCAAAGCATGTAGTGTGTGTGCTCGCCGAATCACTGTCATGTGAATTAATCTTGGTCAATTACCAGAGCGCATTCGCATCAATAGGGTCACGTGTCCTGCGAAAAGAGTCCAAGTCACATGTGTCACATGCGAAGCACCATCGATCTGAAACTGCTACGTTGCTTTGAATTTCACTCACATACCGTACCCCATTAAAAGTAGAAGCTACTGAAAACGTTCGTGGTTGATGTGTGGTCGTGCAGCAGTTTTCTGGGGTTGCTACACTGGGGTAAGTTATGAGGGTGAAGTCCATGAGGATAAAGGAGTAGCTTTTTTCTGGTGCTTATACAAGGATAAACAGTACATTCAAAATGACCGGATCATATTTTCTGACGAGCTACTGGGGAGAAACAGTTTGTTTCTGACAAACTTTCTAGATCGAAGTTTCCCAGGTACCTGTGGTGGTTGAAAGTCTATCGAAGCTTGTTGGTACGCTATGATGCGGTGCTGGCTTAATTTATTGTTCTAAAAATTCCGCTCTCCTCGGCGCTCAGTGGTTGTCTTCGCTCGCCTTTCATTATGTGTGAAATTACAACTAAACACTACCGTTTATGATGATGGAAACTGGTATAAAATGAGGACCACAAGAGAGGTCCTTTCGAAAGTATATAGCAGAGTTCCCTGTGAGTCCATCCAAGGCGCGACTATTCTAGAGGAGGGATCCGATATCCCTCTTGTGGATACATTTGCAAAACTTAGAGCTAGAGAAGTAATTCGGTTTGATATGTGGGTGTCATCTGGTTGATATCAGATTGGAGTTTACTCAGAAAGAGTATGAAGGCCCGATGCTCAAAAATGTTTATCCTACATTTGAAAAGGTGACCGTTGAATGCAATTTTTCGTGCACGGGAGATGCATTAGAACAGTGCTCACGTAATGCCCAACTTCCTATTTCAAAATATTAGAGTGATTACCAGAACAGCGACATTTCTGAGAATAATATGTCAGGACTACTCTGGTGTTCACAATGCGATTGCAGTATTACTGTTAGGTGAACAAGTTGGGTGAAGAAGTTTAACAAATGTATCTCGACCTCGGCACCATAACGGCATTCAATAAGACACTTACCGTCAAGCACTTCTTTCAAAAACAGCACAAATGCATTAGGAGTGGGCGGAGATTATGAACTTTAAAGGAGTGTGATCCGCAAACCAACTTCGGAAAGTGAATATGCGAGCTATCCACGATATGATGCGGATAGCACGCACACAAGAATCAGAGTCGGATGGCACAAACATGCTAGTAAAACAGTGGGTGTTATCACTTTCCACCGTCCCTTTCCCGTCCAAATAAACTCTGCCACTCCCACACCGCTACTCTTCATCTTCCCTTGAGAGACGCTAGTTTCCCTCAAATCATCGCTGCCCTTCAAGAATGACGAAATTCGTTTGTGTCTGCTAGTTGAATAATATGCTAAACTTGTTTTTTACTATCCATTCATCCCTATTTTTTTACTTCACAGTTTTACTGGTCACCGATATGTTGTGGACCGTGATTGGGTATTAGTCATTTGTACTTGGTGGCGGGAGTCTCATCAACTGAAGCTGCACACAGTGATTGACGAGGTTCGTTCTGGGAAAAAAATTGCAAAAAATTCTAACAGATATCGAAAGCAACAGCCGTTCAAGCGACCAGATAGTTACACTGAGTTTCGGGAAAGAGCGAGGCGAGGAATTCAACTGAGATTGACCCTCCTAATCAGTTCTCCGATCCCAAAGTTTGCCTGTTATGAGATTCACTTTTTATCTCAAAATAGTCACCATCATCATCATCATCACATCATCATCGCCGTTCAAGCGACCAGATAGTTACACTGAGTTTCGGGAAAGAGCGAGGCGAGGAATTCAACTGAGATTGACCCTCCTAATCAGTTCTCCGATCCCAAAGTTTGCCTGTTATGAGATTCACTTTTTATCTCAAAATAGTCACCATCATCATCATCATCATCATCATCATCATCATCATCGACAGCATGACATCAGTGTTCAACACCGATGCTCCACTGCCGTAGAACCGTGATTTATTTGAAAGCCTTACTGTATAGAAAATAGTAAAGGTGGACGAGGAAGGGACTTGGTGTTAGCCTAACATAATCATTCCGAGGTGTCTATACCCCCAGACACTCACTCAGGCGATCTGGATAGAAACTGATGACAAGAACGCCACTGATATCGGTTGGCAGCCATATCTTGCAGTGTCTCCAACCAGGCACAGTGAGGATCACGCGGTCCCCATCCTGGAAGGCGAGTAGAACCGAGAGCACTCAAGCGTTTCGTGATTTCTTTCATACTCCTCTGCCAAGTCAAGGGTTGGCCACCTCTGTTTACGGGCATGGAAAATAGCACTCTCTTCGGCAACCGATGGTTCGGCATACGCAAACAACGCAGCTTCTGGTACTGGACATGTTCTTTAAAGGTAATGCATGTATGACCTGTCCGAAGTTCATATCTGAATGCTCAGACTTGTCTTCATTCGTGCAGAAGTTTGTTGAAGGGATGATGCTGAAAAGTACTCGTTCCCCTTCATGTTAAATAAATCAGAGGATTTATTCACACAATCCAGTTTTATGTACATCTACGATATGCGTGCACCACTACAATGACCACCCACCCTCAATAGCAGCTCTTATTCGGTACATTCATGCTTCGGAGGACGAGTTCCCATCTTTTTTGTAGCAGGTCAACGGCTGAGACGTTCTTCCTTTGTTCTGGAATTCTATTCAGTTCGCATAGGGGCATCCGGGTTCAACACTACTTCATCCATCTGTGTAAACGTTCATCCGCGAATGATCTAGTCAATGGCTGTTATCGTCGCTATACTACAACCTATACTATCCGCACAGTTGCGTAAGGCGTTTAGCTATACAAACATGTTTCTATCAGATACTGTGAATGCCAGGTGCCCTGTAAATAAAGTCTGTCAGTATGAGTGAACATCAGAGTTCTTTTTAACCTTTCAAATTTCTTATTTACGAGTCATGCTGAAAGAAAACCACAGAACTTTAACTACTTGGTTGCCATTCGCAGATACGAGAAGTTTAGCCTAACAGCGCAAACTACTTAGGTACTTAACTGAGGTGCATTTTTAAAGGGCTGGAAGCGTAACGTCTTTGGGCTTTTACCACATACTTTGGGGTGAAACTCAGTCTTCTTGTCGGCCATTCTGTAGAGGGTTTTCAGCTTGATTCAATTTCTTCCACTAATCATGTTCCAATCAGCCAATTTTCAGCTATAAACCACGTACCTTAGGCACATTGGTTCCAGCTGCTACAAAAGTGTGAGTTATACGACCAAGTCTTCGCAAGAACTGCATTTGATTGCTTCAAGGTACAGGTTAAGTTTTCTCTATGAAAAGTACTCATAAAATTAATTGCTGGACGCTCAGCGCGTCCGGAAACTCAACTACATAAAGTCTTGCAGTTGCCTTTTCTTCCCTGTATTTATTTGGGACAACTCAACGATTTTCTTTCCATATGCCACAGACTCCATCTGAGACATTGGGCTAATCGTTTCATCTAAGTTGGCAAAGAGATACGGACAGTAAACAGAGAACAACGCCTAATACAGATAATTTGAAGCCCCTCAGTACGGAATTATCGAGTAAGGTACACAGTATATTTAAGAATACTTTCGCTGTTCACCTTCAGTTTTTGACTGGCATCCTGGTGAAGCTCTGAAAAATCTTTCATACCCCTAGGCGGCTTCCGCAGCTCCGCCTCGGCGATTTACATTTCATTTGAGGGAGCTCTGCCTTCCAGTAATAAGTGTTCCAAAATCGTTGGAAATAACTGATTGGCGGTGGCCAGGGGCCCATACAGCAGATACATTTAATATGACGTTGGAGAAAGACTGTCCTTCATGAAGGTTCTCAACACTGGTCATAGACAAATGTGAACCAAACGTGAAACATTTTATGTCGCACTTGAATTTGAGGCTGACTTGTAAAACCCGTCAACGGACGGGCTACAGTAGGCTCACTGACGGTACATAGTAGCGAAGCTTCACCCTGTGTGAGGACGATTCACAAATTGTGGCTATATATCGACACGCAAGTCAGCAGATATCCAGTTCAAGGTGCTGCTCACTACATTATAAGTCGGTGTCTTTCGAATCCGCAGGATAAAGTACCGAGATGAAGTCGATTGCCGATCACGGACACTTTTTCATTGGTCCTATGGGTTATTTTCATACCGCCCAACCGGAAATAATGTTCTCAGTTTTACCAACCGGTACGCGTTCTCCTTATTCCAGTGTATGGTCGCATAAAATTCACCTTGAAGTATTCCTTGTTTCTCAAATCCTCTGCAACAGTTTCCGAGCGCGTAACATACATGCATACATAAGCTTAACGAATATACCTCGGTGTTAGATATGTCCCGAAGATAGTTTAAAAGCAGTATCCTTTAAGGCAGTGAGTTTTAATAAAAGTTGTATTACGCAAGTAAAGTCGTTTTGCGCTAGAAGACCGTGAAGGATTACACAGCTATTTCACCTCTGTTGAGAAGAGGTATCTGTGGCCACTTCATAAATCCCCAAGGAGAGTCGAACCCGGGACCGTGTGGCCAAGAGTTGAATGCTAAACTATGTGGTTACGAGTGACCTGACTTGACTTTGGGCAGGTAGTAGTGACACTACCTATCAGTCACTTAGTTCACGTCAACTGATCCAGTGATGCGTGTCTCGGCGAGTGATGATTTTTCAGATGAAAGGTGCACGCGACTTGTGGGCTTTCCTGCTTTCTGGAAAATTTGCCTTTGGAACAGGGGTTGCTCGAAAAACTGCTTCGGTCTTAGGATGTTATGTATTTGTAAATGAATAAATATAATTGCCCTAAGCAAGTAGTCTTTAGCGTGGTCATGTGATATGGCAATTCGTTCTGAAGAAGATGCTGTTGAATGCAATAACCAGACATGCACTTGATATGTTCGTCAACTTAGCATTAGGATGTAACTTTTGCCTAAATTATTCCACAAAATGTTACACGTGTTAACACTAAACGTTTCAAGCTCAGTGATTTCTACTCGTGTAATTCGATTGACAACGGATAGGTTATTCCGGTTATTCTTCGTTGATGGGTTAATCAGGATTTTATGGGACATCCGAACTGGGCCCTGACACGAGCGAACAATCCTCATTTCGGATCACTTTAATTATTTTACATAAGTGTCAGTGGTCGTGAGTTCTATTGTTCTTCATGTACGGAGGAACTTTAGTAACTGTGTTCGCTTCCAGGGTCCAATGGTGTGCGTTCATAATATGGAGCTGTGAACACTCCCAGAGCTGATATTATTTTTTCGAATCCCATGGAACCATTAATTCTTTCCCAGCAATTACGTCCCTGTACATAGAATCATTCTGGATGTGCCTGCATGCTTTAATTTTTCGTTTATCCCACGGACACTGTACAGGCCAACTGTAAAAGGGACAAAGAACCGTTTTTTCTAAACAACGGTTGAGATTAGAAGTCATTGTTCTACTATTTGGGACGTAGTTTTTCATAGCTGACTGGAATGGGAAGGCGGAATTATCTGTGCATATGTTTGTCTTGTGCGCGCTTGCTCGTTGAGCACTGTTCACTTGCTTAATTTGAGATCCCGGTACCAGCTGTCACAAATGATGAATGTCCTTCAATTCCGCATATGAAGGTTTTCCGAGCAGATGTTTCTAGAGCATCGTGGCGCGTGGATGTCCACGCGCAGAACTTATGTGGACGGGGTGGGAATGTGCAAACACACTCTGTTGGAGTTCTCTCCTTAATGAGTCAGCGACCTCGAAAGTTTATTGGCAAGTGTCGTTCAGGTGACCGTCTAAGCTATGGGGCGCAAATAGAGCACATGGAGTCGTGATCGTGATGAATATGTGGGTGTGAAACAGAATGGGGTCATTCCGAACGCGAACCCGCCATCCGGTTATTTTCCCTACAAGTGTTATTCACCACGTCATGCCGATCTCTCGCCTCACCAGAGGAGCATAAGATGACGGTTCATCTTATCCCTTCAGTTGTCGCCGATCGTTCATCTCACGGGGTTCTGTTTCGGTTGCACGTGTCTGAAAATGTCGTTGACCTTGAATTTGTGACGAAGTAGAACTAACAATTGGTGTGTTGTTCAGCTGTAGCGCTCTTTCAGTGCCTAGCTGCCATGCCACCCGAAGGTTTCACGGGGACTGGGATACTGCCAGGTCGCACAAGCCTAGGCAGGGGAAGTTGAGAGTCATGGGTTGGGTTCGAATCACGAACCTTCCGGTCAGCAAATTCGCCCTCTAACCACTTGGGCCATCTCGCCCATGTATTGACATGGCATGCTACCTTGTGCAATTCTATCAGTAATAGTTATCGTGATATTCACAACAATAGTAACCTTCTTCACAGAGCACACTTGGGCGTCGGCTCGTATCGGTCCAGTCATCTGAAAACCAGTTCGGCTCTAACGGACAACTCAGATGAGTACACGCTCCACCTCTCGTCTGTGATTTAATCCAAATGGAAGAACCTTGTTTTGGAACAAGCATTATCACACAAAGCGAAATTCAGATCAAAAACATCAGGACCCTATCAAACATGGGGGATAGGGCTAGGATTAAACGGAGAACGACGGATGTTGTCAATGGGCTCAAAGGCTATAAAACTGATCTTGCGAAGTTAAACGACACAGGCCTCGTAGAAGTGGGAAGAAAATGATGCTGGGGCTGGACGCTCAGTGGCCCGAATAATACTCTCACAAATTTGGATCCAGAAGGGTCGTCGGTGATCGAAACCGCATCAATCTTACAATAATGAGAGCTCGAATTCAACTCGAAAGAGCGCGCTCTGCTAAAGTTGTGTGCGCCTGTGCCCATTTCGAACAACGCCAGACTTATACTCAGCTGTCGAACCTGATTCAGTCATCATATACCACCGACTATCTTGATCATGATCAAGAATGAGAAACTTGGAGGTGCATAATTAGACCCAGTGAAATGTGATTACTGGCTGTGTGGTATCCGCGTTCCGACATTACCTATTCCTAATATGTGGTTTAATCCCCAAGAAAACTTCAGTAGCCACATGAATTCAGTCGACAGCTAAACATGGACTTAATGTTGATCACAAGGCAACATGCTGCTAATCGTCGTTTCTGAGTAAAACAACGAGCATTTGTTGGCACTCAAGAATTGGAATGTGAGAAAACTACGCCATTGTGGAAGAAGTGGATGCTGGAAAATTGATGAACTTTGCCAAGGTGATGAAAGGAGTTACTGTCAGAGAAACTGTCGGAACCACTTCTATGCGGGTTAGTGGATGGTGCATGGGCTGTAGTGAGAACAGATATGCGTGAAGCTCTACTGGAAATCATGCGATGAAAAACCAACTCAAAAGAATGGGGTTGATAACATATTCGTTTGGGTTCACGAGCATCACCAAATTAATTTGCAAAAAACTAATTTTTTGCTTTAAAACAATTTGGTGTTGCAGTAAACATAAGGTTGGCGGAATCTCGGAAACTTTGTCTGGCCGGTGAGCTCCAGGATGAGTAAAATCAGTGATGGTCTGCTGTAGAGTTACTGATAAACTTCTAAGTGGTGTGCGCAGCCGGTAAAGTCCATTTTGTCATCTCCAGTAGCCTACGAACTAAACATGAGACGGCCTATACGCAGAAAACTGCATTAAAGAACACCATAACTGAGATAAAAATCTTGGATTCATTTGCCTCCAGTTAGCACCTACTTTATTTGCAGATGTGCATCTCGTCAGTAGTAATGATCTATTTCTAAAGTATCAGGGCGTTTCAGGTCCTGACCCCGGCGCATAATTCCACACTATAACTGGAAATGTCGCACGGTTCGGTCAGATCTTAGAGCGTTTGGCTCTACTGCAGCAGTGAAATCAAGCTGCTTAACGTAGTATATTAAAAAATTGTATCGATCATACGTGCACGTGCGCTGGGGGCGTGTGCAGAAATTGATTCTCCTCTATGCCTATTGCTAATGGTATGTTCATGACATTGGACGAACTCTTCCCATTCAGATCTTAGAGCGTTTGGCTCTACTGCAGCAGTGAAATCAAGCTGCTTAACGTAGTATATTAAAAAATTGTATCGATAAAATCATGCGTGCGCTGGGGGCGTGTGCAGAAATTGATTCTCCTCTATGCCTATTGCTAATGGTATGTTCATGACATTGGACGAACTCTTCCCATTTTCGAACACTAAATTTGGTTCTGATGACAAAGTTTACCTGACTAAAAAACAAGCCAAAAAAGCCTACGTTAACTGCCTTGACAACCAGTACACCGGCTTCTCCCACAGCCAGCATACACGGTGTCGGCAAGTAAACAATGTACTCTGAAGCCTACACTGTGATATCCCCAACGACTTTTACTAACAGAATGAGCACATAGCAATGTATTTTGTGCGCAGTATAGAAAACTAGCCTGCATTAAGCTGAGAGCTTAAGCAATCGAGTTAGGTTTTGCAAGTGTTTACGAACCACATGAGACAAGGCCAGTTGGAATTCACACATGATTATTGTACCGCGAATCTTTTGATGTGCTCGTGCAGGCGAATGTGATGTCTCGCAACTTTATTTCTGACGGATCCCACTGGAATTGAATGCTTTGGCGAAAAAATTGTTGTGTCGAGATGAAGTTGGAAGTGGTCAATTTTGATTGTTGGCAACATGTAGCTGTGAGCGAGGATTCAGTGTTGTGCTCAGAGTTTCACTTGTTCCGATACGTCTCATTCAACTTGATCAATTAGTCGAAAAACCAAGATTAATTTTCACTTTATAAGAGCGGGTATAAAGTTCTTGAAAATGCTTTCCCGCAGAAGCAAATGGTAACCAAATATGGACGCCAGTGAACGCCTGATATCGTGCTCCTTCGTGTTATAGCAATCGTTTTTGATGAAGACCAATAGGCGTCCACTACAGTCTAACTTGAAGATTTTTGTTCGGTGAGATGCTTCTTTCGGCTTTGATGTTGACGTTTGTTGATGATATATACCCATCTAAGTGGTTCAACGAAAGCAAATATGGCATACTGCAGAAGTACACTCGCTGGCTAACCGAGATGGCACTAGCGTACGACTCAATCGAATCTCGAGCGATCACTTCATGTTACAGTTGGCCCGACGTTTCCGATGTTGAAGTAAATTTTCATCACGTGACGCCGCTTATAGGATCAGTGAAGAGCGCTGGACGTCGGATTGCCGGTTTTGCCATTGTGAGTGCTCACCACACAAATCTATTCTCCGAATCCCAAACAAGGTTACTTCGCACTTGGATATTTTCGCAAATAAACATTCATTTTCCGATTAGACTGCTGAATCTCTCATCCTGAGCCTCATTTAACAAAGTGCCTTTCTTAAGGAGCGTTTCATGCTCAAATGCAACCATGATTAAAATTAAAATCAAATATTTTGGAAACGACTTCATTTTAGCCTCAACAACTTGGTGAAAGCAGTTATGACTTACTGTTCCAAAGCTATTGAGGGTCCCGACAAATTTCGGTTATGACTTTGATAGACTTCCGCAAAGTTTCGTGGACTCCGATCGATGGACGTCATTGTGTATAAGTTAACCAGAAGTTTCATTCAGGTAATCAATTCTGCCATCCCAAAATCGTTTGATTTAGAAGCAGTCCTCAGTTGTTGCACGTTCTTCCGAGTTTAATTTCACATCACTTGCTGCTTCCATTGTGTAATCGTTTGGTGCATGAGAGAAAACTAGAAAAGTGTATTCCCATGCAGAGTTAGAGAGTAGCACCTTTGAGATATGTTGTTTATGTTCAACTAGCTATACTGAGATTAAGCATAACCAGAGGTGCACATTGTTGTACACTAGGTGGTGCTTGGTGGTCACACACCGATCAATAGTATCAGTACGGTCAACATCGGACCAATCAGAACAGCCCCTATTCTTTGGCAAATCCACTGTTTGTTGCGAGAGCACCACACCGTATTGACAAGGACTGTAAGCAATTGTGGTAGCTGGTGAAGCGGAAAGCAACTTCAACCAAACTAAATCTGAATTTGCATATCTGAAAAACAGTGCTTTCCATAGGTGCACAGAGTAGTATCACATCAGACCATGTTTCCGAATACAAGATTAGACGTAGGAGCTTGACGAGACATACTGTCACTGAAGTTCTGATGAACGTACATGGATTTCTTTGCTTGAAACTTGCAGGCAAGGTCAGTTTATTGTCCACAGAATGGTCTTCAATGGAAGTAAGGCCAAAAAAGTCAGAAATCCTCAAGACCAACTCCGAGCCGTAACATGGGAACAGTTCTGTTTAACCGGACGAATGTATATCGCCTTAGAACGCAACTTTGGACAACACCCTAGGTTAATATCCATTAACGAACTGATGCGAATCCTGAGAAAATCCTGGCCTGATTTTCTATCAAACAAATGTTAACGAGATTCACTTGGGAAGATTCGAAAGTGACCCGGCAAAAATAGAAATTAAGAGTTAGGAAAATGGTTGTGGTGTCAGTCCACTTAGGAACGAATCTTCCAAACAAGATTTCAAGGAACAGATTTTTTGCGCGTGAGATTCTTGTAAATAACAATGAGTTTCAAATGAGTATCACGAGCATGCAGCCAAGTTCAACAACTATGAACAAACCCGATAAACGACGAATGACGTACTCTGAAACAGCTTATCAGTAAATTGCAGTAATCGCCTCCGAAATGAGACCGCTCCTTAGTGTGCCCAAAAACACGCATTTCCCGTCATCAATGGCCCGGATTTTGATGATCCCAAAGAGGGCTACCGATAACAAACACTCAATCTTCCTTTCGATATCTCACGTCATTGAAGTACTGCCAAAAATTAATGTATTCGAACAATCGCTTTCTTAAAAAGAGAAGTTTCGTTAAAATAAATTACAAATGGAAATTTTATTTTGTGAAAACTGTAGCGTTTGTCCACTTGTGCGACTGATGATCGAATCACTAAAGCCGCTTTGATAAAGAAAGCTGTATACGCACAAGAATTTGCAAGAACGCTTTGAAAGGGGGTGACTGTATTAAGAACGCTTTTGAAAGAGGCTGACTGTATTACTGGAGGCTGAATAATAAGGTATACGATAGACTATATGCAATATACAATACAACAATACAATGTAGCAGGTAGGACATCGTATGACAAGAGGGCCCTTTTGAATTCTCATACTGCGGATTAGTTGAGCATCCCTGAGCTAAGAACATTTTCACCACTGTTCAGAGGCTTCTAAATTTCCAACCTTTCCATGTTATTGCAAACCATTAAAAATATTCAGCTGAATGCCTTTCGAGTGGTGTGTCAAGTGTTCTTACCTGTCAGAGCACTCTTTTGGTGAACAAGGAATGGTGTCTAGTTCAGAAAATCCGTATTTATATCTGTATGGCGAGTAAGTGTGTTCATATTCAGGGCTGTCCGAATCTCCATCCCATTTATCATAACTATATGGAGCAGGATTTAGTTACCTTGATAAAACTTACACTTTTACAGTGTTTATTTCGAAGGATACCTTCCAAAAGAACGATAACTACATGTCAATTCCCCAACTTTCGAATGATTCCTAACAGGCTGAGAGTTTGTCTGTTCCGTTTTTTGTGTGATGGCACTACTCAAAATGCAAACAACAGCACCGTATCCCAAAAAATAAAACTCGGCAAACTGACCGTATGTGTATGGTGACTGAACTGAACAGAACAGAGGAAAGTCTTTCAGAATTAGGGTTACTATCTATGTGCAGATAACTACTGGAGCATTGTTCAGAACTAGACAGGACAAATAAGCTTTGGAGGGGTGGGGTTAATGCGACACATATGGAATAAAAAGAAGATAAACAATATGAACCTTTGAATTCCTGTTTTATTAGTACCGAATTTCAAAGTGGTCTGCAACACGCCGAGTAGATGCTTCGATAGGTAACTCATCCAGCTCACACTGGAGTTCGAACTGAAATCGAGGAACCCACGTGCCTATTCACAGGATGTGGCGCAGAGCTTTAGGTAATTTTTCGAGTTCGAGTAAATCGACATCGGATGGTTACAGTTTGTCTTTCGTAACACTTGTAGACGAAACTGAGGCAACCTCCAGAATAATCGTTGAATAGCCCGCCTTTGAGTGACTGACGTGACAACGGAAATGTCCACACCGAAACATGGGCGGGATGTTTAAATTAAAACAGTGACGACAATGAGGTACGATGGAGAATTTAAGCTGACGTGTTGGAAACTCATCTGTTTGCAGTTTGGGGTGAGGGCAATTTTTTCGCATTAGCATAGTTAGATGGAGTTCTCGTTTTTCGAAGTCCTGAGTCCTTTCTAGCCTTAGGAGTATAACTGAGTCATTAGAACCGGTGCGGTGATGAGCGTTTAGCTTTATTTGTAGCTTCTTACCCTGGATTTTGTAAGGATTTATTCAACTCACTTCACCCATCCTTTTCTGATCAGCGTGATGAACGACTGGAACGTGCGGTCGTCCTTTCAACTCTGAGCAATATATGTATGACTGCACACAAGGTCGGCAAGCGTCGCGGAACTTCATTTGTTACATTTTTATTTGGGCGGTGGATGTCGAAGACAGAGCTTCATTCAGCCGCGTGCTCATCCATGCGGACTGAGCGATAGGTCGCTGCAAAGGAACAGATTGCTTAAGTGAAGAAAAGTTTATCTCTTTGATCAGTGGAATTTTGAGCCACGTGAGCGTACAATTTTAAATGTTACCCATCGATGTGCTAAACTTCTGCTGGTGGTCGACCAATATGGATGGAAAGTGGAATTTAAGTATTATCCTGAGGGCAGTGCTAATAATCAGCTCTAAAACAAACACACAAGCAGGAAATTAGTAGGGGACATAACACGTGAGTTAGTCAGTTAACGAATAGTCACATAAGTGCTATACCATCGTTTTCCCTCATGATCCGAGACCTATCTGGGTTGCTCACATATCCATTCATCCAAGGCCGACCCACTTGTGCACTTGGTCACTCCTTCTGTAGGTTCAGCCTGCTTATGTACAGTGGTCCTTAACATATATATCTTTCCACCCATTTCACACCCTTCAACCCTGCCACATCTAAAAAACTCCCTTGGGAAAAAATATTAACATTTCTGGAGTTATGCGTATATTTGCATGCGGGGATAATTTTAAACCAATAGGGATATTTTACCAGGGTAATACGTTCGCATATCAAAAACAGATCCTGCGACAACCCTTGCAAAACAATTTCGTTTGAAGACAGCTGTAAACAGATGTTGGTTTTCAGCTTGTAATAATAAACCGAGTCTACATTCGTCCACTTTGTTGCACAAACGTTTTTCAGAGTTGCGGTAGAATGTTTTCACGAAGAATTTGAGAGAAAATGGACCATCCGACGAAAACCTAAACAGAGCAGAATAAAACAGAATCAACTGAAGAGAGATTTTCAGCGACGCTACCAGTTAAATGGGAACATGATGAACCTATCCGTGTTTTCTGGAGCGTTCACGATAGCCCGTTACAACCATCAAATAATTGTGGGGTGTATATGAATTTCGCCTGGAATTCTCTCCACTTCGTAATGAGGAAGTAGCAAAGATGTAAAAATGAGCCGTGGAGAAGAATATGAAGTACTGATTGTGATTTACGTCACTTGTTTCAGGTACGTTGTCAAGTTGATTGACAAACAAATATCACAGGAGATGGCTGTGTTGAGAAGACGATTCCGGCAATTTGGTTACTTCAGTTGCTCTCTCCCAACAATTTCGGTATTCAGCTCACTTGAGCAACCTAAGTGTTGGAATCCTGATATCTTCTTCACACTCCTCCACTTTTTGACCAAAACTTGTCCGTGGAACCTACTCGGCGTTCAAATCCTGAAACAGTACAAATGTTGGCAACTCCAAGGAAACATTCATCCAAATCGGCAGGGTGTCTCCACACCAACAGTTATAAAAATTGGGTGAAAATTCAAAGTTCAACTTAACGCAGTGACACCTAAGTGTGTTAGAAATTACTTTCTGATAATATGTACTGTGAAAAATCTAAGACATCCAGTGAGAAAAGCACCCAAAAGGTCTTCTGGAAGTTGTACAGAATCCAGTGTGAATGGACAATTGGAGCCAAGAATGACCATTCTTCCACTTTTGAGTTTTCTGACTCCAAAAAAATTAATCGGGACCCACTGAGCAATACTTGTGCTGATGATACATCTATAGATATGCTGAGCTAATCAAGTCATTTACACAGTTCTTCCAAATTGACTTCCTGTCGCGTTTAATTTAAATCCACCCTTCGGAAAGGAGCTGTTTAAAAAACGAAGGACTTAACTAGGGGTTAAAGGTATCGATAATGAAGCTCACGAATGACGGAATGTAAATAGTTTCCAGGTCATTACACGTTTTCCTCACACAGCACACTCGAACGTAAAACATCTAACATGGGATGTCTGAATAAAATTGATCCTCTCTAAAATGGCTAGACAATTTTGCCACTTCTCCCTTGCAGCGAAGCTCCTGTTATGTTACGTTGGTGCACTACCCATTTGTCCAGTTCCCTTACAATGTTATTATCATGGATTCGTAAATTGGAACACTCATTCAATACATTTGTACAGAGTAGTAATTGTTCGACCGTATTTGTTCAGACCCGTGTCAGGCGAACCTATTTTACACACATACACACGATTTTTGCGGGTTACATAAAACATGTAGTGAAGAATGAAGAGAAGCACTCGTTGTCTAATGAAACTGCCCGACATTGGGGGGGGGTTATGGTTCATCGGACGAGACAATGATGACCAATTATCCTACCCGCGTTTTGTTGCTTGCATTTAGGTTAATCAGAAGGCCATCAGGCACCTCATTATTTGTGGGCTACACAATACAGATTGCTACGCTTCATCCTATTATGGCGCCCCAGGAAAGAGTAAGCCCTTAATGAACTGTAAATGTCACAGACAAAGACCAGGTCTTGACGGACTTTCTTAGCTGTTCCGGACTGCACAACCAACAAGATCAACGAAGACTGACATGCGCATTGTCACATTTGAAGCGTTTGTGTTGTGCACACAGATGAAGACAGATAGATCTGGCAGTATTTTCCACCGGTTTCTCATCGTTCAACAGAAGAGTTTATGCTAGACCAACTTCTTTTTCTTTGCTTGACACTGCTACGCACTGGCAAATTGCTACAAATCCGAACTATAGGGCTGGGAAGCGAGGGCAATTTAGCATATTACCGTACGTTTCATGTTGCGTGCTTGAAAATGTGTTTGTTGAATATAGGACTCAATGATTTCGTGAATAGTTTTGATGGAGCGGAAAAAATCGTAAGAAGCATCGTACTACTGATCACGTTCTGGCAAATTTGTCCTCCTAGAGACGGCCAACTGAAATAGGGAGTTTTCTCTCCCAATATCTTGAGCTTCCTCACAAGCTTACTAATAAACTCTGAGCAGAATGTCTTTGTTGACTGTCAACTCTAACAGGGTCCGACCGATCAAGCTTCACTTATGGCAAGGCTTGTTTTAGCCTAAGTCTAACTGCTCTTACCCACATAATCTGAATCCCCGGCACATCTGGTAATTTCCCACATGTACAGGTTTATGAGTTGCGCGGTTTGTCAGCAAAGTGAGGGCATGAAGACTTCCTGGTTCGAAGATCGAAAACTTAATGTATGGGCAAACCGAGACGAAAATCTTCACCAAATGGCACGCGCGCATGAAGACAATCTAGGCAATTTCATGGACATAAAATTACGGAAAAACTGACTGTCTGTGTGGGAACAGCATTCTTTTCAACATCTAGGACATGGATTACATGAAAAGACATTTAATTTGACCAGATTAAGCCTTTTCGTTACGACTTTGAGAGCAGCCAAGTCATTTAAAATAGCGATATTTTTCCAATGTTGAATGCCACTGCGTAGCCTTATTTTCAAATTTTAATTGGTAAATCAGTGCCTACCAAACATCAGGCTTTGTGTGACTCGCAGCAGATTGTTCATTTTTGTTTGACGGACTCTAACTTACATTCGGTCTCTCATCTACCGCCCTGAATCCAAGGTCATTCCTGATAAAAATAGCACATAATCAGTCATCTTATGCTTCCTGATAAAATTTACTTTGTATAGGCGAGGAAAGAATCACCGTTGTGTAACCAACCTTGCTTTCCCTGAGTTACACGTGATTCTAAGAGCAAAAGCACTCCGATCATGAGCATCATTGGGTAAAAACCCAATGAAAGGATCAATAAAGCATACGGATTAACAACGTAAAGTAGATAAAGCAGAAGGCTACGCATGAATATATCTGTCTGACTGAGTTGAAGCCATCCCAACCCAGGTATGATGCGACGACTTGGTCGTTGAGGCTTACAGAAAATTTATGGTCCCAAAACTACGACAAAACCAATAGAGTGGAGCTGAGTGAAGGGACTCGATAATTTAGCAATTCAGTTCCATCTGTGATCGGATTTCCTGGTGAGGAATAGGATATCCTGGGGTTTGCTTCTGAAGTCATCAGAAACTCTACTCAGACCATTTATGGATTCGTGTTTTAATCCGAGCGCTTTGATCACAATCATGCGCCTGTTATTCTGGTCGTTTCTCGACCCCATTACTAAAATTATATGATCCGGTTTTTGTATTTTATCAGTTGTTCATCGGATACAACTCAGTTTGCTATGAGTTGAGGCGAACTTTTATCCTGCAGACGACAAGTCCACTTGGTTAACAAAACACCATCCTTGATACATTAAACATTATCTCGGGATTAATTCTGGTTGATTATTTGGAGTTTCCCGAAAGTGGTGTACCATGGGCTTTCCAGCCAATCCCCTGGTGCGCATACATAGGACAAGCAGGGGTATGAATAACGTAACAAAGGAATTACTGTGTGGCGAAGCCTTTGTATCGAGGGCGAAACGCTTCCTGACACCACATCCGCGCATTGTTCTGTGAACTTATTTGTGTCTTTGATGAGAGGGAGTATCATACTGAGGGTAACCTACGCGGCGGTGATAATTTGTGGCATCACTCAGGGCAGCAACATTCTACTAAGTTAAGTCTTTCGAAATCCGAATAGAACACGTTTGTGTCCTATCATACACGTCTGTTTGCTTACTTCATTTCCTATGCAAAACATGTCTCAAAGCTTGATTTGGTTAGCGCACACCACAATTTCCATCCTACCACCGGGTCAACCATCTGCCTTCAGGCAGAAACTACCGTTTCGGACAGACTGCACAGATTGTAGCATGCACTTCGGTGTTTGTGAAAACAAGTGATGGCAACAAAACTACCGTACCGCTGGCAATTCGGTTTGAGAGAGTTGGCTGCTAGGCCAGAACTCAGAGGCAGGACATCAAGGACAGCTACCGATGCGTTACAAGTTCCATACCTGAACCATCCATGCGTTATTGACGCAGCCTGTTGGAAAAAAGTGTTTCCGTTGACAGTTGTCATAACAACCCATCCGTGCTCGAAGAATCGCAGACCCAAAGCATCAGCTTGCTTATTCGGCTGACGACCAGTTGACTTTGCACACACCCCATTAGCGTGCGGTTAAATGACTAGTGAAATCCCGTTTCAGAGCTTTGTAGGTTAGTAACAAATGCTGTGGTAACGAGAATCGGAGATTCTGCGAGCTGTATGGCACAAAGAAGCTAAAAGTTGGAATAAACACCACCGTCTGTTTTCGCCAAACAGTACAGTAAAAAAACGTGGCACATCATTAGTCCATAGGAACTGTGTTGTGAAACTCAATTCAAAACTCCGGTATGCTTATCAGCACTAGCAAAAAAACGTAGCAAATCATCAGTCCATAGGAACTGTGTTGTGAAACTCAATTCAAAACTCCGGTATGCTTATCAGCACTCAGTAGTGAAGAAATATCTGAACAAAGCGGGCAAGAGATATTCGGTCTTCAGTTCATCACCTCTATTCCTTCATTCAGTTGATAGTTTTCCAGGGGGAGGACACCTGAACCACTTGAGATATGTATACCGGGATAAACTTGCAAGTAACTAAGCATCGGTAGGTATATCGCTTTTCAGTAGAAAGTACTGTAGGAGTATTGTCAGTTTTCGGTTAGGTTTTCAAACAGCGGTTCTGTATTTCTCCTTCACATTGCTCACTTCTTCGGTCCGAAATCTCTTCTCCGACGTAACACATCAACCGTGACGTTTCGAACCATGGCTGGGTATATCAGCACATCAATTCCAATACCTCAGATGAGTATATCAAGAATTACTGGAATCTGTAGATATAACTGGGGCTGCACTGTAGCCAAGAAGACTATGAATCAGTATCTCCACAGTGGAAACAGCAAAGTTTTCCAACAACAAACATACAGATAATGACTAATTTTAAGCGCATGGGGGCAAATATTCACATGTTCCTTTTGAAATGTGACCGACTCCTCTGTATGTTTGATGTACGACTGATAGAAACCTCTAAAGTTCCATACATCGGAACCTATTTTAAAACGACATGCAGAATCTTGAGTAGACATACGTTGTCCTCAGAGTTAAATATTCACATGTTCCTTTTGAAATGTGACCGATTCCTCTGTATGTTTGATGTACGACTGATAGAAACCTCTAAAGTTCCATACATCGGAACCTATTTTAAAACGACATGCAGAATCTTGAGTAGACATACGTTATTCTCAGAGTTTTCCATGAAATCAGTGTTTCTCCCACACCATTGGAGAGCTTGAGTTTTCTAGCCTATAGGAGTTTGGGAAAGGGCTCCTTCAAATGAGTGAACGAAGATAATTTTATGGGGAATTAGGTAGCCTTACAGAAAACTGATGGATAATGATTTATGCGGACTGCCTTTTGAAGTAGCTTCCGTTCTAAGTAGGAGCTATCCTAAAAAGTCTGTTTGACTAATAGGGTACAAATGAAACTGTGACTGAAGGGATGACACAGAAGTTAAAAGGTGGCAATGTGGCAACCATTTGTAATAGTTGGAGTTTGTGAAACCAGCCTACAATCGTCTGGGGGTGGGGTGATGTTACACACGAGTAAACTACAACCTCGCACGCTCGTAATCCCACACAGGATGCGGGATGCCAGATGTCGGGTGTTGGTTGTGCGGCTATGCAGGCGGACAAGGAGAAATGGATATACTCTGGCTGATAACTTTGAAATCAGCGGCTGACATGCCACCCACAGATGATGATGATGGGTATGAAGCAGCTCAAAAGCAACTTAAAAGCAGATTCAACTTTTAGACTAAGGTGAACCTTATTTGCGGGATAAAAGCCAGAGTAAACCATTGCAAGTCTCTTCACTTCCTCCCGTGACTTACAAATTATAATTTAAACGCAGATTCCATATAACTTTTGGATAATTTCCGGTTACCGTTCGACTTTCAGCTGTTAGTAAAATGCCCACTAGGTCAAAGTGAACTTTATGCTGCTGGGTGTTATTTCAGACAGTCATGGCGTGGTGACAGTCCAGCACCTGTTTCCACTATTCCCCAGGTTAACGAGGAACGATGGGGTACTTCCTGAAAAATGCCAGGTATTACAGCGAAACTGACCAGAGCGATTCAGTGGATCAAATCAGCGTCAGCTGTGACACCTGATTCTGACATACTAGGTAATGAATTGTGTGAGAATTCGGGCCTTTTGTCCTCACAACGTACGGCATTCATTACCCCAAGTGTACTGATGCCATTCTCTCTATGTCACTCTTTGTCTCGCTTTTCGGTGAGTGACAGTGATTCTCACAGAGACTGCAACACTGAGAAGGCAGCAGACAACGTTCAGATTAGGTACTCTATCTCAACTAATTAACTTGCCCAATCACTTCGGCAAACGAATGCACGTAATTTCCTGATGTGTCATCATCATCATCATCATTGTCAGCTGTAATAACCGCGTACTTGTCGTGCAGTGGCTGAAGCTGCCAAAGTTTCGTTCACCGATGAATCAGGAAAGTGGTGTAGGTGGCTGCGCATCGGGGGCGGAAGCTGATAAATTAGTGCGTGAATACAGCACTGTAAGTGGATTGTTAATTGGGGGATTGCGAAGGGGCTATGCATTGAAGGTAATAGCTTGGATGCATGAGCGCCATTGGGGATGCGACTGCGCCATGTCTGACAATGTCTCTAACCATTGATATGGCCCGTCTCGGGGTCCCCATCCAGGAAGACGACAATGACCAGCGCGGCTGAGTTTGCTGGTAATGGCTTTTTACTTCGCTGCCAAGTCACTGTTTGACCGCCTCTGCCTCGTTTTCAGCCTTCACATGGTTGTGCGAAAAGAGCCCTTCGAGGAAGTCGATCGACTGGCATACGCAGCACGTGGCCAAGCCAGCGCAACCTTCCCGACGTGTACAGTCTGCTTATTACTTAAACTAGAGTTTTGTATTATTTTTTTCAGGACCTTCGGCAGCAACGAGTCAGAAAATACATACTAGTTAACGGTTTCCTCTCCTTGAACATGCATTACGTTATTGCGTTACCCATAGTGAAATCGATGGCCATCAGTTGTGATTTATGCAAGCTCTGACGCAGCACAAACTTCTGATGCTCAAGTGAATGAAGTGACCGACGCATAAAGGAAGAGAGCAGTCTAGATAGCATCGTTATATTCATTTATCCCGTTAACATTCCAACACATCTACAACTGATTCCCTCGTTATTTCAAACATGAATCACTTTAAATTCATCGCATTGTTTTGTCACCTGAAGAGATCGAATTCGCGTCAGGCCAGCTTTATCTTAATTGTTCGATACTCAAGTGGATGACCTCCTTTTAGAGTAGAGGTAACTTCGCGATAATTGTTACCTCTTTAACCGATATGGAACAAATAAGTGTGATTTAGTAAAAAGATTGAGAGGACTTCAATTGAAAAAGTGGAATGATGCTGGCAGGCAGCGAAAACCAAACTACTGAAGTTTACAGTATGCCATCCTTATCGGGTTTTAGATTAAGCACATAAAATCTTCGAGTGGAGTACTGGTCAGTTTTAAATTTTTGAGTGGCTGATGTGGATATGAGTTAGCGCTCAATAGAAACTACAAAATGATTCGGGACTTGCTTTCAGCTAGCACGAAATGCATTGTGAAACGGACCAGAAATGTTCACGGTTCGCATGTAGTTTGACCAAACAAACGGATACGTACTTTTGGGTGGTGTAGTTTTGCACTGACCCGAAACCGAGCAAGGCGATCGCAAATTTGAACGACAAGAAAATCGTTATTATGAAGTGGAATAAATTATCGGCTTGCAACCATCGGTGCCCTGTCAACATTACCCCAGTGGTCATCCATCTGGTAGACCGTTATCTCCAACTGCGAAAACATTCACGTCCCAGCCATATCTGCTGTCTCTGGTTCTGTAACTGGGATCTGATTGTTCGAACCACTAGCAAGTGCACAGTGTTTTTCGGACGCAAATTGGTCACCGATGGTCCACCCTTTTTGGTGTTTGTTACTAGGACACCCGAGGGCACGTGCCACTGTTTAACAAGGTAGGCACAATTGAAGGAGTGCACCTGTCTGAATTCAGTTGTCTTTGACCTTTCCGAACGTCGAGTACACACAGGAACATGGTCACTCCTAGGCTTCTTGGCGTTCCGTTCATGTCAGACACCAGGACTGTCGACCAGCTGAATGATCTTGTAAGGTTGCTCAATGTCGAGGGAGGGTTTTCGTTCACTCACTTGTGAAAAACGGGGAACAGTCGACTTGCATTGTAGTGTATGAAATTAGCTTTTCGGGAAGATGGAATGAGTGAGTCTTTGATCAAGCTTGCCTCTGAATAAGCGTGCTAATATGTTCCGAACTTCTCGATCCATGTGCCCGAGCTTTTGTTAAGGTCATGTAAACAAATCCGAAATTCTGGCCTGTTAGAGGACAATAGTTTCATCTCTTTAATAGGACACATCTACCTATTTCCCACGTTCGAGGTTCCACTCCATATGACCGACAAATTGAGACAATTCTGAGACAATGTTAACGGTTGAAATAAAGTCTGAGGGCCCAACCTTAAGTTGTCTCCGACAGACGGTGCTTTCTAAAGTGTAAGGTAATTTGAAAGGAGCGTGAATTCCTCAGGTTTATGCCAAAAAGCACCATTTGCACCGGGCCGCATACGAGCTGAGCATATTTTCGGGAACTTACTTGACAACTTTTTCAATAGCTTCTAGCTTCTTTGGCCTCCACAACCCACCATTTAAGAATTTCAATGCCTCAAAAAGCGAAAGACAGGCCGCATACGAGCTGAGCATATTTTCGGGGACAACTTTTTCCATAGCTTCTAGCTTCTTTGGCCACAACAACCCACCATTTAAGAATTTCAATGCATCAAAAAGAGAAAGACGTCACATAATTTGTCTGTTGGCTATTCAAAATTTACTGTACTGAATACAGCTTATACAAAAAGATATTTTGGGAATCAGGAAAGCAGAGTTGAGCTGAAGTGAGGTTTGCAACATCTCTTCTTGGAGTAGTCTCTGCGGAGCAACGATGTTACGGATACAACAGTGTGACTTCGGCCTCGGGAGACTATGAATTGAAAAAGAAATTCCTTTCAGATCTGCAGTCTGTCAGGGTGAGGCGACTGGGAGGATTATGATCCGTGAATATGCGGTCTAAATGTGATTACCTAACTTTTTGGGTGGTGGGTTTCACGAAACGACCTTAATAGAAGTTTGTAATTCTAGTAGTGGATTGCTCATTTTTATAACATTACGTTCAGATTGATGACCATTGGAAGTTTTAGGTTTTCCTCACCTGATTTAGTTCATGTTTCCTCAAATCGTTCAACCCAACAAGCAGGTGCCAATCGGTGGTGGAGTCCACCACACCAGCTCCCTAATACCTTTGAAGAGAATGAAATTTGATGAAGCTCCAGAAGGTTTCAAACGCCTTTATTCAACCTGTAATGTTTAAGCTGACGTAGTGACCTCAGTGTGGAAGAAAACACTATGCTAGTTCCCTGTGCAAGACAGCTGCTGTGAGTTCCAATGGGGGATTGGTTGTCGTGAGAATAAGCTCAGTCAGACAGTGCATAATAAATGAACCCACCAAAAGAGCCCGCATTCGTACTAGACCGATAAGTCAACCATCGCTTTTCACAAGCCACCAGCATTGCTCCATTCATTAAATCCCCTAACGTTTCTAACTCGGAGGGGTGTAAACAACACTATTCACATAGGTGTTTCGTGTTTATGACTTCCTCTGAAGTGTAGGCTCATATTTTGCAGTGGGATCTTTGAATTCGGAAGAATTATAACGGCTCATCTTTGAGGTCTTCTCTCATGATCATACATGCACAAATTACTCTACAAGTACTCCCAACTGTAATCCAAATTTTCAACGTAAAGGTGATTGCATCTTACCTGAGGAAAGAGAGATTTGGCACGTTTCACCCAGGATGGGCTCCAAGTCCATGCAAACATTATTCCAAAGCGTGATCGTGGGATAGACATTGTTGGTTTTCACCTGCACTCGGCCGTAGTTTACGGCCAACGTTAGTTTCCTTATCGGAATAATAAAGCCATTTCTATGGGGAGATGAACCCATACCAAATGGAATGGGATGCTGCATTTATGTAGATTCTGCCTATAAAGTTGAGTTCAGAACATGATGAGCTCTTAATGAATCTGTAATCTTGTTGGGGGAAGGAGACGTGGGGATATTTAATGGAGGTTGCATCGTATATATA
>NW_008751663.1:4134414-4155481 GCF_000715545.1 Opisthorchis viverrini
TATTTCTCTAAAGTGTATGTAGCCTCGATCTTAACCTTTTCCACGTGATTTCTGGTACCATATATATATATGTGTATATATATATATATTTGTGATGTATCACCCAAGAGGAGCAATCACAGAAAACGAGCTTTGTTCGCTACCTTCTTCGTTCTCTGGTTTCGGTAGGAGTTTTTGACAGATATGCAGTAATTTATTATTTTCGTCCATCCATTACTTTCTCTTCCTCAGGACAGTATTATTATCATCAGAAACAAATCACATAGACTTCACTTCTGTGGTCCTTTTCCATAATCATTTAATTTGTTCCAATCATTATAGTTAGTAATCGATGGCCCCCTCTCAATCAGAGCAAAATGTCGATAGTTCATTTGAATTGGTCTGATAAGCTATTTATGAATTAGTTATGTGAAATTAACACCACAGCTGAAAAGCGAACTCCACACACTGCCAATCAACTGACGGTGAATTCGGTAACCCGTCGGTAATGTGTTTCATTACCAGCACCTCCAACAACGTACAATGTTTGTTTTTCCCGTGTGGCTTGGTTTTAATAAGCAGATGTTTATTAAACATGAGGATAACAGGAACCACAGGGTTGGACACATATGTAATTAGCGAGGATAACTTGATTAGCTAAATACATGTCTAACTCTATCATTAACACTGTTATTATTCGAGGATTCATTTCTCGTGTGAACTTGGGGGGTAAGATAACATCAACCAGTTACGAATGATGAAAGAATGCATAAATTTTCGCGTTCAAATAATTTCTGGAATGAGGCTGTAGGGCTTGTAATGAACAGCCATCCCTAAAGTGCAGGGATTTTAACTGCTGTAGCAAATAGGTGTGCATGTGTTTGCACATCCCCGTAGACAAAAAATGTCTGGGGAGTCGCGCAGATACAACGAGCCGTGTGCTGAACGAATGATCAGTGAGGTTTTTTTCTATTTTGACCTATTTTTCTCACCATTATCATCAGCTAGACCCTTCCCATGATGCCAGAAATCACAACGGTATTACAAAGTATTGATTTCCTGAAAGTGCCTCCTTACAAACTTCAAACTACCAAGTAATCATTGGCCATATACTGCCTTGCTTGCCCGAGACTTTGCGGTAGGTGTGAATATCACTTTAACCACCAATTCGCACGTACTTTTATGAGGACTTGCGAGAAGTTTATGGTAGTCGACAAGGCAGGTTTCGTGGCACTGATTTTTCCACCATAGTCTCCCCATGAGTAGTCTTCCAGCTTTCGCAGGGATGCACTGACCTCCTAAGTAACCGTGGTACGATCTGCACAAGAGTGCAGACTAATCTGGCTTCAACAGAAGGCCCAAATGAATCCCAGCTGAATCTCTCAGGAAATTAGTTGATTCGCTCTGAGCGGTAGTTCAACAACGGCTTGCAGTTGCAGTAGATTTCAGTAAAGCTTACTCACTGGGTTTCCACTAACCCGGGAAGTCCAAAGAAGGGTAACGTTAGCGTTTAGCCATCAAAGAGCTATTAGCAACGTTACGAATGATGTGCCATCCATAGTTAAGCCTTTTTTGCATTTGTTTCACCGATGATAACTAATAACGAATCGACATCCACAAATTGTGCCATGACATCAACCTACCTAAAGTCAATCCGCTGTTTGTTTGCATTTGTTAACCAGATCGAGCGACCATTACAAAATTCCCACTAAAGGTGTCTTATCCTGACCAGATAAAGGCAGTCAGTGTACGAGTTCGTGGGCGCGGGGGACCGAAAGTGTCTGTTCAAGCAGGACCTCACTTACCAATTCTGACACCCGATTGCATTTGAAATATGAGCAGTCAATTAGGGTCATTTGCTGCTGTGCTCATTCGTTCACCGGACTTTTCGTCCCTCTCCTGTCATCTTTTGGTTCGAATTTCTATTCGTATGATGGGCGTTTGGTGTGGCTTACAAAGGTGCTGAATTTCTCTGCCCTGTTATTAAAACTCCTGGGGATGGGGAAACTAAAACCTTGTTTGACACATTGATTAGACGCGATAAATTTTTCGCACCGCATGTGCCATTCAGAAAATGGTCATTTGAAATCTGGCGCCTTATGGCTCAGTCTAAATTAACATGATGGTCGGATGATCTGATGGTCGAATTATTCTTCCAATCCACGAGTTCCGGTCTGAATTTGCGTGTGCCGCGTTGGCGTGTCATTCAGGAAGGAATGCGCGTTGCAATTTATGAGGAATTTTGTGCACAAGGTAAACTAGTTTGATGAATTTCGTTTGACTCGTACTTTACTCCAGTCCTTCGAGAGCAGACCGTCCCATACTCTTTCCACAACTAAGTACTGGAAGCTTCACTTTGGTGGTCGCTCTTGCATTTGGGAGAGGACTTCCGGATGCCAGTGTGCCGATCCTGCTGATTTAGGAGCATAAAATATGGCATCGTTTCTACCACATAACTGGAATATTAGAGGCGAGGTGATCGAGATTCTTCGCTAACCTCCTTTGTTTAGCTGTTTAGAGATCCAATGCTTAGTTATGCACAGTCTTCCTAACCGATTGATATTACCACAAGATTTTGGCGAGTTTCAAGCAAATAATTTCACCTTTGCTATTCACAGAATATGTTACTCAAACGCCAAGTTTCCGTCGGGTCGGTTTTCCTTCACCACGATGCAGATCCTTATGAGTAGTACGGTACGACCGTCGGAAATCTCCAGACAGCTCATTACCGGTTCCAGCACCAATCCAAACTGTGCCGTGGATTTTCTAATCAGTATTCTTTTTACTGTTTAGGGATTTTTCTGAGTCCATTCGGAGTACTTGTTCTACAGACCTCATTAGGCTGAGGTTTCTAAGAAACGGTGATATTATGACGCTGATTTCCGACCTTTCTGTATTTAAGGTCTAATGTCTAATAGGTAAAAATATATTTCACTGCAGGGGGCGAGTAAGGTGTGGAAACATCAAAGTGGACTTGAAAATCCGTCCTTCTAGTCTGGTCTTGTCCTTAAGATGGGCTAGCTCCACATTTTGCTTTTGATAACGCGAGTAAATATAATCCGCCTGGATCAGCATTCTAGAAATCACAGTCAGAAAACCGTGTTTAGATAAACTAGTTTAGACCTTACTTTGTACAAGCGGAAAATTCAGCGGGAGCATGCTCACAGAAGACAAGTTCACACGTTTCTGCGCACTATGAGGTGGCCCGAAATCGCGACCACCACCGTGAATAGCTCCAGTCGAATATTTACAACTCGATTGAGCTTCCAATGTGTTGGGAGGAACGTGGTCCACGCGTTGTACAATACGCCGTCTTCAGTGACAGACTATGATCAGCCTTATACTTGGAGTCTAAAACAAAGAATTGGAAGGTACAAACTTATCATACCTCCAAATTCATAGACACAGAGGCTCGTCCGTTTCCCAGTTTTCACAGGCGATCGCTCCTACTAATGATGCTGTATTCCGAAGCTCTTTTTATCGAGTACATACTGCCCAACACAACACTGAACTAAAATCATGAGCCACATTCATCCGTCACAACTTGAATAATTCCACGCTGAGCGCTCAAGTTGGTAGACGTTTCGTCCTCATTGGGTTCGTACTGGAACCTGGTAAAATTGTACGGAACTGCAGTTTCCAACGCTGATGATAAAGAACACTGCCTACAACATAATAAATACCGTTAATTTCAGAGTCTGCAAATTAATAAGAATAGAAGACTAATCACCACGGCTTGCTTGTGGTTTCATCATGCTACGGAATGTGTGAATCTATGCAACATGATAACTGGTACTGACTGTGAGCTATACTGACAGGACAAAATCTCATTTGAGATTTATCAAGTTTCCTTACACTACCATCTATCAGGTAATAAGGCACAGAGCTTCCACTACACTTTATCCAATCTCCAACTACAATAGGTGGTTTAGCTGAGCAACCGACGAATGGAACAGTGTTAAACTCTATAGCAGACCAATATACTATTTGCTGGAGCTATCTGCCGGTGCGAACCAAATAAGGACGCCACCAAGTTTGTGCAAAAAATGCAGCTTCATTCTGTGAGAAAAAAGTTGCACGGCTGGGAATTATTTACGGCCTTATTTCGGATACTCTGATGGCTAAGATGGAAGCTACTCACTAAACGTTCCCAACTAAGCTTTCAAGCGAAACAAACTAGGATAAACGTAAACTGGTCAACAGAAGCAGCTGGTTCGGTTATTCCACTGAGGTAAACACCCAAATCAAGGAACGTAAATTTGACGGAGACACATTGAGCATGGACCATGAAAAGCGAAACATGACCTGAAAACTATCTCGGTAGAATGAACGCAGATTTGGTGAGGGTGGGGGTAGGTGAAGATGCGGAGGTTCTGAGGTCAAAGGAACATCAATCAAATCAGTTCGCTGGTGTACATACAAGCGCGAATGAACTATCAGCCACACGAGATCTCGGCCATTGTCAGGCCAATAATGACTCATCCGTCAAATCCCAATGAATTCAGCCGTAAGCTGTGTTGTGATTTACGCCTCTATTGTGGCTGTTCTAGTGAGCGGACTAAATCGTGTGGCTGAATTTGAGTCGGATGTGTTTAGGCCACGCGACTAATAGTCCTCGTTCAGAATACGTGACGTTGGTCGTGCGGGCTAGTTAGAGCTAGTTTATCTATAAGGGCAAAGTGGAGATGCAACTTGGGGGAAATGAGCGGCTTTTAATCCTTTCCGTCCTAACTCGTCCTAACGCAAGACTAATCCTTTAGGGGGCGCTTTAAAAAAGCTGCTGTCAACGCGAAGTGCCGGGTACAGGGAACTAGGGTCTAGTCTATCAGTCATTCACAACAGTTTATCTCCAAGTTGATCCATTGTGCATTGCGTTCGGTTCGAGTCTCCTACCGATATTAGACAGCTGTTCACCTTAGACCTATAACAAGACAAGTTAGTCGGTTCACTTTCAGTGCATATTCCAGACTACTCTAACTGTTCGACCAAATAAATTGCTAGCGAGTTATAAGGAAAGGAGTGCACAGTGCCAAAAGGCCACTAACGGGCAGGTTGGTGATTCTGACTTGAAAGTCCGGGGGATTAAGTTCACAACAGAGATCCCAGTGGATTACCTTATTGGTTGTCGTGGGAATTCCTGAACGGAGCTGGACGGCTTTTCAGATTAGATCGTCTTTCATTCGGAGTGCCAGAGGTATATTTTTAAAAACAGAGTAGAAGTTTCTGGCTAGCTGATTCGTCGGAGTCCAGTTTTTGGAGATTACAAAGGACGTTATCGGGTCTATCACACATGCGCCCATTTTTCACCCCTTTTGTCAATTCCATTCTCAATATCGTCCCAAAGTTTTTTTCAACCGCACACATTGCGTGGCTGGTGAACCACTAACCCATTCGATCCACAATGAGGATGACAAGAGAAGTTTTCCTTAAATCCGTGACATATGGTTCTGCCCTGGGGATCTCCATCCTGCATTCCATCAGCCATTAAAGTAACGTCAGTGGTCACATACCCACTAAAATTTCATTAACCTCGTAAGCCGATTCTTCTGACGTTTGCACATGCACGGCCGATCGTTGAAACTCTTTCCGCTAACTGTTTTGTATGGGTTCACTTATCCAGATTAAAGTAACGTCAGTGGTCACATACCCACTAAAATTTCATTAACCTCGTAAGCCGGTTCTTCTGACGTTTGCACATGCACGGCCGATCGTTGAAACTGTTTTGTATGGGTTCACTTATCCAGGAACTCGAATAATGACCTGTTTGAGACACTTTTCTGATGATATCTCGGATTCAAAAATACTGTTTATTTGAATTCAAATGCGACGATCGTGCAATGCAACTTCAATTGTCTGGTGATTCCTTGAGTTGAAGCTCTTTAAGCATCGTATGAATGCTGGACGAGCTAGTATTAATCGAAATTCTACCTAAAGTTGCCACCTGGATGTGGTGACCGGGCTTCACTGCTTCACTGATCCAGCGGCCTACGCTAACTGAAACTCGGTTCTTTAAGTTTCCGATATTTTAGGAAGGCAAACGGGCTGTGGCCCGACGAAGAACAGGGGGAGAGTGTAATACGAGTCCGCCCGGAAGTAAAGTCATACTGCCGTCTTCTGCAATAGGAGTGAGTTGGATGTATTCTTCGGGCTACTGCCGGCAATGCTGCCTAAGTAAATTTCGTTTTCAAAGGCAACTGTTCTAGGCTCTGACCTCGTGCACCATTTGGTTTGGTGGCTCTGATTTCCACTATAAAACCTGGTTTGTTCTGAGCGCTGCGACTCTTGTACATCAACGTTGATCCCAGGTAGGGTGTATGTATCTGGTACTAGTTCATCAAGAGAAGCGTTGCGATAGTTTCTGGCTTCTAGTGAACTTTACCATATTTTCTTTAATAAGCGCATTAAAAGGGAATACTCCTTTTACTAATGCGTCGTCACTCAGTGAAAAGGCAGCGACCTTTCGAAGTGGTCTACAGGGTTCCACGGGAGTGTTGCCTTCGAATAACTAATCTTTCTGTGAACGCTAAGGGTTACACAATGTAGAAGGCTTCAAAAGAGATCGTTTCACAGTTTGGTTTCAAAATATGTCATTATCGCATTGTAATCCATTGTTATAATTGTGTATTTTTCATCCAACTAAGCCACACCTCTCGATTTTCCGAGCAAGAGTATTTGTTACCCTTTCCGCTCTGCGAGGGCGTTTCTCGAGGTCCCTCATTTCGCTGCTCTTCACTTATCCCTATATCACCATATATCTAAATCCGTTCAGCGATTGCTTTGGGTTTATTCTCCTGGGACACGAACGTGAAGCCCGTCAGCCGTCTTCATACCCTAGGTTGGGAGAGTGGCAGACATTCTTGTCAACTGACGAGACATTATTCAAATAGAAAGAGGGGAAACGTAAAATTACACACTATGTGAACTGTCGAGATACTTATCGCTAAATATTGTTTGAATCATTAACTCCTTATCTCTTGAAAGCATCATTCGAGTATGAGAGAGTCAACAAACAATAGGCATGGTATAGAACTTTGGGCTTAGTTGACCAGTCTGCTGTGACCGTATATCCAATCATGTCTTTTTGACGACCAGTGGGTTGCATACTTACTAAAGCAGTATTGTAACTAGTGTATCTCTCGACTGTATTTGATAACTTACGGAAGAAAACAGACATTCGTAATCTTGCCGCTGATAAGCTTTTACTGAAATCCTATGAAAAATCAATGAAAGTCTGATGAGAACACATCAGAAGTATACGATTGCAACGTGCTTTTTAGAGTGGTGAAAGTGTAGACTTTAGCAAGTAACACGAAATTTGACTGCTTCTGTTTGGAACAACATCAGGAATGTGAATTCCGAAGACTATTAGTTTTATACATCGGTCCTTTGTCCAGCCAATGGAACGTTAGTAATAACCAAAAACCAGTGTCATCTAATCTGAAGTTTTCTCGCACACCATCAACACATTGTGATAAGGGGAATTCAGCCGACGCCTAATTTTCGCTTTTTACACAGTATTGTCTTCGACATCCTTTGACCTCAGTAGGGACGGTTGCTAAGCTTCACAGTCCCTTCACTCTAGAAGGCTTTTACGTCAATATCAACCCGCTTGGAACCGATGTGTAATTATTTGTGTGGCAGATCAGGGCGTTCAAATCGCCAGTAAGATTCCGTCCAAATGACCCCCTCGAAGGTGTGGCCATTCTAGGGCGCTAATTACCAGGTCAGCGTGGGTCGCACGAGGTGAAATGGATAGAATCGGGTCACCACGCCGGTTCATCATCCACCCCCTTGTAGCAGTGACATAAACATTAGGTTACGTGGCACGTGTGGTTTGGACTTACTAGTGAACGCACGTGACCGTGACATCGTGACAGCTAGACTTCCGCTCGACAGTTGACAGATCAGCTGACGGACAACTCCCACCTCGAATGGATCTAGTAACGGTTGCCGCCACCGAGACTGTTCACATCGACCATCGTTCGTTGTGAGTTGTTTGTATCAACCACATCACCTACATGCTAATGGCAACAAAATGCAAGATAAATTTACGGTCCTGGGCCTACATTGATAAGTTTACTTCAAAAGGTTCTTCGGTAGGATACTAAGACAGGAAAACTGATGATTTGCTCTTCTCAGACTGAGATTTTGCCAGAGATGATCAATTTGCCTATATTAAGGAGATAGCCATATCTAAGTGCCGATACAATTACCAAAATCTTCACATGAGTCGAAAACATAAGACGCAACTGACATAGCGACCAAACGTGTACGTTCCTTGGATATCGATCTCTTCGTTGTATCGATCACTTTATCCAATCTTTTTCGAGTTATTTTTACTCACATGTTAGTGACATATTATCAGCATTCAGTCCTAATCAGGTTACACAAAAAATGATCGCCAGACAGGTGAGTCTTTTCATTCTGACTCCTTCAAGCCTGGTTACAAAAATTCTCACATTATTGTAACATTGGTGGGTGGATTGCATTGGAGAAGACATCGTCTCAAGTAAGTCATAGGAAATCCAGTTTATAAGGTAAAATTCATTTGTATGCTTGGTGGTTGGTCTGTTCGCCAAGTTTGGCAGTTGGATTGCAAACGTTTCATCACCAATCGAGGTGACATCGTCATTGAGTGACCCACTCAATCCTGCACTGAAGATGTCACCTCGATTGGTGATGAAACATTTGCAATCTAATTACCAAGCTCGGCGAACAGACCAACAACCACACAGCGCACCCGAGCTACCTACATTCCATAACATTGCTAATTAGTATGCTTTTTGCTAAAATACTAAAGTGAAGTACCATTCATCGAACCGATTTCACCATGCTTTCTGGCACACCACAGAGGTTTTCCGTGTTAAGATCACCATAGTCTACAACGTAAAGGCTCACTCCGTTTGTCTAGACTAAATACATGCAAGTTCGGCGGGTGGACCCTGGATTCTTCGCAGCATTTCTCTACTTGGGACACTAACCAAAACCGGATATTTGCGGTATCAAAAAATTATTGACCAGATCAGCAGGGTGCATGGCCGGTTGAAGGTGGACAAACTTTATCACTCCATTGACTGATTCGAGCTCGCAGGAAATGGAACGGCCATCGACGGAAGCAATCAAAAGTGGTGGGCCGGATGACAGACGGTTTCTTCAGCTGATTACCGTGTTTGTGTGCGACTGTGGCTCATATGGTGATCAGAGTCACACACACACACCAGAAGATATGCTATCCGTATTTGTGAGTATGAGCAAGACAAACCAGGCAGATTGTGTGTTGGGGATTTCCAGCTTAGTCCAAACGATCAGTGTTCATCATTTTTACGACCGCTTTTGAACGGTTTGCAGCGACTCTAGTCCAACAGAGCATCAAAACATCTAGTTTGTTCTTGCAGAGCGATCATTCATATTCTTTAGGAGAGACCTCTTCGGCGTATATTGAGCACCTGAATAGTATTGAATTAGTGTGAATTGTCGTTCACTCTAGACCGCGCTTCATTCGGACACTGAGAAATACAAAGCAGAACCCGTATGCGGTCAAACTGTACCAAAATCCGAGAGAAATTCGAGTCTCTCGTGATAACCGGGCTCAGAACCAGGATTTTTGTCTTGTGAACGAAAACTTATGACATTGATTCCCCACATTTCCAGGGCCATAGTGCAAAGTGATGCCCACCCTAATATTCGTTCCATGAAAAATCTAAACTAGGATGAAATTTACACTGAATGCTATTCTGCTTTCGTGTGTGGAACTCGCTGTAGATTTTAGGGAGTTTCATGTACACGGATTGAATGAGATTTTGAAGTTTGACGGGAGCATATTACTGCAGCCTAAGAAGTTTTCCAGCTGTCGGTAATCGAACTTTAATGAGAGCAGAAAATTTGGCGACTGCGGGTAACATTAACTAGACAAAACGAAGGTTCAGCCCATTCAAAACTGGGGCAACGGTCTTCAGTCGTCATATCGGAAGCTTGTGGCTGCGGAATATTGGCCTCCATTCGAACTGAGACCTCGGAAATCTTCCCAGATTTACCCCAGTTGATAACAGTTGGGTAAAGCGGGATAGGCAGAGTGTAATAGTCAGCCCATTCAAAACTGGGGCAACGGTCTTCAGTCGTCATATCGGAAGCTTGTGGCTGCGGAATATTGGCCTCCATTCGAACTGAGACCTCGGAAATCTTCCCAGATTTACCCCAGTTGATAACAGTTGGGTAAAGCGGGATAGGCAGAGTGTAATAGGAAACAAGACCAACACGTATGGGAACCTCAACGAACACCCCTCAACTAAAAATTCACTCTTGCCTGTATCGCAGAGCATACAGTGCCTTGCTGAACGATCAATAGTACTTCTTCAGGAGATTCCGTGGCTTAGGATTGTGGTTGTTTGCCCTGTTTAACACTGAGCTCGGACGCAATGTTCAGCAAACAGCTATATTAACATAAAATCTGGCCGTTCACCACGCGAACGCTGCTCACACCAGAGGATGACTCCCTAATATATCGGTTGCAATTATGTTTCTTTCATGCAATTCACGATGACAGATGCCACTCTTAAACATTGTAAGTTGGACATGAGTCAGACATGCTTACATGGAGGAACTTTTCTGCCGAATGTTACTTTTTTCTACACCAAAACCGCCTGTGTTAATCCTTGCTATCCTGTACATCCTCAGCCTTAATAAGACACAACAACATGGGTTTGTTGACCACAATCACCAAGAGTATTGGTCATTGTTACACCAACGGCAACAATCAGGCATTTAGGGAGAAGTGATGAAAAGTGTACATTAGGTTTTTCTCAAACTGTCTTGAAGTTCATCCAGCGGTACATACAAGGAGTAAAGTGGTTAGGTTAGTTGATGTTTACAACGCGAGAGTATAGTGTTGACTGCACATTTCAAAGCGTTTTACGGGAAAGACGAATTTAACAAATAAGGACGGAAACCATTTCACAACACCAGGGCCTGACAACTTCAACCATTAAAATTTCCTTTTGGGTTCGGGACTTGAGTGTTACAAAAACTCACCTGATTTCCCTGACACGCACAATACTTTTCGGAGTATGCAGTGACGTGTCCAAGAATAAGCGAACGATATGTCCACTATGTTAAATGTGCTGGAGGTAATGCGAGGAAAATCGAATGGGAACTTCACGATTGTAACGTTTCAAGACATCGTGTTATAAACTCATGAGGTGGGTGATACCCCGCAGAACAAAGCAGCTAAGCCGCTGCGTCTGTCCGCACTGACAGGCGGTATCTCTGCAGCCCTAAACTTGCACCAACGAACGCATCAACCCACTGAACCAAGCATCCTCACTTAGGTTCCGTGGGCTATTGAATGACCGATACACAGCAAACGCGACGCCATCAAGCGTCAAATGCAGAGACAACCGAGTTTGTTGTTCATGTAGAGCATTTTCTCGATTCTTTCAGTTGTAGTTTCAAAGTTATTCCACTTGTTTTCAAATGGCTCTCGTTTGCAGGAGAAACCACATCGCTGTAATGTGAGCTCGTTCGCCTATTCAAAGGTGATACTTTAGGTGCATTCAACACGTGTGTAGATTTCTCGAAGTTAAACTCCCGGTATACTTGCAGGTATGCACTACTGATTAGTTCCGATGAGAGTGAAAGGACTACTCCGGAATGGGACGAGAACTGTTCATATGAGATTTTTGAGGGCAAGCTCCACTCTTTCGAAAAAATTGAAAGAGTTGAGGGTGCATGCACAATGATGAAATCGGAATAGGCTTGTGTTGGGAACAAGAGCTTTGCACGCAGAACTCTAACGGCCAACAAGCGAGGAGGAGATGAGATACTATGTTCCCCCAAAATCACGGAAAAACAAAGTTAACTGTGCGTTAGTCACACTGATTCTGTCTGGATATCATAGGTAGGATAGCAGTCAACCCATTGGTTGAAATAATAATGGAAACGGTAAACTTCCGACTGACTTTCAGCTACCCTCACGAATTTTTCGTAGTCCTGGACAGATATCATTACTAAAGATAACTGAAATGTAGAGGTAGTGTAAACATCCAGCCCACAGCACAATAAGTATTAGCCAACATTAACTATTCGTTTGCGCTTCATAAACTCGGTCTTTTAGGTTCAAATTCATACTAAGTCAGGGAAGAAGAAGCCGAGGTAGAATCTGTTGGCAGCATGCCGAAATCAAGGACTAATCAGTCAATGTTTTGTTCAACGTACAGTAAGGAATTCTAGTAGATAAAATTCGCACTCAAGGCCACTGATCCTTTTTTGACTGCTACCCTTTAAACATGCTCGATTTCCGGCCACTTTTGAAGCAGAGAATTAATAGCCCCCGACAACTGTTTTTTTACAATGAAGGCATAATTGATTTGGAACTATAACGCGAGGCAAATCAATGTTACCTACTAGCGTGCATAGAAAATAATCAGAAAAGAAAATCAAGTTACTGAATAGAGTACTTTTGAGCATTTCAACCCCCCCTGTGGCAATTGATCAAACTGCCAGCCAGCTGACAACAATTTGGCTTTTACTGACGGAATAGAAGTACAGCTGACTTAGTGCTATAGTAGCACAAAAGTTTACAGTCGCATCTTCTTCACTTTAGCCGCGATTGCACACTGAGTTGTCCTTTAGGACTATATCTTATTCTGGTAGACTTCTCACTCACTTAGGAGAACTCTCACTTCATGAACATATCGAAAGTTTGGTAATGCATGATAACATGGATGTCTTTTTATATATTCTGGAACAAAATGGCTGGCTTTTTAACCAACGAAATGATACTGTCCGATATCAAGACAGTATTATACTAATGCTTCAGCTGTAGTACCGTTTCGGGGTTTAAATGTCATTCCAACCGAACGAAGCATGAGAGCCGAGATACTGCAAGGTTACACAAGCCTAGAGAAGAGCAGTCGGGGCCCTGGGGTTGAGATCGAACCACAGACCTTCTGCCCAGTAAGTTAACGTTATAAACACAGCCACCTTTAGCTGATAATGAGATGGACCTTCTGTTGAGTCTGGAAAATCTGGAAGCGACAAGCCAGCAGGTGCGATATTTTCTTTTCGGTAGTTGAACAGCTGTGTCCCCTTCACTGTTGGCGAAAATTTTGCAGGTTATCCAGCTTACGGAACAAACCTCTGACTAACACATACGTAGTGGCAAGACTGAAATGTGACAGATTTGTGCAAAATAAAACCAGCCGATGCTTGAAGCATAGATTAGCGAATACCGTGAGGCAATTCCTAAATATACGCTGTTTCGAAACGCATAACCTAGAATCGTTCAGCTGTAACACCCTTTAAGTGCTATGCTACCTGAATGAGGCACGAGGGCTGGAATACTGCCAGGTTGCTCAAGCCTAGACAGGGGAAGTCGAGAGGCAGAGGTTGCTTCGAACAACGTACCTTCCGGTCAGTAAATTCACGCTCTAACAACTGAGCCATCTCGCCCCCAGAACACACGCGGAACTATTTATTCACATACAGCCCCCGCATCTGGTAAACCTGCCGTAGTGATGACAGATCATCCACAGCTCTGGTCACAATGCGAGGCTTCAGGTGGGGTCATAGGCTTGATGTAGGTAGTCCACATGTAAGGTTGCCGTGGCCTGAGATGTGCGCCCTAAATGACTGTCTGTTAGAAATCTTTCGTGGAGCACCATCTCATTAGGGAGGGATTGTGAGCATCAACGAAAACGTTCGTAACCCATGAAAAGACCGCTTTTTTAAGGTGCGGGTTTTCGGCTTTATGACAAAGAACCATGCAAACCAAGTGACTGAGAAGAAGTAAACATCAAGCCGGATTAAGCCAACGGAACCTGGTGGGTTCCAGTTCTTTCAATTGACACTGCTTAATTGCAGTATTTGTTATCCCATTTTAGACTCCACCGTACCGGTGACGGAGCGCGCAAAGGTAGTCGCTATGAATTTCTCATTCCACCTATTTTTTGTTTATTTGCTTCACTTACAGTGCCGGAGAAAAGACAGCCATTTTGAGTTTATTGAAACAATGAATGATAGCATGTAAACATCTCGCATAGCAGCCGTGAATTGAAAACACTAGATTACGACGAATTCTATCGAACCGATAAACTAGTTCGTGTATGGTCACCTAACATCAGCTCAAAACCTCCCACAAACAACTTTTATAGTTAGTCACATGCGTAACTTGGGATCTGGGAACAGTTTGTACACATTTTTCCCGCCTGGTGTTCACGAGAACGCATGTTTAGAAACATTGGGAAACTCGGCAGGTAGGACTGAGGCGAATAGGTAAATATGGTGTGCGGAGACAGACACTGTTTACACACTTGATGACATGTAGATACAAGCAGTACGCCCAATAGATACATAAGGGATAGCCTGATGTTTCACATATGTGAACTAAGCAGGGTCTTATCAGCTCTCGTTAATGATACAGCGAAGTCGGGGATAAATAACCAAATGGAGTGTAAGTATTGTTGCCAGTCCAAACATCCGTGATATCCTGGCGAGAACAACAACACATTAGATGCCAGCGTTTTGTTTTCCTGTCAGATAACGGAGTGATCTAGACTGGATCCCCACTGTTTGGGCCCAGGAATGGTCAAAGCAAACACTGCATTTGTCATGCGGTCAGCCATCAACAGTTTCCCGGGGATTAACCGGTAAGATGGGGATCCATGAACTGAACGAAACATGAATACAGTAAATGAAATAGTTCATCTGGCAAGCCGTGATCATAAACACACTTGCAGCAGTCATACATCATTCGGTAAAAATGCACTGGCACAGAGCATTCGGCTCCTTTTGTGAAAATTATCAATCATACTGACTGCATGCTGTTCACGGTGCTCGCTGTCTACCTATTGAGTTGAGATTTTTCGGTAAACATTTGGTTCCGTGTTGAAGCAAATCTGTTCTGAAAGGCCTGGAAGCACTATGTATCTGTTTCATCCCTAGTGGGGATTATCGTTGCGCATCTTTCTCAACTTCCGGGATTCTTGAACCCGTAATCTCCAGGCAAGTAGTGTGTGTGAACACTTAGCGGTGTGATCACAGGCGACCGATCACAGTGCAACTAGCTCGCCCTTAGATGGCGATTTTCGGCACTCAGCTGGCCAGACGCTCATGGAGAACGGTTGTGATCACAGGCGACCGATCACAGTGAAACTAGCTCGCCCTTAGATGGCGATTTTCGGCACTCAGCTGGTCAGACGCTCATGGGAGAACGGTCAAGTGCTCAAACTATCGGCCAGGAGGTCGCGGGTTCGAGACTCCCTGGAGGTTGGAAAGATGCGCACTGCTGAAAATTTCCAACAATAATGAGCCAGCTGCAAAGTGCTTCTTGATACTGCGTCATAGATTGGTTCAGTTGCAGAATGAAACCATCATCCATCAGCTCTATGAGTTCTGACTGGTCCACTGAAGGTTTGAGTCTTTGTTCTATCAGTGCGGAAAAGCTTATGCTTCACCAAAGAAAACGTATCCCGAAAACCAAGCAGGTAGCAGGAAGCCCTCCCAGTGGTTCAAACAGCCATTTATTTTCTTATATTTGAGGCTTCCAGAAATATTAACGAGACGCTCCACAGTCTCACTCAATGCTGCGATCCATCTGGTCGACCTAGAAAGTGGAGGAAGCTGAAAATCAGTCGTCAGGTTTTCAATACAGAACGTGTTCAGTTGTCCCGCCTAATTCAAAGATGAGACTGTACAACTTCACTGTCTGAGCACCTACTTGCAAACGGAACGAACCTATCGTTTTGTTTGCTTCACTCAACTCTGTAATGCAAACGTTGTTTCCGAATCCTTTAGCAACAGTGTTCAACTTGTTGATGCCTTCATTTTTAAGTAGAGCGGAAAAACCGTAAAATCTGTCCACTGTAGTTTCCACACCGTCGAAATTGTACAAAAGTTAGGCAGGCATGAAAAAGTCTCGTGGTAACGTCAGGCTGTCGCAAGCGACCGTACCTCAGAGATTTTATTTAGTCCTAGGCTGGGATTGGATGATTGCGTACTCGAAAAATTACTGTTGACTTCTCCTCTTCAGGCCTCAAAAGATAAATCAGATGGCGGAGTGAACATTACGCTCCCTTTCTGGTCCAATGATTTTATATCCCTGTGCTTGCTTACAATGGTTGCAATTAAGTTATGAAGTCAGCTTCATATAAGGTCCCTCACACGAATACCACTCTATTGTATGGATCTCATTGAATTAGACCCGAGCCCTTATAAACTTTATCTCCAATCATGAAGTACGTGTTGTTCGTCTAGAAAAACGGTGTATATATATCCTAACTAGCGCACCTTACTCTACCGATTGCTGTTCCTTGCGTTTGACCAATTGTTGCGTAGTTACAGACCCCCGTTACGTGTATGTATGTGTGTGTGTTGGGTTGAGGGTCAAAACCAAGTCATCTTGCCGCTCGTACCTATCGAATGAACTCCACACATTCGGATGGGAGTATGGGACAAACTGCGAATTCTTGTTGTATACTGTTAGCGAGAAAAAAGTTAGTTCGGATTACATTGTATTCTGACGTTGGAACCACCCAAGATAGATAGACAGACGTTTCGCATCCTACATAAGCCGATCTGTTAAAATGTCTGTTCCAGCTGTACCAAATTCGACGAAATAAAGCTAAATACACACAGAGTTTCTTATAGTGTAGGGGATTGAGAAGGTTTGTGTGTGTGTGTGTGTGCATAAAATGGTATTCCGTCTGTTTTAGCTGGCGATATGGAGATGTTCGGATGTCAGAGCACGTTTTCAATTAAGCATTAACGCACTTCGACTCCAAGGCTTGACAAATCCCATTGTATGCCCAAATAGAAACCGAGTTGCATTAAGCTGTCGTTACACCATGAAACCACCTGTTTCGACACTAACTGCCTCACAGAATGGGACGAGCCATCGCTCATTTGTTGAAGTGATACGTTGGCTGGTTTTTACGATGAGGATGTTCTGCAAAACATCATAACCTGAGAGACAAATAAGGGAGCTCGTATATTCCGCCAGTCTACTGGCTCAACATTGATCACTCCGTGCCCATGTAGACTGGTGATTCCAAGTGCAGTACAAACACGGTTTGCAGTTGAAAAACAGAGTTTCCCGACCAGTCGCAATAGAAACGAGATCTCGTTATGATGGATGACTAGGTGAAGTCCACTGAATAGGTCGCAGAATATGAATGCCTTCACCGTGTTGTCGACCCATTGGAAAATATTAAAACACTACGCACATGTAGCAGTACGAAAGGTGTCATGATCTGGAGAAGCAACACTTGAACGGCCATGAGAACCGTTTTGTTGACGAAATGATCTAGTGTTGTTTCAACATAGTCTGGGGAAAATTGGTCTATATTATTCGGTCGTTTAAAGGACATCAGTTACCATTTTGACATAATACAGAGTTATTGGATAAGCTGGCCACGACAGTCCATACAAACGCAGCAAGATAGATACTCACTTTGTAAGGAAATCTGCCTTCTTTTTTGTGTGCGGACTAAACCCAGAAAAGGATTAATTGTGAGGTTTCTCAAAGGTGGTTTGCAGTGGGGATGACTGCCTACTTCAGCGAGGAAACCCACGAGTTAATCTGCCTTCTTTTTTGTGTGCGGACTAAACCCAGAAAAGGATTAATTGTGAGGTTTCTCAAAGGTGGTTTGCAGTGGGGATGACTGCCTACTTCAGCGAGGAAACCTACGAGTTGCTCTACTGGAGGTTTTCTTTGGACAAAGGGATATTTCTTGCGGTAAGAATATACAGCATTAGTTTTTCTTGGATATGCACGAATATCTATGCCCAAGATGCCATCGGACGTCAGGTAATATTTATAATATTATTTTCAGTTCGCTAAAAGCTGTTATAGCCGCCGTTTTCCTTTACTCTCAGTCGGTCTTTGTACAGTGAAAAACTGGTTCCTAACTTCTTATCGCTTTTCATCATCATCATCATCATCATCATCATCATCATCATCATCATCATCATCATCACCATCATCACCATCATCATCATCATCAACAGCAGCAGCATCAAAGTCAACAACATCAGTGTTGAAACTGATGTTTCACTGCAGTACAACCATAAAATTCACTCAATTTTATGTGAAGCCTCAGAATGAAGAGAAAAAAGAGCGAATCAAGGAGAGGTTCTACTGTTGGTTTCTGTCTAGCATTGAGGTGTCTGGACTCCCAAGCGCTCGAAATGGACAATATGGACAGGAATTGACAAAACGGGCGCCAGTGACATCGATCAGCCGCCTTTTCTTGCAATGTCCCCAGCCAAGCGCGTGGTCAGGGGGATCTCAACCTGGAAGGCGTATTGTACCAACAATATCCAAAATCGTCGTAATCTCTTTCCCACCCTTCTTGCAAGTCACATGTTGTCCACCTCGTGGTTTCCACTATTCGGAAGGAGGCACGGAGAACAGCACTCGTCTGGGTAGACGGAGTTTCGACATGCATAGCACATGATCAAGCCGCCGCAGTTTATAGCGTTGAGTGTTTTCTGCGATTGGAGCACCTGCTGCACAACCAAATACCCGTTATTTAATCACCTCGTTTCGAAGATTTTGATGCCGTCCAAAACCAGCAACGCTTCTGAGGCATCGTTGGTGAAAAACCTGAAGACGCCTCACATTATCTGTTCACAGAGGTCACATCCCGCCCCCATCAAACAGCACAGTACTTACTGTAGCCTGGTACACACGATCCTCAAAACCTGGCGATGGGACATTTTAACGTCACAAGTGACAAATTAGCGAGCATGATTCCAGTCTTTGAGATCCTTGCAGTGATTTCCGTTAGAGATAATACAACCACCGAGATACGTAAAATCATTGCTAACCTCCTGTTATTCTCCTTGAATTGTGAGAGAGTATGTTCAGAGACTGCACGTTCTGAAGCATGACTTTGCACTTTTAATGTGCAAGGGGCATGCAGAAAGATGGTATGACGGTGGCCAGTCTGTTCAACAGGGGTTGTGTTTTGCTTTGGTATTGAGAAATGAGAGCGACGTATTCTCCGTATTGCAGGTTGAGAAGGTCCCCACCGGCAAAAATTTGAACACTGAGGTTTTGAAGGCCTTCCAACGTTCACCTCATTATTTCATCGGTGACAAAATTGAGCATGAACGGTGAGAATGGACATCCTTGTCGGTCGCTACATTTTGTATGGAAGTTTTTGGACCGCTTATCATATGATAGTCTATCCAATAATCTCCAAAGGATAGCTATCCACTCCACTTTAAAGAACAACTCACAGACGGAAATGGTAAATGAGTACACTTCATATTGGTTCACCAACACGAGATTCCTAATATCAAAAAGCAAGATTTTTACCGCTTATATAAAAGGTTATGGGCAGACCAGTTTCTCAAGAATAACGGCACGCATTTTATGACCAATATAACTTAAGTGTTACTTTTGGTGACAATAAGGATTTGAATCGATCGATTGCAGTGGTTTCAGTTTATTCAAGAACACGTGATTTCTGATGACCGGTCATAACGGTAAGCGCTGAGGTCAAATTAGCTGAGTGACCTGTCACCCAAAGTTTTTCGCCAATTGCTAATTGCGATGGGCTATGATCAGACAAAGGTTGCGAGCCTCCGTCTTTAATTAGTTTATGGACCAGAGAGAGAAGCTGTTTCTGTAACGCACTACTCATAAGGTCGCTGAAAATTCGACAGCCTGGAAATACCAAAAGCGAGAAGTTTAGCTGGGTTCCGGGTGAGTCTCTCGAAAAAGCAAATTAGTTTGCAAATGAGTGTATATACGCTAGAAGCTGTTTCTCTTTGCTGGCACTGTTTATGCCGGGGTTAGTTTCTGCACATATACATATGGACCGATTTAACCATAAGTCTTGGCCCCGATAGGTTCTTATCCGTTAATTGGATGTAGCGGCAAACCCTGAACGGTGTTTAGGACTTGGATCTGCGCAGCACCTTACTTAGTGTTGACACTCAATGTTCTCTGGTTCCAACGGTTGAGCTTTACCCTTTTTAGCTTTACCCTTTCTGGACAAACTCCCACATTTAGGCTGCTTGTTTCACAGCCCATTGTATCATTCTGGCGAAATGCTCAGGTCATCCATTTTTCGGCGGGGTATTTTTCAGATTCAATCAAATCTAGCGTGCACATCCGTGCGCTCTTGAGAACAGAGTTTTGACGATGCTGCATCTCAAAGGATTTCAATGCTGGCTGTTCAGAAAGGGCGTGAATTCCCATCTAACCCATATTTGTCGCATGATTTACGAGTAAACGCACGAAAATGTGTTGACAACTGAGTGTGCTTTAGTAGTAGCGCATGTATTGTAGCAAAAAGCAGTTTACTTGTACACAATTAAGGATTGCGATTCATATATCTATTTAATCGAAGACGCACGTGAACAGTGACTTGAAGGGTAAGTCTCCAATGAATCTCAACCTGAAACTGCGTCATCTCTTTGAACCAAACCAGCTGCCTGTCACGAAAACAAATAGGAAAGGGCGATTAATCCCCCCCAATTAGGATCAGTTCACTCTAGTCCCACGATGTAAGCCTTGGAACTGGTTGTTATTCAAAGCACAATAAAGAACGAAACCCACTTCGTAAAGGAAACTACTCGCAAGGTTGCTGAAAACTCTTCAGCAGCCCATGACCGGTTTCGCCCTTCTTGTGAGTAGTTTCCTTTATGAAAATATACTGCGATATCTCGAATATCGTGCCAACTGAAGCATCAGGCAGCCTGTGTGCAGCACATTCAGTTGTAGAATGTCACAAACGAGAGATTCAGTCGTGTCTCTCGTGAAAACCAGATTGATCTGCAAATTAGCGTAATTCTCGAGAACGAAACCCACTGTTATATCTACTGATTCGCCAATCTGTGGTATCTGCTGCTGACCTGCTCCAGTGCCTAGTTGCCGGAAAAAAGACTCACAGAAGGGAACACAACAGACATATTCCGAACAAGCGAGTGCGAGAGCGTGAGTGCGTGCGAGTGAGAGAGCAAAATTTACGACGAACACACGCTATTCAAAGGGCACCCTATGAAATTGATCCAGGCTGTCTGATAGGCGTTAGTGAACACTCATCAACATCGATCGGGCCTCTATGAAATGCCTGAACGCAGA
>NW_008751663.1:4155568-4160243 GCF_000715545.1 Opisthorchis viverrini
GCGCAAGAACACTCATCAGGTTTTGCTGAATTGATTGAATGGTTGACTGGCGTGGATGCTTGCCGGCTTTCCTGTTGAGATTTTGGCGGAGCAGTAGGTTCCAGGCGTTCCGAGGTTACTTTCAGGAATCTGACCTTCCTGATACCACCATTCTAAGAAAGACCACGATGCGTAAGTTGTGTACCGAACTTATTTATCTTTCACTAATAGGGTGTCAAAACACTTCTTGCTGTGTAATTAGCATCTCAGAAAATATTTTTAATCCGTACGGCACAGAACGAGCACATTTTCCACCTCTGTAAAGCCCATTTTCCCGTGCAAGTTCTTCGAATAGATGGGACCCGTTATTGAAAGAGGCTACATTTCGGAAGTCCATTTAGACGACCTTAAAATTGGAAAGGACTTTGCTACACATTAGTGCTTCAGGAAGAACACTTAAAGAGCCTATGGTTAGTGATCTCTCGCGAAGTATTTTCCCATTGAAAGGGTGTAATTCCACACCTTGCTTCCCTCGTAGAAACCACCTCATATAGCCGAACAAAACACCCTCTGTATACTTGTCTGTTTGGAGATAAGCAGACTGCTGATGAAATACGCTTCATATGCCAAACAAAGTGGCCTCTTTGGCTTCTCTTGTGTGTTGTTTCTCCTGTGGTAAACCGATAAAACTACGCAACCACGATTCGATCCCCGAGACAACCCTGAACTAGGACACCGGACCATGATGGCATACGATGCATGTCACATGTTTAATAGACTTGTGTGAACTCAAGACTACTTTAAGCATCCCCGCGCACAAATGAGTGACATAGTAACCTTCAAGTTAAACTCATGTTCTTTTCGGATCTTATCCAGATAAGCCCCGTCAAAAAATTAACGCCGGCCACCCAAAAAAGATTAGAAAAAAGACGATATGAAATTTGTACTTTCAGTTTTTATTGAAGAGGGTGAAATTGGGACATGTCATCAACAATTTGCATGAAAAGTTCCGTTTTTCGGTACCTGTGCCTGGCTGTAATTCATGTCAACTATCGTTTCAATTCCTTGGTATGATGCCCACATATCGGAGATGAAGATTTAGCCGCGAGCGATGCGGCCCTGGATTGTGTTCATCAAAGTGGCCGCAGTTCGACCTTGTACTGCATACATGCACCCTCCGAAAATCCACTGATGGGCCAGGACTCGTGCTGCGTGCTTTTTTACGGCGAGATATTAGTGTTTAATCGATCTCGACGTGTAGACCTGGGCTCACCGATAACTGTTAGAGTCTGCAAAATTCACAAGGCGCAAACTTCGCGAAGAAAGTTCTTCCAGTCAACAGCTGTTGTGTGGCCAACAGATAATTACTCTGAGCAGAATTTGATTTTTGCCAAACTTTCGGACCAGCAATAAATGAATAGAAATACTGTCCTCTACTCCATCCTAAACCGCTCCAGCAAGTTCGCTTTCGAAGGCCGAATTCTTGCCTTCACCGTCGGGCATTAAACCTCCACCTGTCAGAAACAGTTGAAAGTGTCATTTAGTGGCCATTGTAGCATAAACGTTGCTGATGCATCACTCCGTGACTTTGCAAAAAAAACGGATTGTCGTTTCCTTGTTATGAACGAGAGTTGAAAGCATCATAGGTTTCACTTAGGGTTTAACATCCGAACGGGGAAATTTTTGCACAAAATGAGCTTAGATGCGAATCAGGCATTTTTTCATCAAAAATAGGTCAAGGTGGTCTGCGTACATTAAATTGGAGCTGGCGAAAAGTGGTGGGGCTTAACTTTTCGCACATGCACTTTTGCATTAGTGGCGGGACTTATATGGAAAAGCCTTTCCAAATGAGAATATCTGCGTCAGTCTAAATCAATATTTTGGAGAGTGGCGGCCTCTTAGACGCAGACTTCATAACTTCTAGCATATTTCCAGTTTTGTGGATGACAAGGGTGCTCCTCATAAGAGGCTTTTATCATACTTCGGTTTCAATGAAGTGGCTTCATAATATCAGCGCGCAAGATTCAGCGTACCATTGGATTATCATCGGATCTTGAGGCCAAGAGAATGAGGATTATGGATGAGTATTTTCCTGCCCGAATGCAGGTGAGCTAGACTGGGGCGTTGGGGCTACAGGGACTCTTGGTATGACCAGCTTCAAGGTTATTCGCCAGCTTAGTAACTAAGGTAACCCACAAGCTAGTGAAGAATGCACTTGTCATCAGAGCTGATCCGAACCAACGATTTATTTTTCATGGCCTGGCCTCGTTTTATTGTTCGCTGGTTCTATTGTTGCAAATATTTCTACCACAGCAACTACTCAAAACGGAAAGTTTGTATGGCCACATGACTGTAGGTGTGTTTGATCGTGTTGGTAAAGAATGGCGCCACTGGATGAATTCATCTGAACGGCAGTCTAAGCGAAAGTTTAGCATCGACTCAGACAGGGAAATGGGGGTCAGTATATGAGGCGCACGACAAATAATCAGTGACAAAGCTAGACGACTGGGATTTTGTCCTTCCTGCAAGAAAACGATGCATTTCCCGCGAACCAAAGGCAGACAGCTTTATGCTTCCCCTGCAGATGAACCACTACGAGGACAACTAGTCCTCCAAAGATACATTTGGGTGGAATTCACCTAAAAGTTTTGAAAACAAAACATGCCCCTGGAAAAGCAAAAAGTAGGCGGTCCTTTCCAGAGAAGGATGTACAAATCAGTGGTCAAGTGGTTGTTACTTAGGGAGGTATAGCGTAAGAATTGCACCCAAGAATACGGAAGATTCTCTCTCGACGTTTGCCCTAGTCCAGCCGTTTCCCGATTCCAATTACATTTGTTGTCCCTAAACATGCACATATATAACTATAGTGAAACCGTGACCATTCGGATTTACGCCTGTGATCACACACTGACAAGAGCTATTGACTAATCAGACTGGCTTTGTGATATGTTGCGTTGCCCTTAGTCATGAACGCTTAGTATCACTTGCTCTAACCGTATGTGTTGATAGTTCAGGTACCGGTTTAACCCGCCTTCAGTTGTATCTTATTGCATTAGTCATAACTGCACCGTCAGAGGCTATTGGGTTCATTTTGTTCGGCTGACTTTTGCGCACATCATCCATTTGTCAAATAATTCAAGAGCTCACTGGTCCATATTGTTTTTATTGCTGTTCATCAATGTCACTGTCACAGGACCATAGGTTTTTTGATATTGCTTTGCCTTCAGCTGGTACAGATGGCGTCCAGGTAGCAAATGATACCGATAACAGGCTCTGTCAGTGCCGATACGCTACTTTTTCTTCAGCTCCAAAGTTATCCATATCACCTGAGAAATGGTGACACGGTAACTCTTCATGATAGTATATTGGGGGTGGGGGACAGAGATGTAGGATCTGCAAATTTTCATAGGTGTGCGGAGCTTATCATTCCAGCAAACGACAGCATGTTTCGTCTGGCTGGGCGCGAGGCTAACCAATCAAGACTCTCTGCCAGAATTGTGAAATGCAGTTCATGAACGCCTGTAATCGACTTCACCCATGGACGTCGTCGGTGGAAATGGTTGAGTTTGACAATCACCTACTGAGAAACTTGTCACTATGGTGACAAGACACGTACCGTTATTGTTTTCTTTTCTCGGTGGATCCAGGACCCCGTCACAACAAGCCAACATTCGATCGGAACATAATGAGTTGACCAAATTGTTGAGTGCTAAAATAATGGCCCATTACTTTGATTGCAAGAGCGCACTGCCTTCTGCCAACTATTCTGTTTCTCGGCCTATTCTTCGTTGAACGATTATAGGACAGAAAATTTCAGGCCCATGTCAAAAGTTCAGAATCTGACTTTAACGAGTGTCGAAAAGGTTGCAACCGCACTCCCCTATCATCAGGTCCGTACTTTTCCTGAATTCGGGCACTAGATTGCGTCTGAAACCGCGATATCCGATGTTTTTCTGTGGAACCTTGATCGATCGTGGACACGTAGGCGACATTCATACACTAGAACATACTGCATTTTATAAGAAAAACTCTAATATTGTCTCGGAAACTCTTTTTCCAACTCTCATCGATATGTCGAAGATATTGGAACGATTTGTTTAGAGGTTCATTGGGTAAAGCCCTCAGCTGAAGTCTTGCTTGTGCACTAGCATCACTTCCAGCAAAACGACGTTATGAGCTGGGTTTCAACGCCTTTTTTATCAGATTGCCATGACAATTTCTGCCCTTCTAAGGCGTGTCTATAGTGGACTTGTCGCTCCAGGCTTCTTCAAATGCATGACAGCTGCTCTAAAATTCCGACTACTTGACTGGACATTTCCGATAATTTTCATCTTTGAGTTAGCGTACGGCGATTCGAAAGAAACACGTCTAATCGAACAGAGTTTCCTATGACCTGGTCATGTGGTTTGGTCACTTGAGCGTGTGCAATTAAGAGCTCGGCTCAGAGATTGTTGGGAACAGACGCTCACGACGTCATCGGAAGAGATTTTTTCAAGTTTGAGGATCATTGACATTTTTGTAAAATAAATTCCGTTTAAAGTGCTTTCGTGCCACATCGAATGTGACCACTTTATAGGAGTGGACACTAAGGGGGGTTTCGCAGTCGGATGCACTTCAACGGATAAAAGCTTATCTTTTGCAGGAATATTAAGAGTTAAACTTTTCAAGCCAGGCCAACGTCCTTACTGAAAGGGAT
>NW_008751663.1:4161893-4206392 GCF_000715545.1 Opisthorchis viverrini
AACAGCTGTTCTGTGGCTAATAGATAATTCCTCTAAGCAGAATTTGATTTTTGCCAATTTTTGGACCAGCAATAAATGAATAGAAATACTGTCCTCTACTCCATCCTAAACCGCTCCAGCAAGTTCGCTTTCGAAGGCCGAATTCTTGCCTTCACCGTCGGGCATTAAACCTCCACCTGTCAGAAACAGTTGAAAGTGTCATTTAGTGGCCATTGTAGCATAAACGTTGCTGATGCATCACTCCGTGACTTTGCAAAAAAAACGGATTGTCGTTTCCTTGTTATGAACGAGAGTTGAAAGCATCATAGGTTTCACTTAGGGTTTAACATCCGAACGGGGAAATTTTTGCACAAAATGAGCTTAGATGCGAATCAGGCATTTTTTCATCAAAAATAGGTCAAGGTGGTCTGCGTACTTAAATTGGAAGCTGGCGAAAAGTGGTGGGGCTTAACTTTTCGCACATGCACTTTTGCATTAGTGGCGGGACTTATATGGAAAAGCCTTTCCAAATGAGAATATCTGCGTCAGTCTAAATCAATATTTTGGAGAGTGGCGGCCTCTTAGACGCAGACTTCATAACTTCTAGCATATTTCCAGTTTTGTGGATGACAAGGGTGCTCCTCATAAGAGGCTTTTATCATACTTCGGTTTCAATGAAGTGGCTTCATAATATCAGCGCGCAAGATTCAGCGTACCATTGGATTATCATCGGATCTTGAGGCCAAGAGAATGAGGATTATGGATGAGTATTTTCCTGCCCGAATGCAGGTGAGCTAGACTGGGGCGTTGGGGCTACAGGGACTCTTGGTATGACCAGCTTCAAGGTTATTCGCCAGCTTAGTAACTAAGGTAACCCACAAGCTAGTGAAGAATGCACTTGTCATCAGAGCTGATCCGAACCAACGATTTATTTTTCATGGCCTGGCCTCGTTTTATTGTTCGCTGGTTCTATTGTTGCAAATATTTCTACCACAGCAACTACTCAAAACGGAAAGTTTGTATGGCCACATGACTGTAGGTGTGTTTGATCGTGTTGGTAAAGAATGGCGCCACTGGATGAATTCATCTGAACGGCAGTCTAAGCGAAAGTTTAGCATCGACTCAGACAGGGAAATGGGGGTCAGTATATGAGGCGCACGACAAATAATCAGTGACAAAGCTAGACGACTGGGATTTTGTCCTTCCTGCAAGAAAACGATGCATTTCCCGCGAACCAAAGGCAGACAGCTTTATGCTTCCCCTGCAGATGAACCACTACGAGGACAACTAGTCCTCCAAAGATACATTTGGGTGGAATTCACCTAAAAGTTTTGAAAACAAAACATGCCCCTGGAAAAGCAAAAAGTAGGCGGTCCTTTCCAGAGAAGGATGTACAAATCAGTGGTCAAGTGGTTGTTACTTAGGGAGGTATAGCGTAAGAATTGCACCCAAGAATACGGAAGATTCTCTCTCGACGTTTGCCCTAGTCCAGCCGTTTCCCGATTCCAATTACATTTGTTGTCCCTAAACATGCACATATATAACTATAGTGAAACCGTGACCATTCGGATTTACGCCTGTGATCACACACTGACAAGAGCTATTGACTAATCAGACTGGCTTTGTGATATGTTGCGTTGCCCTTAGTCATGAACGCTTAGTATCACTTGCTCTAACCGTATGTGTTGATAGTTCAGGTACCGGTTTAACCCGCCTTCAGTTGTATCTTATTGCATTAGTCATAACTGCACCGTCAGAGGCTATTGGGTTCATTTTGTTCGGCTGACTTTTGCGCACATCATCCATTTGTCAAATAATTCAAGAGCTCACTGGTCCATATTGTTTTTATTGCTGTTCATCAATGTCACTGTCACAGGACCATAGGTTTTTTGATATTGCTTTGCCTTCAGCTGGTACAGATGGCGTCCAGGTAGCAAATGATACCGATAACAGGCTCTGTCAGTGCCGATACGCTACTTTTTCTTCAGCTCCAAAGTTATCCATATCACCTGAGAAATGGTGACACGGTAACTCTTCATGATAGTATATTGGGGGTGGGGGACAGAGATGTAGGATCTGCAAATTTTCATAGGTGTGCGGAGCTTATCATTCCAGCAAACGACAGCATGTTTCGTCTGGCTGGGCGCGAGGCTAACCAATCAAGACTCTCTGCCAGAATTGTGAAATGCAGTTCATGAACGCCTGTAATCGACTTCACCCATGGACGTCGTCGGTGGAAATGGTTGAGTTTGACAATCACCTACTGAGAAACTTGTCACTATGGTGACAAGACACGTACCGTTATTGTTTTCTTTTCTCGGTGGATCCAGGACCCCGTCACAACAAGCCAACATTCGATCGGAACATAATGAGTTGACCAAATTGTTGAGTGCTAAAATAATGGCCCATTACTTTGATTGCAAGAGCGCACTGCCTTCTGCCAACTATTCTGTTTCTCGGCCTATTCTTCGTTGAACGATTATAGGACAGAAAATTTCAGGCCCATGTCAAAAGTTCAGAATCTGACTTTAACGAGTGTCGAAAAGGTTGCAACCGCACTCCCCTATCATCAGGTCCGTACTTTTCCTGAATTCGGGCACTAGATTGCGTCTGAAACCGCGATATCCGATGTTTTTCTGTGGAACCTTGATCGATCGTGGACACGTAGGCGACATTCATACACTAGAACATACTGCATTTTATAAGAAAAACTCTAATATTGTCTCGGAAACTCTTTTTCCAACTCTCATCGATATGTCGAAGATATTGGAACGATTTGTTTAGAGGTTCATTGGGTAAAGCCCTCAGCTGAAGTCTTGCTTGTGCACTAGCATCACTTCCAGCAAAACGACGTTATGGGCTGGGTTTCAACGCCTTTTTTATCAGATTGCTATGACAATTTCTGCCCTTCTAAGGCGTGTCTATAGTGGACTTGTCGCTCCAGGCTTCTTCAAATGCATGACAGCTGCTCTAAAATTCCGACTACTTGACTGGACATTTCCGATAATTTTCATCTTTGAGTTAGCGTACGGCGATTCGAAAGAAACACGTCTAATCGAACAGAGTTTCCTATGACCTGGTCATGTGGTTTGGTCACTTGACCGTGTGCAATTAAGAGCTCGGCTCAGAGATTGTTGGGAACAGACGCTCACGACGTCATTGGAAGAGATTTTTTCAAGTTTGAGGATCATTGATATTTTTGTAAAATAAATTCCGTTTAAAGTGCTTTCGTGCCACATCGAATGTGACCACTTTATAGGAGTGGACACTAAGGGGGGTTTCGCAGTCGGATGCACTTCAACGGATAAAAGCTTATCTTTTGCAGGAATATTAAGAGTTAAACTTTTCAAGCCAGGCCAACGTCCTTACTGAAAGGGATCCCAGTTAGAGAGGAATTTAATGCAGTGGGCAGCAACATTTTGTTTTGTTTTATTCAAATAGTGCCATAAGTAAACCACGATTGACAAAAGTTTGCATATACTACGTTCCCAGTTCTTCATTGTAGATTGTCAGCGGTCGTGTGTAGAATTACTGTTAATAGTAGCATAAGGGAAATTGAGGGGAACGAGACCTCACCGATTGACAGCGCACTGAAGAAACGGTAGGTTTGTACTCTAAATTGTATCGAGCGGCACGCTTTTACTGTTTGATGGTGGACAACTTTTTATTGCTGGGTAAAATTACAAAATCCGGGGCAACCGTAAATTGCAATCAACATCGCCTAACTGTCCCAGAAAACAAGGTGACCGTTGCACAAGTCCGTTTATGGAGGGGAATAAAAATACGTTACTTTTGCCACGACCTCCCTTACTGTTGACCGCCACAGACGCACATGTAACTGAATCCAGTTACTTGTGACAGAAGTCAGGCCAGTGCAACTACATGCACTGGTTGCTAATTAAATCATCGATTCTCCATTTCGGATCCACAGCCGCAGGTCTTCCGGACGTCATGAATCCCTCGGTCATCATGTGACTACAACAAAGATGTATGGGCAGCTGGTCATAAAATTATGATGGACAAAAGGGTAGGTCAAACTTACAGCTCTTTTCTGCGGTTCGAAACGAGCCAATTACTCAGCCGCAACCTGGCTTGAATGAGTTATACGTTAAACAAGAGGAGGTTCAGCTCAGGCTCCCTCCGAAACTTTTACATCGGAAATTTCACGGGTGTCACTCAGATGCAGATCATCTCCAGTTTCCCTCAGCTGGGGGCTCACTAGGTTTAATTCCCAAAGATAACTGAAGTGATGCCGGATTCGGTACTTATATCTCATACTTACTGTGTCCAGGGATTCCGTTGAAAGTCGCGTTGTTCACAATTTCACCAGTTTTCCTAATGCGGTCTTCAAAGGGACTCTGGCTCCCTGACCTAAAACAGGGCTAGAAAAGTACGTTTGCCGGACACAACAGAAAGCGAAAGAAACCAAAAGACACCCAAAGTAGTCATGAGAACGAAGAAGGTGGCGAAAAAGATCATTTTCTGTGATTTTTTTCCTCTTGGCTAATACATCAAAAATTTACATGGTACCAGATTCACGTGGAAAAGGGTAAGATCGGGGCTACATACAATTTAAAGAAATGGAAATCAATGGAAGAGGTTGAATGAGGGATGGGTCAATGGGTCACGGAATCACGTAAGTGCCGTCAATGCCAGATAGACTTGTGGGACTGGATGTTTCGTAGGCCAGTTCAAGTTCAGAGGTCGCACAAGTTTCTTTTGAATGCAAAGTTGCGGATCCAGCGATCGGATTCCAATCGCGTCTGTGTTCGATATTAGCATGGATCGTACCAGTCGTGATCGGTTCAGAGGTACCCGATATATGATGGTGAAGGCTTGCTCCTTGTTTATGACATGACAGGTTTCGGCCAAATGTGATGCAATCGCGCTTGAACCTGGCTTCTTCCCACTAACACTCAGGGATACGGGATTGTGTTCTCGCATTCTGTCGGACAAATGCCAAATGAGTACATACAAAAAAACGGAAAAAAGGACACCTAAGGTAATGTGATCCAAGGGCGCTAATGACCAACAGCTTGCACACAGATGTATGCGAAAACCCAGTCCCTTGCAAGAATCCCTAGACTCCTAGGCATATCCTTATCCTTCTGTAAAACCATGTGCCCCTATACAATAGAAATTCTACTTCAGATTCCGCCACACATGGTCTACAAATGTCACAAACAAAGCTGCATCAGGGCTCAGTTTCTGTGGTGTTCTAGTGCCCAACATCAGCCTGAAAGAAAGGCTGTCAATTCATGACTCATTGAGAAATTTTCTAGGATTTCTTTCACAACTAGTCTGTAAGTTGCACTAACTCGGAGCAACAGTGAATATGACCCAGCACTAGGCTATGGTAACCGAAGCGGATCAAATAAAGTTTTGCATCCACAATTAATTGTGATATTTCTCATTCACCGAAGTGGGACGTTCAGCGCACATTGAAGTAGGCGTAACCAATCTTCAAATAACCGATATCTGTCACCTTCTGCTAAGCCATGTTTAAGGTCAGGTCCTCCGTCGCAGTGATCCGTATGGTGTGCTGATTAAAAATGAGATGAAACATAAGTGGATAGTCTTGAGACTAATGTGTGATAAAAGAAACTGAATTGATAGAGTTAGGCTTATCACGACAAACTGCTTTTAAAGGTAATCGTATTGATCAAAGGAAACCCTAATTAGTGGTTGGATGTGACCACAGCAGTTCAAGGGAGTCATTGTCGTCCAATCAGTTTGACCTCCTTGATGCTGTTCTTCTGACTGTGCAGTTCAGGCGAGCAGAAATGGCAGTTAATGGGGATATTCTTTGTTGCATCGGATTTGTGAGGCCTGACATGGATGCCAAACTTTGCCGCATAAAACAGTCAATCCTCTCGAGGATGTGTATCACTTCCGAAGTGAAGAAAGGCAGTTCGACAGTCCTTTTGAGTTTTAGCATTTGGCTGTTCCTTCGGATTCCATTCGGTGCATTTTCCTACTTGAGTACTAGGTCACAGTATGTGGAGATAGGCACTCCTTTGCAACTAATGATATAGTGTTAAAGTTAGGATCAAACGAACATCTCGTTTGCGTCATTCTTCGACTAAATCTGTTTCGCAAGGACTGTTTCTTCGTCCAACTGAACCGATTTTTAAAACTTCAGGGTTTATTCTTGGCTAGGTATACTGTTCGCTGGACTGGTAATGCCCCAGCTACATCCCACTTCCGTTAGCGCAACCTTTTGAACTTTATTGAAAAACCTTATTTTAATACTACAGATTAAATGGGTGAAAAATTGCAAATATCAATTGTCAGTTTTTTTTACACTGAATTTGTTGTTGACAGGTATAGAGACATTCTCTGGACCAAATGGCCTCGACAAAGTTTGTTACTATCAAGAGAAACCTTATCGCAATAACCACGCCAGTCATGGCTTTGCAAGCGAACACAAAATTGGTATTAATTTGGCTGGCATGCGATGTGTTACGAAGTTATGGGATCCATTGAGCTCACAACTTGACTCTCGAAATCAACCCGAGTGCAGCTCAAGGGATTCTATATCCGGGCAAGGGCTGCGTATCGTGCATTACGTTGACATTTGAAATTCCCCACGTTTATTCTGTCCCTCGTAATGTGGTGAAATATTGGTAGCTCGGGAGCCTGTTTGCTTATTTGGTTCGTACATTTCTATTCCAAGTGGACCATTTGTTTTGGGTGAGTATCTACTGTCGAGGTTTGTATAAGTTGTGTATTTGCCTTACAATAATAGTACCGTATAGAAACCCAACTCCGACTTTGTTTTGCCTTCTCGCGGGTTCTGGTATTACGCGTCACTCGAAGATATCGCTTGTTCGTTACAAGCTGTCACAGTTAACGTGAACTACAACTTCGATTCGGCTAGCCTTTTTCAGCTGAACTGCATGAATATTCTCTGAATAAAAATGCTTGTTCAACTGTATATACTTCCAAGATTTTGATAACTGTTTACTCCTGAAAAAGCGAATCAATCAGAATGGTGTATCTTGACCACAAAACACCGCCGGTGGACCAGATTTAAGCGGTACTGTAACAGCATTATTGGCCGAAGGCGACTTGAAACGGAATTTTAAACTTCACATGATATACTTGAATAATTACCTTGCTCTGTTACACCCTAGCTATTCAATAGTCGGTTGTCCACCAAGACGGAGTGGATGGACACGAACCTTCCGTTATAGTGCGATGCCACCTCGTTCGAAGTTAAAATAATTGAGTAAATACATTCTGTTCCTGTTCACCGATTGGGAAAGGATTTTGAGTTTTACTGTTTATAACTACCGTGCCGCACACGGAAAAGCTGCAGGTAACTTCTCCAGGTTGGGTCATTTTTGCGTAGCACTCTGTAAGATTGTTACGTGTCCTAACTAGGCTTGAAGTCGCTTGATCTGATTAGGTCAAATGCACCGGGTGCGTCATCGATAGAACTAACCTTTACTGTCAATATCTTTTGATTCACCTCGTTCCAGATACCAGCGGAAGAGAAATAGGACGGGGATGGAGATGTTAACATTGCTCCAGATTATCAGATAATCCGGGCCGAGTCCCCCCGTCAAGGACACGTGTTCACGCGTTATTTACACGCCGAACGTGTCATGACCTGCAAACGCTTGACACCCTATCATCCTCCTTAACCTAGTTGGGAGTGAATTGGCAACGCACTATCATCGTCAACAATGTGGTCACCTTTCTGCAAGCACATTAGATCATGGATTTTAACTAAAGAAACTATTGACTTTCCACTTTACTTGTATTGCACCGAAATGATGAGTTTAAACTGCCGACGAAACATCAGCTGTGAATGAAATGCTGTGGTCCTTGAGAGAAATTTGACATGCCGGGTTATGACTTTTATTTCCCAGTATCCCTATAGTCCTAAAAACGCGCTTAAATTTCCAATGAAACTCGGAATATGTTTTAAATATCCGGGCCAAGTTTGCCTTTGAACCAGGCGAGTTCCAATCGGAGCAGAGCTTTATTAGGCCCCAGAAAATTGGTGTTCACTGTTTCTGTTCGCGAAATGAAGCAGATCATTCTAAGCCTTTGAGGGAATAAGAGCACCCCACCACAGATTACAAGCTGATAGAACTGCAGCAGACCAACGTAGATGATAAGAGCACTGAAGACCGCTTATTCGGTGAAAAATGAAAACTTCTATGAATGACAAAGCTGCTGGACGCATTGGCGGTTCAACCTACTTGAAGCGCTTCATGCATATTTGCAATCACAAAGGGGAAAGCTGCTTCGGTTAACACGGACATTCATTCAGAACAGGTCCTTTTCGCAAGGAGAGATACGCAAGAATCCCCATTCTGTTGTTGCAACCGCAGAATCATCTGGAGGAGTTTGACTAAGATCTTCATAGGCAATCAACAGTTTCTCATTTCCTGCTCATTGTATCTCCTGTTTTGCATGCCGCCACCATCTGTATTTTGGATTTCAAGGTTGGTTGAGTTTCACCACCAGTGGTTCGCAAACGCACAAAACAATCAAGATTGTTTAATATTCCCGCTAGCAGCAGTAACAAATGTATCCTAAGGTTATGCGTATGGTAGTTCTCTCATCATTCATGGTGTAGTCTTACTGACAAGCTATGACACTCAGTAAGTAATATATCTATAATGACGTTTAGAATGTCTAGCTTTTGAGTTAAAAAGCGATTCGAGTGAAAATGAGTTGGACCACGCAACTCCTACGCTATAGGACCCTAGGGCTTACAGTTCCCTCAACGACAGCTTAGAGTGAAAACTGGTTCTCTCACCTATTTTACTACAGTCTTTCAACCACCCATTCAGAAGGCTGGGTAGCTTTACTAAGGGGTCCAAAATCATACAAAAAGTTTGTGTGAAAAGTTCCCACCATATGTGTAGAGATCCTCTCATTCGGAATAGCGCTACTGAACAATGGTATTCTTTTCCATGTCATGTAACTACTAACTAGGCATCCACAAGTACAATTTTCCCCACATTGTGCTGCAGCTGATGTATAGGGTGTCGCAATTGGTAGCTGGGTGAACTGATGTGGAGAAAAAAAGTTAAAGAGCATGGACAATGCCTTGCGCTCGGAGGTGCTGGTAGTACGTCCATCAAGCTTCAGATGTGTATGAACGATGTGAATAAATAATTATCGGTCACGTGAGATCTAAGTTGCACTCGACTACTGACGTTCCGTTTAGGTGTTCTTGTCAGTTGTGCACCCTCTACCCATGGCTCGCGTACCGAAGTGTGATGCCCAGATAACTAAGTCCCAGTATATGAACAATACCTTTTGAGTTATTTGGTCGTACTGTCATTGAAAGTGACGTTAGCCACATCCAGGATACTTGTGAGGGGAATCCGACCCTGGTGATCTGTGATGAAGACGGTTGATAGGAGGAGCTTCACCATGCGCACCAGGAACCGAAAAAAATGGTGTACACACTGAACTACAGAGTAAAGTTCTTACTACCGACTTGGGATGAAATTGAGCAATAGACAGCAGGGTATACCAAAAAGTCCACATCTGAAGTTTTTGTGTAACCAAGACAGTGGACTTGTATTATCCCATCATCTTGGGGGCGCCAGCTGAAATTTGGATAGAGTTCAGCTACGGACAGTCTACATCTGGTGTCGCAGTTATGGACGAATTATCCTCCATCGATCCTCTTCTTGCTGCATCATCATTTCCCATGCCTTACTCCACAAAAGAAACTGACTACTGGTTCATCCGAATTGCCGGCACAAAGTGGATTCTGCGTAGACTGAGTATGCGCATAACCAACAGAGTGGCTCAGAGCGAATAGAAGTGATTAGATCTAATTCTTCTGACACTGAACAAAAACAAAATAACCCAAAAAATACTGACAAAATGGAATAAACTCATTTGCAAGCTAACTCGGTGTTGCGAGAGAATCATCTGAAACCCAGCTGAATTGCCCGTTTGTGATGTTTCCAGACAACTGAATAGTTGCACCGAGCCGCCTCATGTTTCAGTTGCTACGATATTCGAGATATCGCGATACATGTATATTTGTAATGCACTACTCCTAAGGTTGCTGAAGTGGCTTTGAATTGGGGGAATAACTAGCCTACCAGGCTCGCCATGTACTCGCATTTACATACGAGGTTGGTTTTGACAACAAACTCAACTGGATTCTGCTAAATCTCTCGCTTTTGATTACCTTCAGTTTAATGTGCTAGGTCAGGGCACCTGATGTTTCAGTTGGTACGATATTCAAGATATTGTAATACACAGCTTAAACGTAACACACTACTCATAAGGTTGTTGTAGGGGACCGTCCCTACTTGGTGAGCCAGGTACGGCAATAAGGTTAGCTAGGTGAGCGCAGTCTTCGAGTTTTCATCAACCTTATGTTCTACTTCACCCCGAATTGGGCAGATTCAGCAGGATTCATTCGAGTCTCTTCTCAAGACAAGTTGGTGAGTAAATGAGAATAGTTGACCAAGTCCGCCTAATCTGGGTTCAAGTAGAACATAAGATTGACGGAATCTCAAGGACTGTGCCTATTTGGTGAACTCCTAGAAGGGCGGAAGCTTTCTTGGGCTGCTGAACGTTTTTCAGTAGTGCGTTATATCTGGACAACGCATCCGGTTGTTTCAGTCATACTTTCCGTGACAGAATTAATCTAACACGTTTTATGATTATGTGTGCTTTACTAAATTCCCGAAAAGGTTTTCATGGATGACTCCTACTGAATACGTCCCAATATTTGAAATATCTGCTGTACCACGCGTGTCTTTAACAAACTGTACACTAAAAAATACACTGGATAAAGCGAATTGTGCGAGCATACTAGTCATCCCGAACAAATACCATACAAAGGGAACGGCCTGTCAGATATGGAATACGCAATTTAGACCTTCTGAGCAAATAATAGTACTTTTACCTTACTCGTTGCGACTTGCTTAGTGATTGAGTTTGCTTGATCCTGGTTCTGGAATCAATAAGTTGACCAGCATTTGTGCTCCCCAAAAGTTTTGGTTTTTCGGTTCAGCCGCATGCAAATCGGTGCTTGGCAATACTTTGAGCTAAAAGCTGGTTCACTCGAAAACAAGTGAATAAACAGGAGTCGAACAGTCATAAACAACTGAGGCTTTCGAAATCAGACTAAAGCTATGAGTTAAAGAGGGCCTGGTTTTACCAGCAACACTGCTGATTCTAAGGATAAGCTAGCTTAGATCTCCCCCCTGTTTTATCCGGGTTCTGTACCTCCCAAGTTGGGCTTCCAATTAGCAAGCTTTATAATTGACTGAGTAAATATAAATATTCTCACTGCTGTCAAGTGTACTTGCCTGAGAAAACTGTGTAGAAATTATTTACCCAAGGTAGTTCTTCAAAAACCTGGAGCAATGCACTCGTGGAGTGACTTTAGAATAGCATAAACGAGAGATTCAGTTGAGTATCTCGTGAAAACCAAATTGATTTGGAAATGAGTGTAGTTCTCGAAAATAGTGGAAGTTGGGTTCAAGTAGAACATAAGGTTGACGGAAAAATGTGGGCTGAGCCTAACTGATGAGCCCCAAGAAAGGCGAAATCGGTCGAGGGTTGTTGAAGAGTTTTCAGCAACCTTGTGAGTAGTTTCCTTTATGAAAATAACGCCGTTGTTTTTCTATTCCATTGAAATAGGTTCGTGGATTGATGATTGGCAAATTTTATATTCTTTTGGATTACAAAGAATAGGCTTCTGACATTTTGTGGTAACCCAAACACATCGAAGTATATTGACGAAACTTCTGCCTGAGATTTCTTCATGATAGTTCGGCGCAAAAGAGCTATGAGTGGATTGTCCAAAAGTTCGAGACTATCCACAGTGTCCACTTTGACAGAAGTATTTAGGTAATTCGACTCTGAAAATGAAAACTCCTGGACAATCCATATTTTTTGAAATGGAAATGCTAGAAATTCACCCCAGGATGTGGAAAGATTTACTTGCTTGAAAAAAAACATACTTTGTATCTAACACCTAATCCCTAGAACGTGATGGAGTTGACGGGAAAAATTGAGCGGACAAGGATATACTAGAATACATCAAACATCACGATTGTGCCTAGTCGGACTTCCAACAGTCTCGTCTTTATTTGGACACTGTGTTGCATCACCGAGTGCGGCTTATGTCAAGGGTGGGTGTGAAAACAATCAACCAAATGACACTAAAGTGAAGTTCTTTGTATACCCATTTCAATTAAAAGATGGAGATAACAAAGCTTCCTTTAGTGAAATTGCATTGGTGGGTAAAACCTACCGGAGTCTCATCTGGACTCCTAATTTGTGTTCTAGAAATTTGATGGATCGGAATATCATAAAAATTGTCTTTATTGTATTAAGTCGTATCATTACTACGAGTGGTCATCGTCCATTTGACGCAGCGTTTTCGTAAGGATGGTCTTTAAATTTTCTCAAGATTTCCTAATATTCCCTAGAGACCTGGTCGACAGCTGTAGTTCCAACCACAGGATGAATATACTTGTGACCAAACCGACTAACAGCAAAACCACCCTTAATAGAGGTTTACGTCAAGGTTAATCGCTTGCGGGTGGCGAAAAGTGTCTTTGAACACAAAATTCTGAATTTGGAGTGGTCGGCTCGTCGACACCCATATTTCGAGAATATTTTTGTACAAGAGTGGCTCATTTCACCAACTGGTAAACCAAGAGTTTACTCAAAACAAAAAGTGATCTAACAAAGGTAGGCTTAATGGGGGCCTACAAACGTACAGAGCTTTATGCATGTGCGCGACTGGAACACAATCCACCAGAGTGTTTTCTCCTTGCAGAGTTAGTATGAGTTATGTGTAGGTGGTTGTGATGTATGTGAAATTTACGTGAATAATTATTCTGAACTTTTTTCTACTACGCCATGGATTTGTTAATGCTTTCGTACTGCTCTGAATGATCGAACACACCAAACTCTGACCTTACTGGAGTAGTTTATGATCAAAACACTCAAGCAACATGAATTAGCATTCCATTGGAAATCTACCGGAAACGATGATTATACAGGCGATGCGCACAACAGATTAGGCTACCAGTTAGTTTCATTGCAGCTACTTTTTTGTTCTAGATCAGGATTTCCGTTTCAGAAACATGGTAGGTAAACAAGTATGAACTGTTCACCTGGTTGGATCTCTAAAAAAAGGAAGGTAGAACTTATTGAAATGATATCAGCCTTGTTTGTTATTTGTCTACCTATTTGTTCGTTTATGTATTTGCTTATTATCTCGGGATTTTCAGGTGAATTGTTGCTGCAGACGCTGGGATAAAAAAACAAGAATCCGGCCAACGCTCGTTAAAACAGCAAAAGCCATTCGCATCGCATTTTTACAGTTTTTTATTTAAGATTCGTAAGTTCCGAATACAGCCTATAGATAATTAAACAAGCCTTCAGTGATTTGGAGCACCACTTTTCTACCCGTTCAAGCTCTGTAGTGGGTTAGTTTCCGAAAATAAATTTGCTCTGATGCATGGCGTACGGCGATTCACCAAGTTGCAGGAGGCGCTTTTGTAACGGTATAGATTTATGTGATCAAGTTGCCCGTGATGTGCAGCGATAATTCGCCATACCTTTGGGGCTTATATTGTAACTCCCTTTGAAAAATATGCAGTAAAACGAGATACCTGACTCACTTATTTCAGGGCTGTCGAAGAGTTTTTAGCAACCTTGTGAGTAGTTTCCCTTAGGAAAATATACTGCGATATCTCGAATATCGTGCCAACTGGATCATGAGGCGGCCTGTGTGCAGCACATTCAGCTGGAGAACATCATAAACGAGAGATTCAATTGAGTCTCCCGTGAAAACCAAATTGATTTGGAAATGAGTGTATTTCTCGAAAACAGTGCAATTTGGGTTCAAGTAGATGATAAGGTTGACGGAAACTCGGGGACTGCGCCTACCTGATGAGCCCCAAGAAGGGCGAAACCGGTCGTGGGTAGTCGAAGAGTTTCCAGCAACCTTGTGAGTAGTTTCTTTTAGGAAAAGAATATTCTTTTGTTCCCGCATTAGGGTTGTTCAAACTATTTTCACCAAAGGATGACCGAATGGATCGAATGACAGTGCGCCGGGAAAGTGCACTTATTGTCAAGTTTTTTTTAATGTATCAAGCGGCGATCTGCAAAGCGCATTGGAATTGAGGACTTTCGTAGTTGACCGCTCCCTGTTTCATGCACATTCAAGCTGATCAGAAAAATAGTCATAGCTTACTTCTGATCAACCCTTTCACTGCCAGGATCCGTACGGCATGCAGAAACAGGATGGACGGCCTGACAAATTGCACAACTTCAGTCAAACAGTTTGATCAGGGTTTCTGAGATGTCCATAGCGAAAAATCGGACGCCTAAAAGAGCTAAAAGGAAGTAAGATGAGAAACAGAATGGCGTGAAACTCTAGGGGGTACAAACTTTCTCTGACATTTGAACAGCATACTTAGAGAAGTTTTTAACACGTATTCCACTAGTCACTGATACTACTTGTTTCATTTTGCCATCAAAATGTGCGTTTTTATACCCAAACATAGGGAGCTCAGGGTAATTTTGGAAGGCACTTGAATCATCCATTGTAGATTCAGCGGTAGCAAAGGACTCGAATCTTCACATTCATGATAGTACTAATTTAGATTGGGTTATTTATAGTGTTCATGCATCGGCCGTCCAACTGATGGAGAAGTCTCACCTTGCGCAAACTTCTTTCCATTTTCGTCGGCTGACACAAGCGGATGTACTGTCTGATTAGGCAAAGGGGTTTTGGGGACTCTAGGTCAACCCGCAAGAGCTTTCCGCCAGTGATCACTATTTCTGTGACGTGTGGGATTCTGAAGAACTGGAAACTCGGATCTCTTTGTCCATCATGAAACCTCACAGCTGACACTAAAATACTGCTAGGCGTTCATATAATTTAGTCCCTGTAGTTCATTTTAATGCTCGAAACCAAGTTTATACGCTAGAAGTATAAGTAATAAAGCTAGAAGTGTGTGAATCCCGTGGTCAAAATTAAAATGAAGTCGCAACAGCTTGTTTGATTTTTCATTTATAATTTAGTCGCGCGTGTCTTTGGACGCGTAAATTCCGGGTACAATGATTTGACCTCGACAGATGTTCAGGCACACAAATCAAAAGATTTTCAAAACATTCGATGGCATCCTTGCTGTGTGAGAGTCGACCAACTTGCGACCAACTGCCGACCACCTGGCTCCAAATGGCATGACGTACGACCGATTTTGCATGATTCAGTAGAGCTTCACACATGCTAGAATTGTGAGAGCGGAACTAGGTGAGAAACATTTTCACTTTCCTCACACGCTTGAGCAGTTCACGCGTAGTGACTGACATGAGAGTTACGAATGGAAGCTAGATGATGATAGAAAACTAAATTTCGCAGTCTTCAAATAGACTGGAGAAGCTATGATTAGACAAACTCTCGATCCCAAAGTGGGTTTATTTTCTAATTCCAGTGATCAAAATGAACTTATGCTAACGCTAATCAAATGCGGACAGTTACACCTCATTGTATGTTTTTTTCTGACACCGGGATATGCCTTTTAGCCCAACACCGAATACTGGATCAGGGCACTGTTGTTGATCGATAGGTTCCGGAAACTTGCTAGTGATTTGCTTAATCAATGTCTAGCTACAGATTGAAACAGCGTCCGACGTAGACCAATCAAAAATTTTCCTGCCTTAACGCCATATCGTTCAACTGTGAATACCTTTGTCTGCTCTGATAATCCGGACACGTCCAGCGGGGTCTAGTGGAGTAGTCTCAATACTATGGTGCCGAATATCAGGTGTCCAGATTCCGAATTCCAGCTCTGCCAGGGATATGAGCTCAGAAGACGACGCTGATTGAATCAGTTTTATCCTATTTAGTATGATCCGCCTGGAATGGTTCTTCCTGGATAGGGGAAGACTATTCAATCGAGAGTAATAAGAATTCAAAACTGCTTATAAAGCTAGGGTGTTCATCTATCTATGCCTGAAACTCTGTGCGACAGTCACGGTAAGTTGTGTGACCCCAGACGTTAAAAGTGCAGATTTCAGCCTACCTGCAAGTGTCACTGTTCTGGCTGCTGGAAAAAAGCCGTTTTTCAAAAGTTGAAATCGTGATCTTGAGGCACCTGTTTCAAACAACATAACGATCATCGTTCTGTGGTCATATTCTCTTCACATCTCAACAAAAGCCAGTGGCAGTTGGGTAAATTATCCAGTGGATATAGTTTAATTACATGTTAGTGGCCGAATATTTACATATGGTCTTCGAAGCTTTAGGATACAAGCACGTTGCGGAATCATGCCGTTAGGTGCTTCTGCCGGCTTGCAAGTGTAACCCACACTATTCAATTCATCTTTCTCTGTGGGTCATTCAGTCTTCCTACATTGCAGAGTTAGTAAGGCCTGGAGTAGATGATTTGAAGTTCGCTATTTCTTGTTATTCCAGCTAGTTTTCTTAGTTTGTTTGTCTCTGTTTGCATTTACATGACGTGAGGCAGGCTGTGAGAAGTTTATGGAAAAATCTAGCGGTAACAACTTTGTGGGTGGTGCGGCGTTTACATGGACAATACGGGACAATACGGCACAATCCGAATCATTGAGCAAACCGGGAAGTTGGAGGGAAGATGCTCCGGTACTCTGAATAGAAAGAGTACAAAGTTAACTTAAAAATTCATCACTGATGATCAACAGTGATATGATTAATACTATATACAGCGGAAGCACTTTGCTGTCGAACGCGGGTCCTATGGAGAAATCTGGAAATCGAACTTGCTGAAGGAGAGAACGACTGTGCCCATACAATCACAAGAAATGAAACTTGAGCCTTCTAAAATCATTTGATTGTTCAGCGATGGTAGTGGTCAACCACTCGTAGCTTTTCTATTACTATCCAGACGATCGGGAGTTAGAATCTCCCTGGGGATATCTGAAGTGCTCACTGATGATGATTCCCAACAAGGATGAAGCAGCCGTACGTGCTTCCCGGGTCCTATGGAGAAATCTGGAAATCGAACTTGCTGAAGGAGAGAACGACTGTGCCCATACAATCACAAGAAATGAAACTTGAGCCTTCTAAAATCATTTGATTGTTCAGCGATGGTAGTGGTCAACCACTCGTAGCTTTTCTATTACTATCCAGACGATCGGGAGTTAGAATCTCCCTGGGGATATCTGAAGTGCTCACTGATGATGATTCCCAACAAGGATGAAGCAGCCGTACTGTGCTTCCCGTTTTTTCGGCACAGATTAACGTCGCCTGTACGACGTTGATTGAAACCCAATCAGGTGTCAGAACTCCTGTCTCAACTAGATTACCATACTTAATAGTTTTGTCCCCTTGGGACAGTACGGTACTTTGATCCGCAAACAACGACCGGTATTCTGACTCTAGCCCCATATTTTGTCAGGAGGACTTCATATGTTCTGTCGCCACTTGAATCCAGAAGTATATGTAAATCGACCAACTGAACTAATACACTTTTCAACACGATAGCCTCGGAGTGTTCGATCATAATCTGCCTTTCATTTCGTCTTCTTTGTGCGATATTAGATGCAGTTAGTCATCAGTAGCCTCATGGATTCGGAATGTGTTCAACCTTTCAATGTACTGGAACCATAGAGACGATTTGTCGTATCTGGGTTACTATTTTTGGGATATTGCGCCAACGGGCTTGATAGCTCCTATTGCGCCAATTTCCTGCAGCATGGGTTTTCAGCGGATTTTTCTCTTGTCAGGGCGTCAGCATGGCGAAGTCTGTCAGTCACATGAAAGTGCGTTTCTATCGCACTTCATTGCAATCACAGAATGTAGCTTTTGTTTACAGTGCTCACTTTTTAGAGGTGATATATCTGATTGGACGCTTGTTTTCATTTGGTGAATTGTATTCCTGTTTAAGGCTCATAGTTCAGAGTGGTACGTAACAGAGGAATCGGATATTAAAATGGTTGAGTCAACCTAATCGCTTTAGAGCTATACAAGCGAATTCTTCCAGAGTACGTGCTATAAAACTTGTCTATTCAGTGCGAATATCAAGACTAAGTCCCCCAATACAACGTCGCGTACGTCCAAGTTTAATGTGTTCGAAGCCGTGTGCAGAAAAATCTAACCGTTTGTTTCAAGACAAGCATCTCGCCTGATACATAACTGGGCCAATCTCATGTAAGAGAAGAACCAACTGTGACTGGAACTGTGGATAAACAGCTCTATCATTTTAACTATTAGTATGACGCTGGTGCAATGAATGACAGAAAACTGTTGAACGTCTCATATTCGCTCCACTACGGAGTACATCAGTGACAGCGATACTGGTCACTCAATCTGTTGTTCCTTTGTTAATTAGGTATGTAGTTACTCGTTCATTCGTCTGGTTATTCACTCGGTCTTCAGTTGATTTATTCACTCAATCAACCATTCATTCATTCATTCATTCATTCATTCATTCATTCATTCATTCATTCATTCATTCATTCATTCATTCATTCATTCATTCATTCATTCATTCATTCATTCATTCATTCATTCATTCATTCATTCATTCATTCATTCATTCATTCATTCATTCATTCATTCATTCATTCATTCATTCATTCATTCATTCATTCATTCATTCATTCATTCATTCATTCATTCATTCATTCATTCATTCATTCATTCATTCATTCATTCATTCATTCATTCATTCATTCATTCATTCATTCATTCATTCATTCATTCATTCATTCATTCATTCATTCATTCATTCATTCATTCATTCATTCATTCATTCATTCATTCATTCATTCATTCATTCATTCATTCATTCATTCATTCATTCATTCATTCATTCATTCATTCATTCATTCATTCATTCATTCATTCATTCATTCATTCATTCATTCATTCATTCATTCATTCATTCATTCATTCATTCATTCATTCATTCATTCATTCATTCATTCATTCATTCATTCATTCATTCATTCATTCATTCATTCATTCATTCATTCATTCATTCATTCATTCATTCATTCATTCATTCATTCATTCATTCATTCATTCATTCATTCATTCATTCATTCATTCATTCATTCATTCATTCATTCATTCATTCATTCATTCATTCATTCATTCATTCATTCATTCATTCATTCATTCATTCATTCATTCATTCATTCATTCATTCATTCACTCACCCACTCATTCATTCACTCACTCGCTCACTCATTCACTCGTTCATTTATCTATTCACTCACTGATTCGTTCAACTCTTCATTCCTTCCTCCATTCATTCATTTATTCGCTCGTTTATTCTTTGTATAGAGCAGAAGAGAGAATCCCATATGAGGTCCATATTCTGAAACAACAACCCCGAATCTGGAGTTTCGTGAGAAAGTCAATTCAGATTATGGGCTGGCTTCGCCGTCGTTGTGACACACGCGCACAGAAGTGCCTAAGCTCTGTCGCAAGCTCTTGGTTCAAAATGCAGCAGGCATACACGGTGAATATTCATAGAGACGTTGATTGTCCAGCGGGAATTGTGTGTGAACGTTCTTTGCGCCAAAGGTCTCAAAATTCTTTATTCCGATTGATTATGCCATGCATTCTTTCTTTACACATCGGAAAATGAAACCGGTTGACCATGCTTCAAAACAGGCTGCATATGGGACGAAAATATAATATGCTCGTCTCCTAAACTACTCTCATCAGATTCTTCTAAAAAAGACAGGGAAAGCTCGACGATAACGAATCCTCCTCCATTAGTTGTCCAGATGCTCTGCATTCCAGCAATATACACTTACCTTTTGTTCAACTGAGAGCCGTACTACGTCAACAGAACTCTGCCCTGACTATTGAGCCCAATGGCTAATACGGGGAGACTATCTCTAAAAGGGTAAAATTCAGTTTTATCTAGCCAGATGAAGGTATCGTCCATTGTGAGCTATCACCAACTTATGGGTTTACCACACACACCTTCGACGATGAGCAGCAGGGTGGAGCATATAAGACTTGTAACACCTGGCGCTTTACCCCCTGGAGTGAGGGGCACGTGGGGCTTAAGCACAACCTCAGTGAATTGCACTCTCACGCTGGTGCTGTGGTAACATTGTTGACGCGATCCGACATCACAGTAGGTGTCAACATCAAGCATCCATTTATCCTCTCGAAAATTTTGCCATCTGTTAATTTCATGACTTTACTCAACCACACGCCCCATTCGTTCAGAGGATTCAAAACTTTAAAACAGAACATTCCGTTCTCGCATTTTAACAACCGCCGTAAGTTCATACCGGCTATTCGCCTTTAGAGATTCTTTTACTGCCGAGAAGTAGGCTTTGTATTACANCACAGCTATATTCCCCCCCCCCAAAAAAGGCCACCCCACTGCTAGGATACCCTGCAAGATTTCTGTAGGATTTCTCAACTTTGGAGGGGTGAACTCTATCGCAACCTAGAGTCAAAGAATTTCTCTATGATTAGCCAATTTATCTCCAAAGAAGGACCACACAACTCATAGCCTAGTGGACGATGGAGAAAAAACATCCTTTCCACGGGTAATTTTTTTAACTACATGAAGTTGGAACGCAAACAGGGCATCCGGTTACCCCCAAGCCTGACAACAAAATTTGAATAAACTGATAAATACACACTCAGCTCCGGATTCCTCTCATATCGTACTCATTCTTTAGGTTTCAGAGGACAAAGGTTAGAGCGAACGGAGACGTGCAGGACTATTATTTAAAAAAGCAGGTGCCAATTCACAAGAAAATCAACCCAAACTTTGTTTGGCTCTTCGTTCCAGTCTTTAGCAACCGTTTTAATTGTTTATGGTGGAATATCCATGGGTTTTAATGAACAGTGCATGATAGCCTCGTGGCATCATCGATAGCAGCTCAAATCATCGACAGCAGATCTATGACAGTAGTTATGGTTGCTAAACAATACAATGTACGTGTTATCCTTTTTATCTGGAATCGATTTTTGAGCAGGTGAACCAAGAATGTCGTTCACAAATGAGCAGAGGAGACCAAAGGAAATGGCATAGTTTTTAACATCCGTAGTGGAAGTAACGCAGTGTCTTTCGTGAACTTCATCAGAGACAAGACCGGCCGGCAAAGCCATATAAATTTTTGGTTAGATAAATGTTACGACGTCACAAAGTGTTCCCGATTGAGTTCCATTATGATCGGATCTCAGCCAGGAATGTGCGATGATCTCTCAGTACATCTGTGTGTGTTGCCATATCGCTAACTGCTTCTCACACAATTTTCGTCTGCGAGGGTTTGGAATGAAAAAGAGCATGTGTGCACATTCAGTGCTCTAGAGCCTCTGATTTGTTTCCAAGTAGTGGCTTAGGTATTGTTTCTTTGCTGGTACGCTGCGGTCAAACTAGTGTTGCTGTCCTGTAAAGGTAATCGCAATAAAATGTTTGACAACAGAAGACAAACAAGTACTATCCGATATCAAAATACCTCTCAGATACATCCCTTTTCTGTCGTCATTTGAGCAATCTCTACGTACTCTGCAATTCCTGGAAGGATGCGCCAAGCAAAGTATCGGAACTGTAGCTGTGAGGCTTTTTGACTAACCAATCAAAACCAGTTGGTGTAAGGCGATCATTTTAGAGCAATTGTTGGATAGCCAGACAAGATTAGTCGACTTTTGTCACCAGGGGTCGCTATTCAAGCTACCAAGCAGGCCAAACAGTCTGCTTCGCAATACCAACCAAAAAGCAGGTTTAAGTACAAAGGTGTATTATACTTATACCAAGAGGCAAATGCAATAAAGATTACTACTATGCATTTTGTCAACTATCAGAAGTTATCGAATAACCCAGTAAAATGCTATCGGTTACTGTGCGCCACTCTGCAAGAACAACCATCCCCACGAGAAGAAAAAAACATTTTCCGTAATGGTTTCAGTTCACAGATGCACTAACGGTAGTTTAAGTCTGTTAACGCAAGTTATGAACGCACCCATACGGTTCAGAATCTCGCAGTGTGCGTCTCTTACCGTACAACACCATTTAGCAATAAATAAACTATCCATAATCCAAATTGAAATGCCTCAAAATTTAAGCAGTTATACGTCCCCCGTGCTGTCTGAGATGCGTCCTAGAGGAAAGCACCAGGTTTTTCTCCTAGTCGGTGTCGAATAGCGATCAACATCATTCCGCCTCATGGAAGGGTTTTCCTTGATGTTTGGGTGTTTTTTACTTTTGACTTACAGTTCATTCTACTCGATCTGTCTCAGTTGCTCATGCACGTGACTTTTCTGTGACATATCAGTCAGCACACTGGAATCAAAAAGCACACTGAACTCTGCATTGTTCAAGTGGAAAGATGTAAAGATGTATTCTGTTATACTACATAGTGTTTAATTCGATTTCGCAACCTTCTACTTACTAGATAAGTTTTATGTCGACTGTACCGCTACGCATACTTTCAAACTTGACATGTATGCGACCAAACCCATTTTAGCATACCATAGGTCGATCAACGCCCAAAGTCTGTCAGCGTAACAATGGTGAAAATATTGTACTAGCTCACTAAATATGGGATTCTTCGTACTGACAGTAAGGGATTTTTCTATCAAGGGTTTTGTTGTTATGATTTCCATCTCTGAAATCGCATTCGGATAGTCAAGTTGGTGCTTGTAGTCGTCTGAGATTCATTTACTCATTCCGCGCTTTCTTGTTAGGCTTACGTACTCGCTGCGGGTAGGAATAAGGGAGAACCTGTAGTGATGCAGTGTTCACACATGGCTGCGTCCACTACATCATCCACAGTGTACAACAACTTTCTTGAACTCCTAGTTCGTAAGTTACGACATAGTAACTAAATAGTCTGCTACTAAACCGACTGAATGAGGACAGTTCTACCATGATTCCCCTAAACCCACGATGCCTTGACGCGGTCAATCAGGCATTACGTATTGTCTGTCCTGATCGGTAGTTGCTGCCTGAAGACAGATGTTTGACCTGAAATTGATGGCAGATTTGTTGTGTTCCTCATGCAAACTAGGCTAACCAGACCCTTTTCGCGTGGTGATTTGGGGCGCACACAACGGATGTGCACGACAGAATGCCAGCAAGTTCCATCTGGACTTGTGCATGTCTCCAACCAAAATCGACAATACTGCTCCCTGATTAATACAGAGCAGCATTGCCATTGTATTACCAGAGAAGTCAGGTGAAAATGCATTTCACTGATTATTCATAAAAGCGGGTTGTGCCTGAGACAGGTAAGTTTCAGCAATGTTGTGGAATGTAGGTAGCTCGGGTGCGCTGTTTGGTTGTTGGTCTGTTCGCCGAGCTTGGCAGTTGGATTGCAAACGTTTCATCACCAATCGAGGTGACATCGTCAGTGCAGGGTTGAGTGCGTGACCCACTTAATCCAACTGCAATCCAACTGCCAAGCTCGGCGAACAGACCAACAACCAAACAGGTGAGTTTCTTCATGATCATTCGCTCAGAAGGCCGAACGATGCTTAAATAACCCTCTGATTTTCCTTGGAGACGTTTTTTTAACCCGAATGACTTCTGCCTACTTTCCCACTGAGATGCTGTATCAACTTTGTGCCCATCAAAGAGACAGCGCGTGTCTGCGAGCGATTTTACCACTCCGTGACGGTCTTGCCATGAGTCACATAGACGTTTAGGTTTTAATTCCCGCGTGTAAACAGTCCTGTCACGCTTGTTTTCCTTCTGAATGGTGCTAGCCTGTGTGAGAACCTACCAGCCGTGGCAGAGGTAAACCATATGGATTGGACGGGTCAGTACTGGGGCGTGACTCCTCATACACCCAACCCAGTAATTCCCAACCGAGGGGAGTTCACTACTTCAGGGTGGATGCAGGCTCTAGCTTCAAAGATGTCGTCTACTGAAAAAACGTCCTAGGTCCGGTTTGTCTGATGTTCGGAACACTCAGAATTAACCCTCACTTCTTTCGTTTTTGATCCGTCAACTGTTCAGTTCCACTTGCTGTTTGCTGGCATTGCAAGACTAGCTTCATCTAGCTTGCTGTTGGAATTCCTCACACACAAAATGTCAGCATGCTGCGAAACCAGTCTAATTCGGTATGCGTTTTATCTATATTAGCATAACATTCATCTAAGGACTTCACCTGCCTCAGTTTATGAGAACCGAAAACGCGTTCAGGCCGCAAGCTGTAACTCACGCCTAACGCGTTATCGTGTCGTCGTGAGGAACAAAGCGCCAGCTGATGAAACAACAAGAACTATATAAATACTGCTCTGTAAGGTGACAAATGTAACATAAAGTAACATCACAAATTCGAACCCATCCAGTAAATAAGTACGGATATATGGAACACCAGTCTGCTTTTTCGACTCATTGCACAGCCCACAATGATTGTGACACGGTCAGTTTCTACAGCCGGTCCGGTTTGTAGTGAGCTCCCCGTCCCCTGTTGTCCTAGTGTTGGTTGTACCATCCTATACTATGACACGGTCAGTTTCTACAGCCGGTCCGGTGGTTTGTAGTGAACTCCCCGTCCCCTGTTGTCCTAATGTTGGTTGTACCATCCCATACCACGTTTATGGGGGAATAAACTCGTTGTTCGTTAGATTTTCAAGGAAAAAATCAAATGTCAGTGAAGCCTTGCCTCGAGAGGTGTATTAGTTGACTGAAATGAGGTTGGAGAATCGCAAGTGGGAGAACTAATTCTTTAGTGATGATTTCATCACACACATTATACCTCCTATCGACGTCCCACATAAAAATAAAACTTGCTAGACAGTTGCGTAACCTGTGTCTTCCTCAGCGGCTAATCCAATGTGGGTAGAACAGTGGTCTTAGCTGCTGTCGCTACCGTCTGAACATAAATCATTCTATCCATGTTGCCTGGATTTCAGACGGCAAATTCGGAAGCCGGACACTTGCAGAAAGTTTTACCAGAACCTGTAAATTCAATATGAAGTAGTATTAATCACCACAAGTAGTGCTCAGTTTCTACTAGCTAATCTGGCGGCATCAAAATCATGGACGAACATTGGCGAAAAGTTCGCCAGCTGCACAAGAGTAGTTCTGAATGCCAACAGACCGGGAGCCGCTGGGAATAGTAAGGCCTTAGAGCATATAATTGTAAAGAACCTAAATGAGACCTCATCAAAATTATGAATTGTCCTGCGACATGGACTGGGGAAAACCGATAGTTATTTCACCGTCTGGCAATAGTGTCCAAGATGAGATTAATGTCATAAACTTTTCTACCTAAAACTGAGCAACGTAGTGGATGGTCACATGTGCTTTGTATCACATCTACTTTATTTAGCTGATAGATATGAGACTTTTCATATTGTAACAAACAAATCCTCTAAAGGAATATTCATTTTAAGCCAAGTGGAAACTCACTGGGAGCACAAATACTTCTGTATAACTCACAGAAACTGAAAATCCTTTCTGAAAAAGGGCCAGCTTTGTGCAAGTGGAAAACTGTCCTTATTGGGAATACCGCTCAACTTTCCAGATGTTTTAAAGACACTTTGGTATAACAAGTGGGGTCTAGAAGAGATGGGCAGAATTGAGGAAGACTTGATGTTACACAATTAGAACTGCGAACTTTGTGAACGGAACTGGTCTTGCCCCAAGACACCTGAAGTCATTACATGTTTTACTGAATACAAAGGATATAAGTTCACATAATTCCTTATGGTTTTCGAAAATTACTGTGACTGAGCCCGTTTATGGGCCTGCAGGTGAGTTGTAACGCTTTTGCTCGTTAGCGGTAAATTTAGTTATTCTTTAACTTTCCCACTTCACACTTCTTTTGTTCTCCTTCTATATTAAGCTCTGAGAGAGTACCGACGTAGGTCGAAGCTCTGAGAAAGTACTGACGTAGGTCGAGTTGTGTTCTCGTTTTCCTATTTATGAGTAACGTTTCCGCTGGATTTTCCCATGGGATGAGAAACCCTCAGTAACACGTCAATAGGGTTGCACGGTACTGGAAAAGTGAGGACCAGTGGTACAGTATGAGGTCACAAGTCAACCGACTCTACTAGGTCCTTTCACAAACCCGCAATCTCTTCGTGTACTGTTGCCCTGCTCAGAAAATTCTAATTAAGCCATCTCGTTCAAATGTAAGCAAGTTCAGATGTTTGAACCAGTCGTCATTAGTGTACTCAAACAGATAAACTCACGGTATTATTCACTTGATGCAATTCATTCTTTATACTGACACTCAAGATTGCTCCGGATAGCACAGTGCTTAAAACACAAACTCGGTAACAGGAAAGTTCGTAGTTTAAATCCAAACCTGTGCATTTAAACCGCTCCTGTCCTGGCTCAAACAATCTGAAAATATTTCAGCCCTCGTGTTTCTTTCGGTTGGCATGGCAGCCGGGAGCGGAAAGGGTTTTATAACTGAATGACTTTATTTATAAATTTATTTTTCACTCTGGTATCATTTATACTTGCGGGGACAGAAGGCATTTTTTCACTATATGAGCACGAAATTCACCATAAGCTTCAGTGAAACCAAAATTTCAACAATTATTTTTAGTGACGAGACCTTGCAAAGTTTCACAGATCCCGCTAGAAGTAGTGAACATCACGATAACTGGATGACGATACTTTTGCCTCAGTCAACAGAACAGTGGACAGTTATTGGCCCCACTTTTCCCCCACCGGTGCACCAAAGTGGATGTTGGATGTAACGATCCGGTAATGCACATGTCATCCAATTAAGTTTTGCGAACTATGCCACTCGTCACGCCCTCGGTTCAGCCCACAGCAACCGAAATTTACAGTTCATTACACTCCAAGCTGTTCTTGGATGTACCTACAAAGTGGGCCGGCAAAATCCGTCATGCATAAACCCCATACATCGTGGATAATGAGGTGTTTGATGGGTGACTGCCACGAAAGCGAACACTTACCCGCGGGTAGGATAATTAGCCATTAAGACCACATTCATCATACAATACTTCCGACGTCAGACGAGTTCATGGTGTAGTGAACACACCCCACGCTTCTCTTTCAGGGTAAGTCAGTAAGTAAGTCTTGTTCCGGTGTCTTCTGTTTATGCTGAGTTGTTCTTGCAACCACCGGGCTAAAGCAACTGCCTTTCAGTAGTTACTTTAGGCCTGGTTTGGAAAAGAACACAGAGCATCCATTAACGTTCTGCAGAATAAGAGGTTTCCTTGATGATGGTAGGGCACACAAGCAGAGGTCCATGATGGGTTTTCTGAATTACTAAACTGTTGTTGTTCGGTAAATAGTCGAAATTTACCATAATTTAATATAAAGAAATTAATTTCTAAGGGACTGTTCAACAGCGAGATAAAATAAATGGCATAAAGTGAATTTCCGTTTCACGCTGTTAAGCTAAACATGCTTTCGAACGTGTCATTTTTGATGGCTTTCCGAATCAGTAACAGTAGGTAGCATCTGCGGACACCAGCACAGTAGGGCGGAAAATATTGCTGACGGCGTATATTTGATTCATCGTGCATACTAATCCTAGGAACGGGAACCATTCAGCCCGCGTGACCACTTTGCACCCGGCATTAGGTTCAGTCAGTACCGCAGTTCCGTAAATGAGTACCAAGCTTTTACTGACCGAATGGCTAGTTTGATTATCACATTGTTCGCTGCCTGGCTTCTGTTACGTTTACCAGTTAGGAAGCCACCACTTGACTAGATTGACGGTTCAGGTGCAGCGCAAAACAGTTTCCTCACCCGGGACAAGGAACCTGCACGGAAATGGAACTGTCAGGACGCCGGCCATCCACGTGTGACATGCGTGCGAGCTAATGACTTCGCCTTAGCTGACGGAAAATTAAGCCTGCACATAGCAGGTTGGCGGAAGAGGTGGGGGTGGTGTGTTCAGCATATGTAGCGACAGCTGGATGGATAGAAATTGTGCGCAACTCCAATCTGTTTCTTCACTTTTCTTATTATTGATAACACCAGTGACAATGACACCAGTCATTATTCGAATGATCCCTCGTCTGTTCACTGAAAATACTTTCTCTAAGTTCATTTGGAGTAGTTTACCGTAAACACAATAATTGTGAAGATTGTAAAGAAATTCATTTTCAAACGCATTCAATGCCAAGTTACGAACAGCTATCTTGCAATCCTAAAACTAACTTTCAGTCGCTTGCAAGTCATTTCGAAAAGACAACCTGAGCTAAACTGTTCGACTTCCTCTTTTCCCAAACTGTACAACAGTCTCCTCGCAAACACTGGAACAAACAGTTCCGAAAGACACCGTTTGTTAAGGGAATACTGTGTCACTTATGCTGCTCATTCTTAGATGCCTGTCAGTCTCCCCACAGCAACCATCTAGGAAGTACACGCTAGGCATGAGGTAGGTAGTTTGTTGAATAAGCGATTGCAAAATGCTCGGTTTTGACTGACTTATCACTCCCTAATGATAGTTATTTAATTAGAAGGCCGATCACGCGGTCCATCTTTCTCTATTATTTAGTCGTATTGTCGGTTAATAAATCACTATGAAACAGATAGGATCCGGTCGGTTCCAATACAACTGACTCCTAAGTATGTTAAACATACAGTCAGAAGTTTCACTACTCATTCCCTTGTTCAAGTGTGTTTCGCAAACCTGCCATATTCTGTAGCCATAAGCGATCTGTTGAAAGTTCGTCTATCTTTCAAACTGACCTACTACTCACAGAGACTGAAGACTAGCACCCCTAGTGTCTTGACTCTTGGGTATATTTCGTTTGCCTCTGGCTTTGTCTTCAGACTTCATCCAAAGAGGATTTCGCGCTCTGCAGGTGTTTGAAGCGGCCATATCTGAGGACTTGCAATCGGCCGAGAAGTAAAACCCCACGAAACTTCTTTTCCGAGGTCCACTACGACCAGGCGCATCAAATCTTATGACGCGTTATGAACTTACTTGTGTTGCAGGCGACAGCTAATCTTTTTGGCAGGCAGTAACAGTTCAACACAAGCTCCACACAACGGTGTTTTGTTTCCATTAGTAGTAAACTAAAGATATAGTGAGACACTCCGTTGGTAAGCGGCAATGTACCCTTCAGATATATAGAACATTCATGGCACTGGTAGTTAGCAATACGGTCACACAAGGTTACTATCGTTCTTCAAACCAAATGAAACTGTGTGAACTGTTCACCAATCAACAAAGGCTGCTGGGTTTGTTTGCTCAATTGCACAGGCAATCGAGTAGAGCACTTTTGAAATGTGTAGCCATGGTTAGGAATGATAGCAGACCAGTCCTTATAATTGTTTAACGTTTGTTTTAACCTTTATCTACCTCCCAAAGCTGTGCGGGTCACTGCTGTATTGGTTGTACTTAATAGGCTCAATTGAAGGTAAGTCTACCTGCCCAGGTTCATTTGAGTGGACTGAGTCTTCATTTACCTTTTACAATCGCTCGTTTATTTAAAAAAATCAACCCATATCATCGTCAATTCCCATCCGTGTGCCTCCGTGAAAATTCATCTTATTTTGGCGCAAATTCGATACTTGATATGTCACTCACTCGTAGGTTCAATTTAAATGACGCTAGCTTAGCTTCCTTCATTAAACTCATCAGAATCACCACTTCTCCCCATTATTAAACCCAGTTCAAAATGCCTGGTTCTCTATTTTTAATCATTCTCTCTTGATTAATTTTTTGTCCCCCTTTGAAGAAGTCCCTGTTGCCCAACATCGGTATGGTGGGAAAGTTAATCTTGAAGAACACTTGTGTTGACTATGCACGTGTGTTTCAAGTGGTTGTAGGGCAAACCGTTGAGGCGGCGTGTGTCAGTTGCGCCGGACGCCACAGCGTGCTATCGGTCGTATGCACTAAGTAAGATTTGAGTGAGAGCAGCATACTGTGTCCCGTTTGAAGAAGTCCTGTCTTCTCGGGCTTAGAACCAACAAAAAGACTTTAAATGTAACTCGGCAGGCGCGCAGATGCTCGTTTACTGTGAAATGGTGGACCAAAATTTGCAACGCAACTTGCTGTAACTTCCAACATCCCCTAAATCTTCTAAAGAGCACAAACTATTCGAAGTGAGTAACAGTATACAGCTGCATGAGGGGGCATGCAAGACGAGATCTAAGACTCAGGGAAACCAAAGCAGAAATTGACAAATCTCTTCATCTTTTGGTTGCAATGCCATGATAATACTGAGCGCTGGTTTTCCACCAATCATGGCACCACTTACAAGTAGCTTGAGTTGGTCCAGCTGTAGTGCTCAAGTGGGTGATTTCAGGGCTTCGAGCCTCACAATGGTGCCTGTAAAGTGATTGCACGGCTACGTCCCTGTGACCCAAACACATTTTTTCATAAGCAAATAAGTAAAAAATGCAACTTTTCGACTATTCTTTTGCGGACATAAGCACTCGCTCTGACATGTACGGAAGTTATTCCTTACTGGATCAGGGTCACAGTTCAAAAGCTCCGCCATATCTGCCCAAGGAGACCTCTGTCTAAAAAGCATCCGAATCTGACACTTCTTGGGATCACCATCAGAATGCATGTTAGATTTTGTCGCCACATGCGTTCGGAAGAATGACAGCAACCACTTGTTTGTGCGAGACCTTCACGACTGGCGGTTTCAAGTATTTTACAGCTTTCAGGAAAGGTTAATAGCACTTTTCTCCACAATTTCAAGTCTTGTCCCTCTTCTTCTCTCTTGGCCCCAAGATTCATACCAAATCCGACCCTTATTATCCGCCAGGTGATACTTTAAGCTAAAACGTTACTTCTGTAGCATGTTAGCTCCAGCAGTTTGCAAACTGCTATCAGAAACATGTCATATGATGCTTTCGGTTGACATTTGAATCCATTAGAAATATCCCGCCGGAATTTGGGAATTCGTATGCTAACTAGTAATCCTGAACGGATTGCCTTTCACAATCCATTTCGCAGGTTGCTTAAAAGTGACCTCTCGAAAAGCCACCGGCTGCTTGCTGTATTACGATGGAATATATGAGGGAATCCACCTAAGAACCTTTTATTTTAATTGTAAACGAGATGACTTCTGGTTTGCTGAACAAGGTGACTAATCTGCGAGGGTACGTCGAACAACGACGGCTACCTTTGTCAGTAAAGTAACACGTAACTGAGTCAAGTTAGGTCAGATCGTATGAAAGCTAAGGAGAAGTAACGATGGTGTCAAGAAAGATTTCTGTGTGAGTCAGAATAGAAAACCGGTTAAAAAGTTAACCACTGAAGGCTCCAACCAAGTGGACCAGAGGAGGGCAAACCAGATTATCAATCAGGATGGTGCGCATCGCATGAGTAAGGTAAATGGAATTTATGGCAGCAGCAATTTTCACTTTGTGCGGACAAATGAGACTTGCTCAACGACCGGTAGGGGAAAAAATATCAGATACAGGCCGCTGAATGAAGTTGTAACAAACAGAAATAGCGAGTCTACCATGAAGGACATTAAGGGTTAAAGCTGTTCACCGAAACGGATATATTCATCTGTGTTGTACTTGTTGTAAAACCAATGTGGGTTCGCGAAACTCATCACAATAAGTAAAGTCAGAATCAAAGAAGTTTAACAGCCACGTTCCCATGCTTTATACGAAAAATAGTAGTCTGTCTACGATGTGCAAACTTTTACAGAGAGACCTGGCGTGGCAAACTAAAGGACCGACAGATTGGTGTTGTGGCCACTGTGTATGCACTCAATACCACCACCGGTCAAAACAAACGACTAGTGAAACGTGTTGTACCCTAAACATGTTGGTCAATGACGACCGACTGGGTTGACTGGTGCTGTGCAATTTGGGTGAGAAAATAGGGCGCTCAGTATTGGCACAACGAAATTGAATTTTCGAAGGCTACGATGTGCCCCTGGTGGACTAAACCGGACAAGCAACTGAGTTCAGAGTAACAGTTCAAACTTTTGAGCCTTATTTAGGCATCCCGGGGTCTCAGCGATGCTGGGAAAGTAATCCACCAGACGTTTTCCGCAAAAGGTATTATTGCTTCAATGGGCAATGAAATTTGGGGAGTTGCACAAATACGAACATATATTGGAATGGTACACACACAACAAAATGCAACATTCTGGCACAAAAAGTTTCACCCCATACGCAGAGGTTTTGCAGCTGAGATCAAAGTGCGGCTAATGGGCCCCAAAAATAGCACCTATTGAAAGGAACCGAGAGAATTACACGCCAAGATATTATACCACAACAAACCACTTATTCGGATACCTGAAATTTGCTTCCCTGAAAGTGTCACCTCCTTAAAATAAAAAGAAGCGAATCACGGCACATGTTGCTCACTAAACAATTTTGAAATGCTTCTTGCTGTCATGCAACAGAAAGTGAATTTCGTTCGACTAATACCATGTGGCATACCAGTTCTACGATTGTCGATGCGGCAAATTTCGCTCCAAAGCTCATTATTCCCTTCAGAATTCACAATACTTATTTCATCCAAGTAGCCTCCTTGTAAGTTAACGCCAGTTTTTCGATAACGACTTGGGCCAGCTTGCACCACACATAGAATTATTGTTGCCGGCTGAAGACAATTGCTCTAAATGTGCTCTTGTTAATAGTGACATGTTTCAGCGGGAAAAAAAGTACCGCGGTATCTCGAATTTCCTGTCAACTGAAACATGAGGCGGCCTTTGTGCAGCAAATTCAGTTGAATAATACGCGAGGGATTCAGCTGAGTCTCCTCGTTAAAACCTAACTACTGAGAAAATGGGTGTACCTCGCGAAAGCTATTATGATTAAGGAAATTTAAACAAATAACAATCTGCTATTTAGATTTGATTCTGTTGTGCGTATATCCAACACTTTTTCCCCTAGGGGGAATCCCTGCAGTTTTTACTAAGTTCACTCCTGACACATCCAAACTTTTGACAGCAATTCATAGAAATCTCGCCTTCAGAACTGTTAGGACCATGTTTCGCTACGGATTATGTCCAAAGACGTAAGGCAAAGGGTGAGTCACAAGGCTGTTCTTGATATTCGCATGGAAATTAACGGTGCTGTGCTCCAAGCAATTCCCATTATATCTTGGGATTAGGTGTGAGTGAAGTGTGCTCAACAACTCATTGAGAGACTTTCCGATGGATCAGGCTCTATGGCTGGTTGCTGATGTCTTCGTAACTGAGGCTTTCCCAGCTCAGCGACCAGACAAACGACAAGATCTCGACATTTAAAAGAGTGTAAGCTTTAAGAAGCGAGTTGGTCATTCCATTTTTCAGTGTTGACTGCCTGCTGTGTCTAATCAAGACTTGAGTAAATGCTATCCTGTACTTCATTACTTCATCAAATTACCTGCCTATTTCGGTTCAGACTTTTGAACTATACTGTTATATGAAATGCACTAAACCTGCTCCGAAAGTCATTCTCCTTGTCGCCTTCCCAGCCCTCTGGTGGCTTGACAAGTCTGGTGAATTCGTAATGGAACGGCGTGAGTAAATCGGTAGGACAAACCACGGGGTTTTTCGAGAAATACACTCATTTGCAAGTCAATTTGGTTTTCACGGGAGACTCAAGTGAATCTCTCGTTTATGATGTCCTCCAACTGCATGTGCTACACACAGGTCGCCTCATGATTCAGTTGGCACGATATTCGAGATATCGCACCTACCTGATGAGCCCCAAGAAGGGCAAAACCGGTCGTGGGCTGTCGAAGAGTTTTCAGCAGCCTTGTGACTAGTTTCCACGGGTTTTTTAATTATGAAACGTCCATTTGACTGTTCTGTATCGGTATGCTTCGTTTAAAGCGTGGATAACGATGTATCAGCTGATTCGGAACTGAATGACCGGGATGAACAACGGCCTACTAAATCTTTCGCTGTAAAAATAAATAAACATCTGAAGTTAAGGGGAAATGCAGCTTGTAGACTCATGCTTGTAGACTCATGTAGACTCATGTGCAAGGAACGTCCAAAGTAATCAACCAGAACTTGTCCTTGTTGAGGAGTGTCCAATCCTGAGGCTGGTCTTCTTTCCCGTCTCCTTCTTTCCATGCTGGTGATGGGTTAACTGATAGGCCTCAATTTGGCCAATATATTGCCTGCAAGAGTTTTTTGTCCGAATGTACTATATTACTCAATAAGCACGTTCGTCTGGTTAGAACCTGAAGATACCTAATCACTTCTTTAGCAGAGCACAATCTCTCCCTATTATCATGGAAAATGCAGCCGGCGCCTCTTGAAAAAGAAGACTTTGCCGATTCGTAAATCAGCTCGCGAATTTTGTTTCCGGTTTTCAGGTAGCTGGAGGAATCTTTCGTGAATTAAAGAGTGGATGATTGAAGAAAAACTGGTTCACTTTTGGTGTCAACAGGGAGTTTTTTTACAGTAAACTCCATTATCTCCTCTGGTTCCATTTTCGCGTAACATAAAACCAACATGTTGTAGCTTCATTTTGATAGAAAAAACATATCTTTGCAGGCTATACTACCGTGTGCTAACAAAACCAATCGCAACCTATATCTAACGACCCCATAAAATGAAATTGCAATTAGATCGATGTAACATCAATGACGGGTTTCGCTGATCCACCCGGATAGGACGAAAACAAGATGAGATCAGGCCAACAAAAGATACGTTCCCTGTAGTATTAGTTTGATAGTTGGGAGAATGCTATTTAATCTACAGTTAGGGTTTTCAGTGAAAAACATGTCTAGTTTCCCATAATAAAGACCTATCTCAAAGTCACCTGATGATCTCAAACCCTCCATTTTGGGTCATCACATCAAATTCCCTTCTAGATCGCACCTTCCGCGATTCTGATTCAAAACCTTTTAATAGATAATAATAATCGATCAGATGTAACAACCTCTCGGTGCCTACCTGCTATGCTACGCGAAAAGAGCTCCATGGATGAGGTACCGTCAGGTTGCCCAAGCCCAGAGGAGAAGAGGCTGGTTTCGAACCAGTAAGTTCTGTTCCGTAAGTTCACGCCCTAACAATCGGGATATTCGGAAATGTCTCAACGGGAAAGATTTCAGCCACGATAAGATCGGACTGATTACGCTCACATCACCACGTATTGAACACCCACTCACAACCGAATGAAAACACATTTCTTCTTAGTGGCACTCAAAGTGAACAGTTCCAGCTGCCACTAACAAGAAAATGGAATAAGAATTAAAGTTGAAACTCATGGGAGTGGGGGATAATTTGTAGAGAGAAAAAATTACGCTTCCTTTGTGGTGAAACCCCAGCTCTTGTGAATGTGGGCAACCGCTCTTCCTCTAGTGGTGGCATATTACATCATAGCCTACCTGAGTCAGCCGGATCCCCCACAAAGTGCTCAGTCCAGATATATCAGAAAGATTTATTGGGAATTACTAGTTCCTGCCCAAAATGCATTTGCCAGAGCGCGAACGAAACATTATAAATAAAATTTCTCATCAGGACGACGAATGCTTTCATTCCTTTTATCTGTGAAATAAATTGTCTTTGTCGCAACCTCTGAAGTGGAGAGGTAGTTAGACCGTTCAGGCGGCTTGTACAGACTGTGCTGTCCATGGTTATGTGTTGAAGCCACGAGAATGGTTTGAAAACGCTTTGATAAGCGGCTGACGCAGACGGTTTTACACGGGTCCGAGAGATTTCTCTCAGCCCTGCTTGAGTGGGTGATGTCTGCATAAAGAGTGGTCCAGCTTGAGGTAACACGCTTCCGAGACCTATCCTTTCAGCTTTACCGTGACTTCATTCAATCCATGAGCTATGGTTACTGTGAGAGGAAGTTTTTGTCTAAACATGACTTTCGTTCGCAACGCATCCGCGCAAAATTAAGGGAAGTGTGTTCTACTGAAGCCCGATTGAGGCATCTCGACTACGGTAGTGTACCCCGCGCTTTTCACAACTTAGTTTTCCCTCTCTCTGAAAATGAAACGCAAAATTTTTTGTCCAATCCCTTTCAGGACTAGAAGCATACAACGTTGTCAAACACGCAACTTATCGCAAACCGGATTCCCAGCGTCAATCTACGTATCGTTACCTTTGGAGCAAACCACAGCGTTGAAAACAACAACTACAGTCTATACACGTCAGCTATGTTTATTGAACTCATATAGTATTAGACCTAAATCGAATAGGAACCGCTGATCTGAACAGCTGGCCAAAAGAAGTCTGGTTTTTGCTCTGTCACACTGACAACCATACGTCCCTTAAAAATAATGGACAAAAAGCTGCCATTGGTAGTTGAGCAGGTGGCTGTTGATTTGCTGGCCAAGCTTAGCAACCGCTAACTACTAGTAAGTGCACCCGAGCTACCAGTATTCTAACGCACTGCCAAAGTGATATTAGATATATACCAGGCTCGTACTACGATTACCCGTTTTGGCTGCTTGAATGACATCCAAGATTTCTCTTGAGATATAGTTAAGACCATAAACAATTTTCGGCACAAACAATTTTGGAGTGTCCAGTATTTTCGCCTATTTTCCTGCGACATATCCCTCCCCTGGGGAGCAAACATTGTGGCGCTAGATCAAGGATGACAAGGGGATTTTTCATGATTACTCACTGTACAGTCTATAATATGCCGAGTTTGCCTTGTAGCTATGACAGCAACTAGAAAAGATGTAGAAGAAACCACTACGTTTCACAGAGAGTGGGCGGCTGGCGGAATCACCAAACCCAACTGTAATCTTGATGACACTGTCACGCGCCGTATGAATATAGAGAGCTGGACGCCAGATCTAGACTTTATGTACACCTGCCACAAATAGGTCAACCATTGGTTGATCACATCGATGCGATTGCGATACAACTAAAGCTGTCGTCTCTCTCCATTATTCACCATCACGAACCGGTCAATCTGCGGTCAAACTGAGCATGAACTTATCCGGGATGCGACAGTTGCCATGATGAGAACAGTCAAGTGGGCAAAATGAAACGGCGCCGCGAAGTAATGAATGAAATGTCAGACGGGTCATTCCCGCTGACAAGGGCAATTCTTCACCAGCTGGTAGGTTAGGCGGCCACCTCATGGAGGTACATAGCAAAGATGTGGGTAATTTGTACCAGGTCTTCCAATTTCCCTCAGTCCAAATGCTCAAGCATCACTGCACGATTCTAGTTTTGAACAAATGGAGAATGTGCACGGCTTTTACACTAAGCGAATCGCATCAGTGAGCCCAACCGATGGTGCCTAGATAGTTCCTAGGTTGCAAAGGTCCCTTCACAGACACTCAGCTAAATACTTGACAAGGCAATCTTTGTCAGACGTTCTTGTGTTCTTATGCAAAATGTCGCAAAAGACGCTCAATGGGATCATAAAAAATGCTGACCAGCCCTTGGGACATTTTTATTGTCTTGTTCTGTTACATCATTCCAGTTCAAACATCCAGGAGAGATGTTTGTCTGGGAACTCGCTTGTGTGCACTTTGCCACAGGCTTCTTCAGCATAGGTTGCTAGATAGCCAGTCTCATGGCGGCATCTCGATTTCCAAGGGACCCGCAGTCAGAAGTAGGCAAACTGATCGGTTTTCTTTACTCATCATATCATCTCTAGGTTTCAGATCGTGAGGAACCGGATGCTGCGATTTTCTGTGAAAAACACCGTACCGTAGCGCGGACTTTATAGGCATGCTGAAGGTACAAAAAAGCTGTCACACTGGTCCGTGGCATTTTTACCGCCATGAATGTCTGACCAGATTCTAAAAGTGTGTCACATGAAAACGTTCGACGACAATGTATGCGCAAACACGTGCCTGTAGTTATATTATAACTGTGGGAGTGATTCTGGGAAGTAGCGCAATGCAAAAACCCGCCTAGAAATCCGGAAGCTCTCACCGTGTGAGTACCAACAGTTGTGGATTCTGTGAACACTTGGTATTCAGTCAAATTTGTTCGTAAAACGAAGCCAAAATTTTGCCAACTTCTTCAACTCTGCTTTAGATACTGTGTTGAGCTTTCTTAACCATGGATTCCTTTGAGTAAGTAGGATGTCTGTTCGTTAAATTACGCAGAAAATGTCTTGAAAATCAATCTAATTGGTGATTAAATCAAGCATGTGTGAGCATTCTCACGTGCATCTTAGTCTTGGCTTTATCTATTCGGCAACAAAGTTGTAAAAAAAGCTTCTGAGTGTCGCTTTTTCGACGATACTGGTGGACATTTTTCTGCTTTCGCCATTGGCCCGTGGTGTCCACTGAAGTGGTCCTGCTTCACGGGCTTATTGATGTAGTCACCATTCTCCCTGTGTAGTTGTCTCCGCAGCTACGGCTGAACTGCTGAATACAGTGAGGAAGAATGGACTCGTGAATCACGTCAATGAACTGGATAATATCCGCACTTGACTAAAAACAGCCTCGAAGCCGACTACCCTTATCTTGCCGGCACCGGAGGTTGTGCACGCCTTCGTCATTAAGGTGGTCTCCCCTGAAAGAGAGGTTGAAGAAGCTCTCTTTCCAGAAGATATGATAAACAGTATGCATCGGATCAGATGAAGGATGACAAAAGATTGCGAGTACAAGATAGGCTCACTACGCTATTTTTGAAAAACCCCAACTGATTGAATTTTCTGATCAGCTGAAACTCCGATAATCTGGATGTTTATCTCTAAAAGTTCAAGACAATGACACAACCAATAACCCACCGCTACCCACCACTACGATCCCAAATAACCCACTGATGGCACCTCGATTAGTAATGAAGCGCCTGCAATCAAATTGCCCAGCTCAGCGGACAAGCCAACTACCAGACAATGACATTATTTGTAGTCTCTTCGCAGCTTTCTCTGTTTCTGCAACTTTCAGACGGTGACGAGACCGATTTGTCGGAACAGTAAACTAACCTATTTGCAGTGGAGATCTGTGGTTTATTACCTCACTAAGACCACGCTGAAAAAAGTTTGAGTTGTGTTTAACCTGTTCAAATATTTTTCCATAAGACACTTGATAAAATAAAAATGTGCAGGTAGAACTTAGCTGATTTAAAAGTGCCTCCTCTCTCAGCAGCTTGTGGACAGCACTTTCAAAGGACATGTCAGAGATTTTACCAGATATTAGGTTCTAGACAAGACTTGTCTCAGCAGTCTGGTTCTTTCCTTTCATAAGAGACTAGACTGGTGTTATTGGAACGGCCCGGTAAATCTTTCATCTGTTGTATTCTCTAGCCAAACATGTTGCATAATAGTTTTAAGTTTGTACAGTATTCGAGATATCCGTGTATGCTCTCTGCTCACAATATCCATAAGCGGGTGTTTTTTATCAGCTTTGTAAAAAAATTATATTTCCACTGGTACATAATGCTGATGGGAGCCGGGGAATCACTCCTGCCGGCAAGGCTTCAAGAGGAGCCTTCAATAAGCTTACAAATAGCGTACAATGCCAAAACGATATACATACTTTGTTTCAGCTCCTTGTTAAGTGATACTAAACGCTCAAACAACCTTAGAGTAGTTGTGCTTTATTAGGTAGGGATTCTCTCGCTTTTTGTCTGCTTGAGGTTCTCAAGTGCTCAAAAAATTGATACAGTCTACACTTGCTGGCCAAGATCAAAATAGTTGACATACTGTCTTCCTCCCATCGGGCTTTCCTAGCCCCACTGTTAGCTCTTTTCCTTCCTTTTTAATCACTAGCTGGAGGAACCATATCACACCATTTTGCTTAAATTAATTGAAAATAGTACGCGAGCCATCCGTTTGTTGTTATCGTCGGAATACAAAAACGGATCAGCTCTTAGGTTGAGTACTGCTGGTCAGTGAGCATGGTCCTCATCCTCTCAGTGTATTCCTCATTGTGGGAGATAATCCATCGATAAATTTCCACAGCTGGGTAACTGTACAAACTACTGCGAATATCGGAACAACTTCCAAGATCAGCTACGTTGGGAGTCGCAAAATGTGGCAGGCGAACAGCAGACGGGCCTCAATGCGGCGTAGCCACTGGCGAAATCTTTGCAGATAAGAATTGGACTAGACAGAGCTTAACGGAAGAAAATTGATGTGAGTTGTTTTAGTTTCGTAGCTTTAAGGCCAATTTCACAAGAATTAATGTAGTGGCTTCCAAATTCAAGTAGTAGTAATAGCACTTTCTATGTTTCCTTCCATCTCTGGTTCTTACAGGAGCCTGCTTCGGAATTTCATAAAAGCAAATGAGGGAAGTGAAAGCTTCTGAGGATGATCAATATTTTGGTTTGACACTCCAGTAGGATAACAAAAGCAAAGACTGCCCACACATACTAGTTAGTTAGCAATTCCATTGAACAAGATTCACCAGCGTGTGAAAACCTACACAGAAACCTGCAAACTGGTCACTGATTGTTGGCACTTTCACATGGCGATTGACAATCACGCTGTTTAATTGCAGCACACGTAAAACCGACTAGTGGACCGTTGTCAAGGCGTTCGGTTTGTGTTCCTGATGCGAATGGGGAGGAGAAAATGAGCATCAATTTAACTTGCCTGGAGCGAATCCGTATTGGCAATTTGCTTGCTTTGAAAGTTTGGTTTGTTCAAGCGTAAACTTTCGCCAGGCTTCCGACATAGCCAAAAATGTAAAGAAGATAGGCGTGGCACAATATCACCGAGAAGCCTTAGAGGAACGGCTACTGAGTCAACCTGTAATTTTTCGACGAAACAGTGATTTGTTGAAAATTTTTGCTGTTTCTTTTCTTCAGGTGTTTCAGCGCTTTCATTCAAACACCTTACAACGTCGCGTCCAAGAAGCACGTCAATTTTGACTCCAATAACGCCATACTACTATGTATAGGTTGGTTAGTAGGCGGTGTATTACTCACGGTCCATTTGAACATACTCATCTTCTCCAGGAAAGTACCTTTCAATCTGAGGAAATAACTACGAGTAGTTTTGTTTGTGTGGTTGACCAAAGTGATATAAAAACAGACGCAGGAATCTTGATCCACAAACTGTCATCCCGACGACTTGTCCGTGAGATCGCCCAAGATTACAAAACGGAGCTTCGCTTCCAAAGCTCTGCAAGAAGCTGGCGAGTCGAAACTTGTTGGCCTCTTTGAAGATACTAACCGCTGCGCCATCCACGCCAAGCGTGTTACCACCATCCCCAAGGACATGCAGCTTGCACGCCACATTCTCGGCCAACGGGCTTAAATCGGCACCAATAAAGCCGCCCTGTGACGCCTGTCATTTATCCCGCCTTATCTACGTTATGTGCCAGGTTTGACAAAAACCCGGTGGATCGTACGTGCTCAGAGTTATGCCATCTCCGTTGAACGCACTGATTGCGCACTTACGTCACTGAGTGGACATGAATGACTTCCCACACCTCGTGTACCGCTCCGGCCGAAGTCACCGTTAGAGGTAAACGGTCTTCTGAACAAGGCAAACAAACACCAAAAAAATCAAGAGACAGTGGTTGGTATGATGATAGGTGACTAGGAGGAGGAAAGGATAGTGAGCGAAGAAAATAGTAAACTTGATGCATTACTCACATGGTTGCTGAAAACCATCTGGCAACCAGCGAGTAATTTCGTTTCACCTGAGGTCCGTCAGTAGCGCAGTCTCTGAGTTTTCCATCAACCTGATGTTTTGCATGAAACAAAGTGCACGAAAGTTTACTTGTACAGTCATTTACATCGCACTTTGGTTTTGACGGGAGACTCTGCTGGACTGTTTGTCCATAATGTCCTTCTCAACTTAATGGGCCGCATCAGGCAGGCTCATGTTTCTGTTGGTACGACATTCGAGGTTTCAGAATACATTGTATAATGCACTACTCATAAGGATGCCTAAAACTCTTCGATAGCCGACCACCGGTTTCACTCTTCGCAGTTACCTTGTTCTCCGTCAACCTCTTTGTTCCATTTGATTCTATCGAGAACAGAATGGTGTGCAAATGAGTGTACAATTTGTATATATTAGAATCTTTCTTAATTGCACTGGTGGGTGTTGTGCTGTTAGTCGAACCGGAGCAGATGCAATGTTTTTCACCATCAAAAACAACCAACGGACTCACAAAAAGCATTTTGAAAATTTGGATTTCGCCCACCCAGTAAATACATTCTATGTTTATAGTTGGCTGATATTTGAGCGGTCTACCATTCAAACCCGATTAACTGATCGGTAAAAAGATTCACTTGCACCAGTTCACGAGGTAATGCCACTATCCTTTAAACACTAAGCTGAAAAGCCGCTCGAACTATTACTTCACGGAGGAGAGCTTCGTCCAAGTTCTGAGCCTGAATTGTTTCCGTGAATCTCTCTGTTGATTCAAGGCACATTTGGTCAGCGGCTATTGATAGAGAGGACTAAAGGCTGGCCACCTGAATTCATCCAGCAAATGAGCTGGAACATGTCGATCGACGTGATAACCACCAGATTCATAATCTCTGCTTTTCTGTAGTCGGAGAGGATAGAAAACAAAGGTTCCGAGAAGTGCGGATGGCCCGATCTTTTTCATTGCTGATTATGACCACAGACCGTCAAAATCCCAGTCACCTGACCGCCGTCGTCTCTCATCAGGTAGCTTGTCACCCTTTGGAGGCAGACGACTTGTTCCAAATGCAGTGAAGCGTATAGCACAAACCAGGTTGTGCGTGATTTGAGCTATAGCGTCCACTGATTATTGGCCCCAAGCCTGACCTTCTTCTGCCATGTTCTTAAGTTGTGACCTGAATACAAACGTCTGTGGTTCTGTTCAGCAGCGTGCCTTACATGTGATGGAATCCCTACGTGATAGAGAATGGAACGACGAGCAAGTAAATGTGAATTGTTCCAGATAGCGCTTTTGAAAACGAATCTATGGGTTTCGTAAGATAATAGCAACTTGATGGATTCCTATTAGTATTCATCATGGTGACGCTCTCTGCTAAAGACTTTGCAAATGTGTGCTCGTCCTATTGCAGGCGCCATGAAGCAGAGGCGTAATCTTGATACACTACTTCAATTACTTCGTCCTAATACTGTCGAAAGTTTAGGGATGCAGCCGTTAAAAATGTTTCCCATAAGAGATTGATCTCAGCTGTGACCGAAGAAGAGCATCTGGTCTCAATAAGGCGAGAACCAGCATTACTGGAGGGTCTGATGGAGGATCCTTATTGTCTTTCGCATAACGTGTGCGGTGCTTACCGCCCTCCGGGACATAAGAAATTTCATAGAAATGATATCAGTAAAACTGCCTTCGTAAATTGGATTTGCAACATTCACATTCCTTATCCAGTTCAAACCTCACCGCAACTCAACTTATGGTGAGGAGAATATTGTAGAGCAGAAGTCTAGGCTGAAATACCTAAAACCTTTCTGACCCACTGATTCTGAACGTTATTCTGACTTTACAACAAATACACTCATCTGCAAATCACTTTGGTTTTCGCGGGATAATTAAGTGAACCTCTGGTTTATGATGTTCTTCAACTGAATACGCTGCACACACCAACTTAATGTTGGTCGAAAACAATCGAATCCCGTGGAGGTGAGTCGTGCGTAATTGATAAAAATCACTTAGCACCTACCCTACCACCCCTCTAACAGAAGGGGGGGATTTGGTTGGCCATAGAGAAGCTGATTCAGTAGTATTCCGATGAACAGTGTCGGTGCCACGAAAGCCTTGTACCTAAACAACATATAACCATCGGGAGTGATGTTTTGAAACAGATTTCAACTATGGTAAACACATTAACTGATGAGTTAACCCTTTTGTGGCCACCCAAAGTGCCTGACACCCGAAAATACATTTGCTTTGGCTAGTATTTGTTAATCTTGTGTTCTTTGTACGAAGGACCACGAGGGTATGCACATCCCTTCGTTAATCGTTTTTGCATATGGACGAAAATAATTGAACATTATGCTGCGGCTTTGTCCATATGAGAATAGATCGGGGTTTATAGACACATTTCAGGATTCAACTGTTGGTTACTTTCCTTATATCACCTAGCCAGGTAAAAAGCAGAAGGCCAATCACTTGGCAAACATTCCCCACTATCAAAACCACAGGCGAGCATTAGTTGCTCATTACTGAAACGTGCTGAAATTTGTGAAAACCACCGAAAATTCGCTGTTATTCTCTTTTTAACCACGTCAAGTGTATGAAAGCAAAAAGCCATTGACGCTGATTTTGTTTTCTAAATTGACGTTCCGATAGGACTTTGCGACTTTACCGTGCGAATAAAACAAGATGAATGCATTCCGTCTGACGTTTGCACAGCACTTGGACTTACAGGAGAAAACCTCGGTTACATCTTGTAGTTCCATTCAATATGGTGTGTCAACACGGTCCTAGACTACTTTGGTGAAGTGATAATCAAATGGACAATATCGACAGCATTAATTACTAGACAGTTGAGCTTGGATATCATTCACAATCAGGAATGAGAAACCTCTTTTAAGGAAGCAACCCCTGATTTTAGAAAATTGCGAGGCCGATGCACTCAGGTACGAGTTGTATTCGAACGCTTAATACGGAAAATTCCCGGTGAGTTTAATCCCTCACGGTGAATCACTTTGTTTTGAAGAGATGATTCCGACTTCCATATAAATACCGTCTTGACCCTGAGTACCGTAACTGAGTTAAGAAAAACACTCATTTGCAAATCAATTTGGTTTTCACGAGAGACTCAACTGAATCTCTCGTTTATGATATTCTACAACTGAATGTGCTGCACACAGGCCGCCTCATGTTCCAGTTGGCACG
>NW_008751663.1:4206514-4264227 GCF_000715545.1 Opisthorchis viverrini
GTGTGTTTCTCGAAAACAGTCCAGTTTGGGTTCAAGTAGAGCATAAGGTTGATGGAAACTCGGGGACTGCGCCTACCTGATGAGCCCCAAGAAAAGCGAAACTGGTCGTGGGCTGTCGAAGATTTTTCAGCAACCTTGTGAGTAGTTTCCTTTATGAATTAAGAAAACTTTATATGGTTTCTACTTCACATTTCCAAGTATCCTGTCAGTTTTAGTTCATCTGACTGAAACTGTAAAAGGGTATGAAAGTTGTAAAGGTTGTCGTACGTGGTCTGGTTGGGCTGACTGCATTCACCTAAAATAGCTCGTTGCCCGCGTCTGTTAGCGCTACACTTGATAGGTTATTTTCTATCGTATGTTCCCGATATTATTGTAATTGATTCCGATCAGGGTTTAATCTTAGATCAAAAACAAATTTCTTCATTGACTGAGGTCATGTCAGATGGGCAATATCCAACGTGAACAGTTCTATCTACTTGGCAAGATGGTCAATTAATCCATCAAATAGAAAAGTATTCAAGAGAAAAGTTAGGTCAGATAAAAGTACACGTGAAACTTCCATTGGTTTTCTTCCCTAATTAGTAGTTTTTCGCTGAGGAACTTCACCTAGATTCCAGCGTAAGTAAGAAGTTCACCGTGTCTACACGGAACCCTGAAGTCCTGAGGAAGAAATTAGTCTATGGCATGATTCTCACTCCATAGTATTAAGTGAGCTAAACAGAAGAGACCCATCTTTCAGGAATGATACAAAGCACAGGGTGAGCAACTCAGAGCCTTATTTCCAGCTGCCCTCTGGTGCAAATCTCAGTGAGTGCTGAGCGATCTGACAGATTCACATGGAAAAGCAGCACACTTACTGGGAAGTAGGTGTAAGAATTTGTGGTGAACCTGATAAGCCTTACCCCAAACACAGGATTCAGCAGTAAAATGCAGGTGAGGTCAAGTGCGAACATGGATGGTGGGTAAGATATTGCATCGGACGAACACAGAGATACAGGAAGTTTAGGTGACTGATATATCTATCTACGTGAAAGGGCCCAGTGGCAGTAAAGTTCCCCTGTCTTGACCAGGTTAATGTTCAACTTAAAAGGAACTTCAAATAGGTTCAAGGTACAAGGTTAGTGAGACGTTCACCTTAATGAGATCTTCGAGATTCATCCGCGCATGTCCCGAACAGATTTTGAAGTGGAATAGGATGCAGTCCAGAAGGTTGACCCCACTGTGTAAACATTCCAAAGTCAACTATTTGACTTTCCGGATGATTTCCTTCTATCCGGATAGAAGCTGTGGATGCTGCCGTTGTTTCTCTGCTACATCTGTCACCATCTGTCACCATCATCTCCGTGGAGCTATTTGGATCGTACTGAAACTCGTGGCTTCTGGAAGTTAATCGCTTTATCAGTGGAAGGCACAGTAACCTTTACATCACGAAATGTGCAGTTTTCAAATGAACTGTGAGTGGTACGAAAAGCCTTGCAATAACTTGATTTTTTTATTGCATTCTGCTGCAGTGATTCATCGATTTCTAGTTCATAACTTGATTTTTTTATTGCATTCTGCTGCTGTATCTGCAGTGATTCTTCGATTTCTAGTTCGGCTATCACCAATGTTACAGATACATGTGCGTTGCTAAGCTGCATTTCTAGTTCGGCTATCACCAATGTTACATGTGCGTTGCTAAGCTGTGCCATTGATACCTGAATACACTGCGGTGCAGCTGCTTATCCGCTTGACTCGTCAAAATAAGGTGAGACGCGTAACTCAGATGACGACCGGTTTTGAGCTTCGTGGGGCGCATGAGGTAGACACGGTTCCCGAGTATCCATCAACCTTATGTTTTACTTGAACCTAAATTGCACGAAATTAGCAAAATACACTCATTTGTAATCCAAGTTGGTTTCAACGGGGAAAGACTCAACTGAATCTCGGCTGAATCTCTTGTTTTCGGTATGCTTCCACTCAGTGAGTAGCACAAAGGACACCTCATGTTTCAACAAGTAGTATATTCGAGATATCGCAGAAGATTTTCCTGAAGGAGTTTCCATCAACTCTATAGTTTGTGTTCCTTCATGAAAATTCACTGCGACATCTCGAATACAATATCATATGAGATATTAGACGGCCTCTGTACAGCTTATCATAAACAAGATATCCAGCTGGGATTCCGTTAATTCATCCCTCGTTAAAATCAAATTGGAGTACAGCTGAGTGTATTTCGCTATGATATATCCTTTCTAATGTGGAATCAACAGAAGTATTTCACCAGCACAGGAGCATGACTGTTCAAATCAGAATAACTCGAATGTGACAACCATCTATCATGAATTATGATTTGAATGAAGGCCCGCTGTTAACAATTTGTATCCTTCCGTGTTTCGTTGATAATTATTTAAGGCTATACGTGAACCTTTTTGCACAACAGTATCTGCGCTGGAGTAAAAGTCCTAGGTCATATGTCATAATCGATTGACCACCTTTCCCCTGAGTTCAAAACGCTTTGAATAGCCACTTACGTTTGCTTTAAAACAAAAGGTAAATGGATGCAGCCACTGACTACCAAAATGGTGCGGCTTGAATCGTACACAATAAAATATTTCTGGGTAACCGTGAAAGTGAAGAGAATTTAATTTTTCCGCATCAATAAACTGCACTAGTCTTGTGCTAACTGGCTTGGAAGCAGTGTGATCAAAGAAATAATCACTCTTTGATAGAAAGTTCATTGCTCCACCAAAGGCCACATAGTTATTTCACTTCGATGGCCACGTGGTTGCACGAAACACCGTTTTTTCTATACAAAATTCATGTTTTGTGACCTTTTCGAACGCCGTGTTTAGTCACACGTATGATCCCCGAGACTGGGCCGATTAATTGACAAGAATCATCAAAGCGCAGCTTTCTCGAATGAAAGGAGGTTCCACAAATTCAGCTTTTGGTGGCAAAGAAAGATCACTGTCTAATCTGTGAACCCTAAGGATTAACTAGCGGGAAGAGATCTGTTCATTTATTACCAAAAATTGGAGTATGTAGAGTGATTGAAGAATGTGCGGTAAATTGTACTCCTGGGGGGGGGAAGTTCGATGATTTCATGCTGGCAGGGTAGAATTCGGGTAGTCGTAACTTTTTGTAAAGTTTAAACTTGAAGTTTCGAATTCTCAAATATTGTCCCTACTCAGCCGCGCTGCACACAGTTCCTTTCTGCATCCAAATTACACCCAACGCGAAGCCCTTACGTCTGATCAAGACCAACGGTAGAGCTTGAATGCCGGAAGATGGCGAATTTTCTCATTGTGTTTGGTATGACGTAACTGAATGAAGCCAATGATTTCGACAACTACGCTCATTTGCAGATAAATTTAGTTGTCACGAGAGACTCAAGTGAATCTCTCCTTTATGATGTTCTCAACTGAATGGTGCTGCACAAAGACCCAACTTCCGTTCGTACGACATTCGGGACATCACAGTATGTTTTCATGAAGGAAACTATTGGTTTTGATGTGGTTCATACGAGATGGATAGCTGAAGCTACGAAGATGACTGTTCAATGGAACCCTGCCCATCAAAGTGTGTTCAGCGGTGAGGCTGAGCGTAGCTTCCATACCACACATACACTGCTTCAAAATCACGAGACCCTCAAGAAGTAGAATCTGAAGGAGCCGATTTTCAGATCATATAGTGCATATGATCAAACCTGAACCTGTTTCAGAGGTACCGTATACGCCGAAAGGAAACATATGGTTACTGTTAGACAAACTGACAAGGGATAAGAATGCTGAGAGCGCCCATGAAAACCTATAAAATCATTCACGTAATCCCCTTGTCCACTCAGCTGAAAAGTTCATTCGGCTGACATTTCCAAATGCAGCTCCCTTCGCACTCGCAGGTGTGTCACTCAATAGACACTCAATATCCGCCGGTGCGTACGTGAAGCTAGCAGTATCCATTCGGTGCATCCATCCACTCGGTACAATGAAGCCTTGCATATGAATCCGCGTCTCTTCCAGGTTGATTGCTAATGCTTATTGCGTTTCAGGTGTAATATCTTGTACCAGAAAAGGTGATGACAATGGCATATACCCAGCTACTGCGTACTACATACGTCCGACATCTACGAAGATGCAACTGAGGGTAGTAGATATTCCTGATGGAGTGTACTACTCATAAGGCCACTGAAAACTCTCCTATTGATTTGCTCTTCTTAAGTCTCAGCAAATGGTCGCGGTCCCTAGGTTTCCACCAACTGCGTGTCTGCGAGAACACATAATCCTGTGCACTTGACATAGTACATTGATTTCTAAGTTAGGTTAGTGCTGACGGGAGACAACTTGGAACAACAACAACAAACCAATGAAGTACTTTAAAAAGGTGAAGGTGGACAAAGGTCGAGGCTGGAAAACAAGGGGGTGTTGGGAAGCAATATTCATTTATCCAACTTCTTGGGTCTCTGCGGTCTATTGGACAGCTTGTTTCATCTGTATAACACTTACCTGGGAGACATTGTCCCTATACAACTTCTACCAATGTTCTACATCTCCTTATGACAAATTTCAAGTGTATATGAGCAAATCGGGTTAGTGCAGTCCGGTTAATCTAAAACGGACATGGTCTGTCACCAGGTAAAGTTCATTTGTCAGGAAGTGTCTTACTGACTCTAACCAGTAGTGCTTTGTTGGATCAGGTTTGCTTTATCCCATGAAGCTTTTTCATCAAAGCTGATCAACTTTGCAACATGCTCATAACAAGATTCCATTAGAAACTACATTGACACCTGTCCCAGCAGTTTCATTGATGAGTTTATCAAAAGTTATTCTGAATTGTGCAAACCGCCTGGCTATTTCGGGTGTTGAGGTTCTAAAATCCTGCTTAGAAGAGGCCTTGAGTGAGCTCACCGTGGATGTTCGGAAATTTCCCATCACACTTCATTTTTACCAGATTGGGTTCCACGACCTTTTTCTGAGTAACCAGTGGGTCTTTTGTTGTCTGACTTGTTAACATGCATCAAACAGCTTTCGCATCATCTTGGGTTATTTACTCACACTAATCTTTTCAACACACGTCGGAACAGAGAAAATATTCATTAGGCCGCTGATGAGGGCAGTCCGTCATAGACAACGATGTGTGTTATCATATTCATCGGTGTTTTGTGTCAAGTCTTTCGGTTTTACTATTTACAGAGTGCGTGTAAAATGAGACGGCGCTGTACGTAGGCAGATAAGGGGACAGTTTACGAACAACCAACTCCGCCATATTCGCGCAGCAGTTATTCTCTGCGTGTTATTTGCACTTCCAATCTACTCACTGACTCTGCATTTTCAGTAGTTTGCACTTTCCATTAATTGCTGTTAAGCCGTTGGTATTGCAGCTGCATGCTCAAAGGTCACACACGCAGTATGTGTGTGGAAAAACACCTCATTTGCTAAGTCAGTTTCAGATGTTTGAAGAGGAAACGAGAAAGTTGACCGGACACCACGAAGAATAAAAAACACTTGACTAGGGTGCTATACGGCACAGGGAATAACATATGTGCACCGAAGTCCCTTGCTCCGATATCCACTATCCGGGATTATTCTGGTGTTTTTATTGGTAGAAAATGGGATAAGCTGAATAAACCTGACCGTGCGTCTATAGTTATGTGGCCTAATTATGGCTGAACAAACCTCTCGTTTCAGAAGAGTCTACTATGTTTTAATTGGTGCATCTTCGGTACCGCAAAAAGTAATAGTTCTTGTAGTTATTTTGGGAAGTTTCGACAGTCTCTGATATTGAAAAAGTGAAACCTAACTGACCTGACGGTTTTTATACACCTCCACTGACACAACTGAGTTCACCCGATTTGTGGTTGCAGGCACAGTAAAAGACAAAAACTTTCTTCTTATACACTTGTCCATATTCCAACTTGATTTTAACGGATGACTCACCTGGAACTCGGCTGAATTTCTATTTTGTGATTCCCTTCAACTGAATTTGATACATCAGGCCGCCTCATTTTTCAGTTGGTACGATATTCGAACTATTACTGGGTTCCAGGCGAATCTATTGTCAAAGCCAAATTGGCCTGCAAATGACTGTATAAATCGAACTTCGTGTAATTTGGAACATAAGGTTGATGGAGACTCTTGGACTATGTCTACTTGATGAGTACCGAGAAGGTCAAAGTTATCCAAGGCCGTTAAAGTGTTTTCAGCAACCTTATGAGAAATTTTTGACAATTCATAACTAGTGTTTGGTCGAAGATAATTAGGAAAACCATTCCAATAAAACTAGCAACACATTACTTTTCTAACTCAGCAGCCATTCCCAAAAATCACTCGGGGGATAATAATACAAGTCTTATGAGGTTCGATTTGTTACTGAAGGTGCAGTTTCTCCAATCTAAGTTGTTTCCTTAAGCGGGGCGATATCAGAACGCATGCAAGGCTAAGCACATAGTGTCATCATCACATTGAGGCAATGCTCAGAACTTACAAGAGTCTAAATCGCCATCTAAGGGAAATCGGTTGCTTGGGCGGGTGAATGGGACAAAATGAGCAGTAATTTGAACCGCCTTGGGCGATCGCATGTTGCTAGCTTGATTACACGAGCACGTTTGGTTCAATCACGCATAAAAGTCCGGCAGTGACTGATCAGAAATAATAGGTCGGGCACGAGACCTGTGATGACTGAGAAGTTACCCGACGTCAGATTCTGTGAGGTTTATTGCGATCGGTGAGCGCGTGTATATGGGGAACACAGAAGTGAGCAAGTTTCGAAAGACGGGCCCTTTCTACTCACAGACATAATCCTCAAGTAGTGATAGTGCCAGACTACCCTAGTTTTCTTGTCAGTGTGCGTTCAGTGATAACATTCCGTGTAGTGGTTCACTGTCGCTAGTGATGCGTCCGTCCACTTTGAACAGAAGCGCATACAATGCATTTAAATTTTATTTCAGGCGTGGACCAGCTTCAGTGCTTAGCTCTGATAACACTGCCTATGAAGGGCTGAAGCCTCTTCTCTTCAAAAGGTTTTTAACAACGCAAACAAGTTGTTTGGTGGAACTATCGCCTGTATTTGGAACAGCCCAAGTGAATAACAGAAACATTTGGTAACCGTGTATTCGTTCCTCAATTTTTGTATCTGCCTAATAAGTATGCCCTTTTCCAATGGGACTTTTGCGGTTAAATCCTTCTCCTCTACTCAAGGAGGCAACTTGGAGTGTCACCAGCATATCTCTTCAGAGGAGGTATCCCTGCTGTGCGGGAATAAATTTATGAAAGTAGTAATACTGAATGGCACCTCCACAAACGGAATGGGGAAAAATCATGCATTCGGGAGCCCCGAAGGGACTGAATACAGCTGGTTGTAATTCTACCTGAATACAGACTTACAACCTGGCTATGCACTATGCTTTTGTCTTTAAGCCAGTGCCATGCATCCGCAGAACAAAAAATGGACCAGACTAGACCCCAGGTTCAAGCTTCAGTTCCTGTGAGTGAGAGCAGAAGACTTCTTAGCTGCGTGAGCTGTGTTCAGTATTGACAACATATCTATTTGTCTTTCATCTGGTGGGAGGGAGAAGGCATTAAACGGCGTCGGTTCGCTTTTCCATGGGTACAACTTGACCGTCGGTGCCTCAGCTAAATCAGTCGGTGTGTTGCAAATTAATCCAGAAAGAAGAGGTGTTGCAAATCGACAGTAAATCACATTTATACCGTGTCAGGAACATATTCGTCTCCAAGGTGGGTGCGGATGTGCACTCTATCCGACAAAAATTTAACAGGATGAACACATCAGCAAAAAACAGTTCACCCAATATATCTAACACAACGCATATTTGCCAAGTTTTGATACTGGCCTCACATCTTCGACTATGGATTGCAATGGGAAAAGCCTCAGGCAGTCAACATAATCTCTTCAGTGAAAGAGATTCGCCGATTACGCAAGAAAGAGGCGGTTTTGCGCTGAATTGCTCGTTTTCCTTCATAATTTTAGCTGTCGTCTGGCTTGGCATCAAGTGTTGGTGAAACTTTAAGGCCTCTTAGTCGGTTTCGGTGAAGATATCGACTCGCTGACATTCTTTGTGCTGTGAGTCATTTCCTGCATGAAAAATGACTTTTGATTTGAGCCAGCAATTAGAGAAGGAGAATTTGCATTCCAAAACAAACTCTAACGTCCAAACTGACGGTCAGGCAAATATTCAACAAAGAGTTCGCTCAATCATGTTTTCTCCCCGGAGCCTTCCAGCTCGTTTTCCAGGAATGTCAAGTTTATTTATTTATGTCATGAATCAGGTTTCATACGTATCCACATGTCACAATTGGGCAACATGTTCTTTGGTACACATAATTTTTCTAGTCTCTCAAGGTCATTCTTGAAATTTGCACTTGCTTGGGATTACCATCAGCTGCGGAATCGATAAAAAATACCCGGCAAGTATGCGCAAGAATTGTTCCGAATGTAAACAAGTTGGAACGCAAATGACAGTAACAGAATTTCGGAGAAACCACATTTGCTGGTCGAGTGTATCAATCACCTTCAACAAGCATCAGTTCTCTTAACTTTGTTCTGCAGACTACGGTATGAAAAAAAGAATAACTCCACTAGCTTTCTCATTATTAGACCGAGTCAGAGCCACGTGCAGCACTCTTTAGAGAGAACTTAATTCCACCGGGCATGTTTTGCCACGCGAACCAAGAACTCGCCCGACTCCGCCTTTCTGTAAACATGAGAGCTGTTCGATGGAATTATTACTTCTGTTTCAAATAATGACCTTTTGTTGGGGGGGGGGGGCAGAAAATGAAGCGAGATGGATTCATTCTGAGGCTTTATCCAAGCTCCTAAATTGTTGCCCTTATAAATAGTTGTCCTCCAACAAACCTGAAATAGTGAAATCACGGTTTCTCACATCATCAGTCTCACTCCTCATCTGGTGACATTATAGCAACGGGAACTGTGCAGCCAAGCTGACATCCTACATAAGCAATGTAGATATTCTTAATTCGTGCATTTGCAAGAAGTTACGGCACATTTTTCGTAACGCCGTGGCTCGAGAAGGGGCAGCGTTATCCAGCAAGTGTCTGGATGAAAGTAGTGTTCACGAAAGTCGGGTCATACTATCAATTTGGTGGTTTCCCTTGATGTTAGCTTCACTAAGTGTTGGTTTATTGATGTAGAAGTCAAATCAGAGCGAAGTTCTCTGGTAAGTGAACTAAGATGTTTACCCTCTGGAAAGCGCTGAACACGATAATCCGTCCAGATCTGCCCCAGATATACCCTTTCATATATTGAGATCAATATTGTAGATTTCCATACAGTAACAAATTAGCAAAAACGAAAAGTAATGTGGTGGTAGCGATTGGCCTATCTTTCCTAAAACTTCCGGTAATTTGTTGGTCCGCGCATGCTGTGGAACTAATCTGATGGAAAGATATCGATTTGCGAGGAGGTGCTGTGATCTGACGAGGAACTCGTGTCGTGGGTCACCTGCAGCTAACAAAGGTACCGTGGTGGCCTTCAGTAAATACGCATCGCTTTGCATTACATTACACATTCTAGGCATTAGCGTGATGATAAAACGAAGCATATGTTTGTTTCTTACAATTGCCGTGCCACTTGTTCAGCTAATAAGTGCAGTATCTACAGTATGACACATGAGTGTCCATGAATGATACCCGACACAAGACCTATTGGAGGAAAACTACATTCAGTTTTTAGGTCAGCTGAGCTCGAACAGTATGTACAACACTGAATTCATCTGGCACAACTGCCTACTACATTCGACAAACCACACACCGCTGAGTGACGTGAAAAACAGAACAGTAGATCCAAAGTGGGTGTCCGAAAAAAAGCTGATAACGACAGATGTTCGGTGGCCTGGGTCAAACCCGTTGATACGCATCAGTGGCCTCTACTACTAGGTCATCAGTTCATTCATGCCACTCTTGCGTGACGCAGACGACTGTTTTACCATCTGTCTTCATGACACGCGGGGATGTACAACAAAAACATGTGAAGTTTGCACAAGCTGAGCTATGAAGACGCCGTGATTGAGTAGTTCCACTTGAGTACTGGCTCTACTAAGGCTTAAGGTGTGGCCTTTTGTTGGGACTTGTGAGTAGAATCTTTCGTACGATATTTACAGAGGACTGGAACAATGTATTTGGGTGAAAATGTTTTTCTACTTCTACAGAGTCGTACCAACCTTGAGAAACGAAACGATGCAGTGGAAACCTGGACGTGAAGATTCAACTGAATTCGCATATTTTCACGAATACTTGCACAGAAAAACAACCCTGCACTGTTCTCGATATATCTGTGGATACTTGAATTCGAAAGTGTCTTACATACACTGCGGTTTGTCAATTCGGTACAAAATCTTGGTTCTTTGGTAATTTTTCAGGTCATACTAAATTTTCCATTTGCCGCTTTTTTCAAAGTCCACCCATACAATTTTGTAAACATGATATAATAGTTACAGGTGAGGATGAATTTGTTTCATTGTGCATCAAAACATCCTCATTTTAAGTGGAATTCATCTGGAGAACCAAGAAAAACATTAAATGTGAAGCAACGCCTGTTCGAAGATTTTGCAGTTTTAGGTCGGAATACCCAACAAGTAGTGCACCTATTCCGGATCAACTTAACACATTAAGATGCGAAAATATCAGCAGCAAATTTGCTCACAAAGATCAAGTTAAAACAAATCTCAGCTACGACAACCCAGAGTCTGAGCCCCCGTAAACATATGCAGAGAGAAACGATGGAGTCGTAATTCGGTTCAGCTGACAAATAAGAATAAAAAATAGTAATCGTTCGTCTTTAGCAACCTTCCGGTGCCTATCGACAACGCCCTTCGAAGGAAGCGCGACTGCTGAGACCCAGTCGGTTTGTCCGGGCCTAGACAGGCGCATTCGAGATGTCAAGGTTGGGTTCGCAGCACGAGCCCTTCGGTGAGCAAGCTCACACCTCAATCACAGAGCCACCTCGAGATGGGCAGCAACGGATGCGACCTCTGATATGATGACGCGACATTACCAGCTTGAGGCGTATTGGACACCGATGCCCCTAGTCCATTTCAGCGAGGTAGCCGCTGTGAATATGGGAATTTTGTCATATGGCCCATGGGAATTGTGTGAAGGCTGGACGGTATTCCCCTTTGAGGGATCTCACTGAGTGCAACACTTGATGTTCAACCAACGGCTTCATTAAAAATGGAGTTTCTGAGGTGTCAACTTCATCGAGATATCAGAAGAAAAAGAATAATCGTATTGGAACGAAAGTGTCCTAATTGCGCAACATCCACAGAGGTCTTAAAGCCTTTAGAAAAGATGGAAAAGCCTTCCTCTTAATGAAATCAAACTAACCAGTACACAGCTAACTGACTCTCGCACCTGTTGCGAAGCCAATGAATAACTATTTGATTTCTGTTGGTGGTCCCCACTGGTGCTAAACTCATGAATATCTCCAAGGATTCGAACTGAAATCTTCTGGTTAGTAGCTGCAACTGAAATCACTCGGCCATGAGTACCGGATTGGTCAAAGGACTTAGCGGCACCGGTCTCTTCCACTCAAATTCCGTCAAATTTATCTGGTGTTGGCTAATCATTCGAATGGAAAGCCTATTTGATTTGCGAGATTTTCCTCTACGGTGCAGAGTAGGTAGTGTAGAGACTGTGGTTGCAAAGTAAAGTAACCCCTACTCCCCCAACTGTTTTCAGCCTATGCTTAGAAGTCGTTTTTGGTTCTCATTAGCAGGGCACAGCTCACGGAAAGCTCTGGAGATGCGAACCTTCCAGTTAGTTACACTGCTAAGCAGCCAGTGATGAGTGGAATAATCTCCAAAGCGAGATTGTTATGGGGGTTTCTGGCCATGTCGCCTCCAAACGGCCATAAGTCGCTTCCTGTCTCACAGCAACTACTCGTTCTTGGGTCCGGCCACAATCAGCAGTCATTTTGTTGGCACATTCTAATGGGTCCTAATTAGGCGTACAGCAGGAATACAGCTAGGCAGATGCAACAGCCTTAGGAAACGAGATATGGGCCTTGGAGTTATAATACGAAAGACACAGATCACTGCGTTCTAAATTGGTTTAGCCATGAGAAGGATGGGAAATATGGGGCCTTTCAACGGTTCTCCATTGTTAATTTGCCCATTTCATAGGATCTTGAGGTTTCCAATCCAAGTACGAATACATCAAATCTGAGACAGCAGTATCCCAATCTTACAAAATGGGATAATTAGCTGCACTACATGGCTCACATGTGTGTCCCTCGTTGTAGTGACTGAGTAAAAGGACAGAAGTGATGGACACAACTCTAAGCCCTTTTGATTGTCAAGGTCTGACTTCAGATAGGTCTGGGCGGGGGGAGGAACCTCGGTTACTGTGTATTCCTGGTCTCCATCTCAACGAGACTGCTAATACAATGACTGTAAAAAGTTGTAAACATCGTGAACTCGGGGATGAGTTGGGGCCTGATATAAAACAGAAATGGATGACAGGTGATCAAAGTGTCATTAGGAGTGACATAAAACGTAAGTCAGGATGCTTTCTTGGCGAAACCAACGTGGGTTTTTCCGGCAAGACAGTACCAAGGATCTTTCTATTAATTTCGTTGCGTCTAATTTAGCCCCAACGTTTCAAAATTAACTGGTTAAAGTATTATTTCTAAAGATCTAAAGTTTGCTCTGTGACCAGAATTCAGTGAGGGAAAATATGGTTCGTCCCATAATTTCTTCCAGGGATGCATTTTTCGAACAGTTGCTCAAAAGAGAAATCAGTGAACCAGGTCAGTCGAGTAAACAAAAGCTCAGTCACAAATTTGGAAAAGGTTGTCCACGGCAACCGAAATTTTGGATTACAACAGCTTATTTCACCATGCTACGTTTTTTACTTTAAAGATTCCTTAGTGAATGCTTACCACCACTAACGTTAAAGCATCGATAATCTAATCCTAGTTCACATTTATACCATGATAGGTGGACACAATTTAGTTCTGGAAAAAGGTTCTCAGAGAGAATTTTACTTAAAATATCACTGCACCTCTGGTCTACACGAGGATAGTGTCTACTTCAGGCCTAATATGGATTGCAATGAATCCGTTTTGTCGACAAAAAATGAAGAAAGAAAGCACCGGGTGTTAGATGTCCCAGCATGAGTTTTAGGCTTTCTTAGGATTCATTGGCGTACGGAAGCAAGTCATCCCACTCGGGAAAACAGCATGAGTTTTAGGCTTTCTTAGGATTCATTGGCGTACGGAAGCAAGTCATCCCAAATACTCGGGAAAAGCAAACAGGTGCAAGCCATAGGTAGAACCTTGTCAACATTTCGTGAACGTCGTCCACTTTGTCTGACAGTGGCGCGTGCCTCCAAGTGGCCTAGCAACAATGAATGATGGGCTGAAGTGTTCAATAACTGATTCGTGCGCGTGTTCGGACATGCACAGCCGTCAGTTCAGTCAAATGCACAACTAAGCCCTAGATACAGGGAGGACGACAACGAAACTAACCGAGTAACATATCTACTGGTATTGGGAAGCGACCACACAGAAATGCACCAATTATACCAATTACTTTAAACCACAACGTATGCGGGAACTCCCCTGTTTCCTCAGCGATACTGGTCGATCGAAACCTGAATCACAGTGCGTTTCTTCTAGTTTAGAATAGAAATAGTTATGCAGTCGAAAATCCACAATAAATGTCACTGGACAGCCATGGGTTAAGGAGGCTGCGGTAGACTCAGTCGCCCAGATCTAATTATCATCAATCCCCACTCTTTTCCGAATTCAGGCTGCAACCATCGCTTTTGGATCGGTCTAGTCTAAACTCGAAACTACCTATTTAGGGCACTATTACTCTCCCATATCTTTCAGCCTGGCGATGAACTTATTCACTGTTTATAAAACTATATGTCAGTCATACTTAACATGTGCCTTCGTTTCTCACATGATAAAATACTTCAGTTTGGACCACTCAAAACGACGCTAGATGTAACAAGGCGGCCTCTCCTCACGGAAATTCTAAAGAAATCGTGCAGTGAGACCAAACATTTCATCAGCATGTCTTTCCGTAATTTTTTTAAATGTGTAATTGCTTTACTTGCAGACTAGAGGGACATACACATGCGTCAACAAAACCCAGACTGTTTCGTTTCAATCATTGCTGGTGGGATTCCTTTTTGGATTCAATTAGTGTCTTTTTATCTAGAGCTTCGTCAGCAACGGGGAATGCTTGAGTACTCAGCTGGAACGCATCTGAGTGATGCTGCTCAGAAACAACATAAACAAGATTAGTGAGATACAATCATTTGCAAGCAAATTCGGCTTTGCGAGAAACTCATCTGGAACACAGCCGAATCTCTCGTTTATGGTGTTTCTGATCATAAACGAGAGCTTTACTGCATTCCGGATGGGTCTCCGTCAAAACCAAATTAATGTGCAAAAGTGTGTGGGAGTTGAATTTCGTAAGTAGACAGAATCTGGAGGAGTGTGTCTATCTGAAGAGTCCCAAGCGAGGGGGAAACTGGGCGTGGGCTGTCGGAGAGTTTTCACCTGGTGAATTTCTTCTCCCCAGATCGACCACTTCTGTCTTATCTTGATCACTTGTACAATCTCCTAACCCATGGGGTGACCATCACCAGCTCCTCTTCGAGAATTATGGTTTATGGTGTTTCCTCATCACTTGCGGCTCGTTGGCACTGGTCTTTAGCCTAGTCAGTGACCCTCATTGCCCTCATGCTTTCAATTATGTGGAAATGATCAGATTGAGATGGAATTAATATGTATATACTCCGAGATATTTCACCAGGTAAGAGTTCGGCGTTCCAGTCCGATAAGTTCGTATGTCTGCCGATCGATCAATCGATCGCAGTAGGAGCGAGGCAAATCAACACAGATGCACTTAATTGTTTTTATTGGATCTGAGACGATAAGTGAATTGAGATCAGTGAAGAGACGATGCCGAAACCGTTCAGACAGAATTTAGCCCTGAAGGCTTTGAAAGAGGTAATAATTGATATCAACACTTATAAACTATTATAAAAAACAGTTTCCCGGCCATATCAAGTATACTTAATTGTCATTGTAAGTGCTCAATTGGAAACATCCCTCTTGATTGCACAGTAGCAATCGTGTTCCGTCGTGAAAATCGATACTCCTCAGAAATTCCCCCAAAATTACTTTTGTCTCCCGTTTGATTCAGCAGTTGAACCAGGCAATATTAATAGATGAAGTGATGAAATAACCGGTCACTTAAGTCCCTGAAAATGAATGAGCATAAGAAATATGACGATCGCACATGGCATCCGGACGGAGGTTCAGTTTACGTTAATAAAGTGGTTCATCTGTATTCCAATTTCTAAAAACAACAGGTGATGTCAGTCTTGGTGTAACGGTGGATACTACTGATGAGGCCTGCAAGTAGTCTTCCCGTAAATCCGCTTCGCGTCTCTTGAAAAGTGAGATCTTTTACGGGATTTGTGGAGTCACTCTGTAGCATTTGATTGCATTTGAGTAACAGTCAATGAGTACGCAGGAAAGTTCAGGAAGACGCGTTCAAGGAGAAGATGAATATTCAGTTTTGTGAACAACATGCATATCAGAGTTTTGCTACCCTGTCCAATAGTCTGTAACTGTTCAGTTGATGTTTTACTACTAAATGACTCTGCAGCGAAGCTCTTCTTCCTTTCATTTGTAGAAAGGTTTCTAACGGTATTGAGGGGAGTTAGGTTCTGGGCAAGCGTGTGAAGGCAAGATCACATGATGAAACTTTTGTAGAATCAAGGTGTTAGCCACATGCTACCGACTTGTACACCGACTTGCACATAATACACACTTAGGTTACTGTTGGTTTACTGCGCTCACTTGTTGGTGAACCAAGTTGGGTTTGGGCTCATCTGGCGAAGTAAACCAATTCATGCCGAAAGTGAACCGTGAAAGACATTAAAACATCAAGTGAAAGGCCTATCGAATATGTGAGTTTGGGGTATGACAACCAAACTTCATTAAGTATTTCCGAACTGATGACTGTTCACACCTCTGACCGTTATTATGGAAGCCATTATTGTGATTTATTTAGCGATTAAATTGTGTTTACCCATGTGATCAGATTTGAAGCATTTTCTTCAGAATTTCTCGTGACTTGCTTCTTGAATGCACCTCAGTTATTTCAAGGGAGAAGGTGTTCGCCAAGAAGAGTGATCCCGAAAAAATTATTGAAATAGACCCAGTTCAAGTGTCCCGGAAGGGACCAAACTTTCAAAGGTGACCTACAGATTTGAACAAACAGTTCTTTTCGCCTGGTGTGTCACTCCTCTCAGTGCAAGAAATAAGTTGCACAATGTGTATTCAGTATCAGCTAAAACACCACGCTGAGATTTCACCAGACTGGTTGATTTCATCATGTATCACAGCAGGTGCCTATTTAAGTGCGTCTGCAGCTGTTGTTTCATAGATGTCAAACCACCGGTTCGTGTGACTCTGGGGTTGACACAATCAGTGAACCTCATACTTCTTACGCCAAGATCTTCGCTATGTGTTAAGTATCCTGTTCGCATTGGGAGGGGGCTTATGACTTTCATATCTCGATTATAGATCGCTTTTATCATCGATTAATGCAGTGAGGATTTGCTGTTTACTGACCTTGGGAACATTGAAATTATTTTATTCCGCTTCTTACTAACTGCAAAACTTTTTTCATTAACGAAGCTGGTGCACTACAGATGATCAGAAGTGTGAAAAACTTTTCACCTATTTCCATAAAGGAAACTATTCACAAGGTTGCTGAAAACTCTTTGACAGCCCACGACCGGTTTCGCCCTTCTTGGGGCTCATCAGGTAGGCGCAGTCCCCGAGTTTCCGTCAACCTTATGATCCACTTGAACCCAAATTGCACTGTTTTCGAGAAATACACTCATCCGCAAATCAATTTGGTTTTCACGGGAGACTCAACTGAATCTATTTCTAAGAGTCCTCAGGATCCTGAGTGTGCTCTACCTTGTGAGTGGTTTCCTTTATGAAAAGAGATATACTTCGATATCTCGAATATCGTGCCAACTGAATCCTGGGGCGGCCTGTGTGCAGCACATTCAGCTGGAGAACATCATAAACGAGAGATTCAATTGAGTCTCCCGTGAAAACCAAATTGATTTGCAGATGAGTGTATTTCTCGAAAAGTTTTCACCTAATTTGGCCGTCGATGAGCCGGTCCACTGGGCTATTAACAATCAAGTTACATTACAAAGGGGTCAATTAGATGAATTCATCCTAACAATCAGAATGCTTGTTGTTGCAAATGCATACGAAAGCCACGTGATCCAATATTGCCCCAAATAGTCTCATAAACCCAGCAGCTGAGTGGTCGCTCTTAACGATAACGTGCAAACCAATCTACTTCAAAGTTCTAAACTTGCAACATCTAAGGTTTGTACCCGTTTGGGATTACCGGCGTACCCCGCACATTGAACCCTCTGCCCTTGTTCTTCGTGCGATTTGCCGACAATGAGTCAGCCGTCTCGAAATTGTTTTTCCACGAATCGTATTTATTCGATTAAGGAAGCCCATTAGTGTGATGGAGACGGGGAACTGCACCTATCTGAAGTGGCCGAAGATGGGTAACATTGGCCATTTGCTGTCATAAAGTTTTTCAGCCAATTAATGGATGGTTCACTCCAGATTATTTGAGATTAAAACGTTTGTCAGTCACCCTGAGTTTGGTTCAGTTCACTGGGAAACAAGCCAGTTTTTCGAGAAATACACTCATTTGCGAATCAATTTGGTTTTCACCAGAGACTCAACTGAATCTCTGTTTTATAATATTCTACAGGTGAATGTGCTGTACACAGGCCGCCTTATGTTTCGTTTGGCACGATATTCGAGATATCGCAGCATATTTGCATCAAGGAAACTACTCACAAGGTTGCTGAAAGCTCTTTGACAGCCCCCAAGGTCGAAAAGGTTTCATCAACACTGTGAGTAGTTTCCTTTATGAAAAAAGCCAGTTTTTCGTTCGATGTCGCGTCTAACAATCCCGAACCAGGCGTTTTATTCGAAGGCTAAACTCTAAGTTCAAACTGTACGGCAGGAAACACGTTGAGTGGTTTGTTGCGTGCGATGGCTGGGACGATGGCAGGAAACACTAGCAAAACTGTATATCTCTAGACACTTTTCAGTCTCTTTTCATCCTAAAGCCTCTTCGAATGACGTGAACAAGTTTGGATGAGAAGGGGACCACCCGAATGCTTAGTAAAATATTATTGTAGCGGAAACAGTCCATTGTTTGGTGCCAACCTCTCTGTCTCAAACCGAGGAGCTGTTACTTCATCTATAATATATACTAGTTCTGAAAGACCTCAGCACGTACTGTTGTAATCCAGATATCTGATCTCCAAAATCCGCCAGCCGGAGTATCCTTTGACAGAATGCCCATGGATCAAAATACTTATGAGCGGAGTTATCCGGGGTGCGAATGGTGAAGATGAATGGTTCAGGGTAAAAGCATCTGTGGGTCAAAATACCAGATAGTTTTCATGTGATAGAGAGACCCAAAAAGCTTCATTGTCTTAACCTTTCATTCACTTTTCGCCCATTTTTATAAATTGCATTAAGGCTTAAAAATCGTTCTGGAATCGTCATCGTTTGCCTTACGGAATTAACGTCATGGCTTGATGCAACTAACCGGTGGACAATTTCTCTCTCAGTTTCTATTGTCCACCCAAACAGGTGTTAACGGAAAGCTCGATCAGACTCCAGCTGAGTACCTGGTTTGTAATATTTTTACATGAGCAAGCTTCACAAAAGTAGCGTGAGGTTTCGGTTGACACAATATTCGAGATATCTCACAGTACATGTCATAACACAAAACTCATAAGGGTGGTGGAAATACCTCGATAGCCCATGAAAACTTTTGCTCTTCCTGATGATTATCAAGTGAACGCAATCCCGAGTTTCCAGAAGCTCTGTACACTCGCTTAAACGCTGAAAGCTCCACAGTTGTTGAAATGCAAATCAGTTTGGTGTTAACAGGATACTCAGTTGAATCCGATCTGAATATGTGGTTGTCACATTCATCAGTCGAATGTGCTGCACAAAACCCCTTTCATATTTCAGTCGAAGAGTTTGCAGCAACCCTGTAAGCACTGTCATAAGGAAACAAACTAGTCTCTAGGTCTAGATTAATGTGACTTCATTTAAGTGCTTATCAGTAAATACTCACAACAGCAAGCCTCTTGGGCTGTGGGCTTTTGCATAATGATCTGTGGTGGATATTTCACCACACAGACACCATTCAGGAAACTTGGAGACTATCTCAATAAAATCATCAGAACTTCCGTTCACTTCCTTTAATTCCGGCGGTCCGTTTATTCAGAAGTTGTACTTCGAAGAAGTCACTAGCTAGTAGATAATAAAATCGTAATCAGGAAGTCTCAGCTGTTTGTGTGATGTTTGCTTTCTGCATGGACATAAATTAAAACTAGCCGAAACAGGGACCCTATTTATCTTTAGGATAAACAATAATCCGTATACATACTTAGTACCATTCCTGGGATAACTGGTGTGCCAGTCAGTCATAAAGGTTTTATGATCACAACAGAATTTTTTTAATTTTTGGTTGATCCACGGAATGTTTGTGGCAACAAAGAACGTTCCGCATGTCGATAAACTCTAAATGTTAAGATTCACGTATAAAGCATTATGCGGAATAAAAAAATTCTGTCTCCTATGATGTGGGGAGATTTTTTTAAAGTTTTGAGAGTGAAGTCCACCGTGGAATCAAAGTCCCTTGAGGATACCAGGTTAAAAGGCACCGCTCTGTTGCCTCCCCCTTGTTTGGAATTCAGTTGAGGCGCGTAAGTTACGAATCCATGATGATATCCGAACTCAAGAATTGTCATTTAGTCTCTGAGTACTGTTTTATTTCACTGCGGGTTGCTGATCATCAGCACGACTGACTTATAGTTAGGCAGGATACTGCACCGGCCTCTTTGAGTTACGCAATCCACGCAACGTGAATTGACTGCTGGAGCATCAAGTTCAGATATAAAGACCCACAGTACTTTCCGCTTTGAGCTTTGAACAGGTGGCCCAAAGTGCTGTGTACTTTATTTATGAAACAAATATAAATGGCGTATTCCTTAAAATCCAAATGTTACTTCACCCTGACACACTCTAACTGCAACTGCCAATGTCTCAAAATGCGCTTAGGCCCCAGCCATCAATGGACCCAACGTACTTCATTCGTCACTTGGGAATCTCAGACACTTGGGTCTCACTTCAGGATTTCATACAGTTGAATAAATACACTGCACTTGGAAGTATGCAACCCTGCACAGCTAAAAATTGTCACTAATTGGGTCCAGTTGAGTTTATGACTCCTTAAAGTAGAGTTTTTTATCCCTGCATGGTAAACCTGAGAACTGGTTCTTTTTGATACACTGCAAACGAAATACCTCCACTTGATGCGAGGCTAAGTTCTAAACACAACAAACTACTTTTGATGTGGATGAAAACTTTCCAAAAGCATATTGACGGTCTCTTCATTCTAAAGGCTCATCGAATCTCTATGCCCCTTTTTCCTACTGAAAAACCAATTGTATACAGTGGATCAGATGCACTCATCCGAAAATTTTTTTGGTAGTGAGACTTAAATGTGTCTCTGTGCTGCACAAAGGCCATCGTGTGTCTCGACCAGAATGATATTCAAGACACCGCAGTACAGTCTGTTGACAGGACACTATCCAGAAAACTTGCTGAAGGATTTTCAACAATCTGTAACCACTTTCGCCCCTCTTGGGGCTCATCTGGTAGACTTGCAGCCAGGTGAAACATGAGTTGACCTCTCTGCGGCATGTTCGTTTGAGGAATAGCATAATGTGTACATTTACCGAGGAAGAAACTGTTTTTTTTTGAAAAAATTGCCTTTACTAAACAAGCCCAAATCAAACCTTTGAACTTCTAACATCCTAAAACGGATCGTCATTTGAAATTGTGCACAGCATTCATCCGCATACTTCAACCCTACTTTGTGGTGTACTGCAAGTCGCGAATCCCGAAGATTTCCCATATTTTGGTCTCGGTGATATAGATGCCATAATGTGGCGTTGCCGAAATCCGATATTGGATTTGGACAACAGCATCAATTTTCTCAAACTAAGTCGCATTCATTCCAGATTACACATGTTTGTGATTGCCACTACTATACAGATTGTGGTTCATGCCCGTTATGTTTTGTGAAGAGCTTCTGCGATTGACCATGGAAGAATAAAAATTACGTTTGGGTACTTACCGCAGTAAATCATTTTCGGCATTTAGAACGGACCTTCACAAACGACCGGCTCTACCCAAAATATTAAAAACTTAAAGTAAGTTAATCTACATCTGGGTAGGAGAAGGTGCGTTAAATGCTTCGACCAGGTAGATACCTTCAAGTAATGATTAGTTCTTCAAATGACAACTCAGGCAAAGATCCATGTGGCATATGGCCAGCTTGCTTTCCCGAGCGGATGCTTAGCTTAGGCTAACTTCAATCGCGTGATGAAATTCAGACTTGAACATCCCAAACCCCAGTAGAGTCTCTGAACTCTACACATTGGAAGCGGTCTAACAACTGTCCATGCAGGGCACACGAGTTTGCACACTGTTTCCAAGCATTTGTTAAGGCCGTTCTTCCCATACAAGTGTTATTTGCTCTAGCGCACATTCCGAAAATAGTCGTCCCTCCGTGGACGGATTTACGTAGAAGCCTTGGGAGCAAGGGTACCTGCATTTCCATAGAAAGTTGCATGACAGCACCATCATCTAGTGGTCCTTGTGGAGTGCAAGAGATTGATGTTTGGATGTACTTCTTACACATCCTCCTCCCGAAGAACACCAGTCGTAAGTGTAACATGCTTAAGAAAGAAAATGATCATCGTCATATTTATTTTCTTCGACTCCGAAGAGAACGGAGTTGCCACAAGATGGTGCACGCAAATATTCGGAGAAAATTGTTCTCACAAGACCGAATCTCAGCGCATATCATTTTATTCCGTTGAGCACTACAGTCTTGGAACTTGCAAAATTGACTGCTTAAAAGTGAACTGCGCCGCCCTTTGGTTAAATTAGTTAAAAGAAGTAGCGAATATACACTCATTTGCAAACTAATTTGGTTCTTTCGAGAGACTCACCTGGACCCCAGCTGAATCTCTCGTTTATGATGTTCTCAGGATTTTCAGCAACCTTATGAGTAGTAAATTACAAAGATATACAAAGTTGAAGGAACGTTTAGGAGAGTGGTGATGATTTCTAACAAGGAATAAACAAACTACTCTACAACTTTTCTGCGGTATGGTCACAAAAATCCACGTAGTCAGTAAGAAAATGTATTACGCTCTGCATGGGCTATGGACTTTTGTATTCGCGTTTGTTTAGTCATGCATGAACTGATTAGCTGGTTGTCAGCCTGGCAACTGCGGATAGTCATTGGATTAGTTCTGATAAGCACGTCCTATGGGATCCGGAATTCGTTGTGATAAAATAGTTTTGGAGGCAAATTTTGTGAACATTAGGCCGCTTTTCTTGTACATTCATTCATCGCGGGCAATCCCCTTCATTTGACATACCTGGCAGATCAGCAAAGACCCAAGAAATTCGTAGTCAGAAGCCGAGTTAGATTTTCGACTTGTTTTTGCTCATGGATGGTGATAATATAATGCTCATGATCTTGATGTGAGATGACGAATACGACATACTTCAATCCGATTGAGGATAGCAGATCAGCGGTGGCAGTTTACAGCACGAGTTTACCCCACCTCGTTTAGTGCGAAAGTTGTGCGCGTCAGCTCTGTGCATCTTCGAGCCCGCGTTATGGAAATTCCCGGAAAATCCCTGTCACATCTCAGATATCCACATGATAATACTGGACCCTAAACAATTTTTATTTCCCACCGTTTCTTCCGCCTATTTTCCTGAATCGCAAAATTTCCGCGATTTCAACACTGGTTCATCGAACTCAACCTAATTTACAAGCCTAGAAGCGCTCATTATCTGTCGCACTCTTATTGGAAATCATCATCTACAAGCATCTGGCGAATCTCCGGAATGATTCACATCGACGACCTTCAGATCAGTATTTGAAGGCCACAGCCTTCGGTTAACTGGTACTGACCAGCCAGGTGAGCAGTTTAGTGAAAGACGGGATATAATACCACTCACCTTTCAATCAGTCAATTCACGACAGTTTAGTTTGTGTGCTGAGTAGCTCCTCAAATCTAAGTGAGAGCGCTAGAATACCAAGAGTTTAGTCCTCAGAGGAATGCTTGTAGTTGCAGGGCAGATAATTAACCCCGAAATTTCCAGAGAAAACTCTTTTCGCCAAGTGAAGCCAGTGTGTCCAAAAGGCAGCATCATTTGTCAACAGCATTTTCCGTCTTCCGGAACGATGAGTGCCCTTTGAATACAGATATGAACGTCAGAGCAGACAAATTAATGCATCCCTGCATCATCCTGTGCGGTAAAAAGATCAAACGTAACGACTGCGTTCTTGAGTAACTGACCGAAGTGAATCCTCCTTCTAGAAAAAGGTAACCAAAGCAGGCACCAGGTTTGGAACTTATGTGACAATGACTACTAATTGGTTTATGGTTTCTGTGTAAATAAACATGTGGAATTAACCAGAATCGGAGGGTTACATCCTGACTTTGGAAGAAAAATACAAACTACGGTAGCCTTGTTTCACAGTGGTCATTATAACGAAGACCATCAACCCCCAATGTAGCCTACACATCGATTGTTCAAAAATTGCGTGCACATGCGAATTACATCAAAGAAAAGGTAAACTTATATTATCAGGAGAACAAGCGTGAACATTCCACAGTTACTCTATTTTGAATACTTTCTATTAGTAATCAATCATTTTTAATGTTCAATCCCATTAAGAAGATATCCAATAGAAGGTGTCATGATCAAAACCTAGATAAGTTGAACAATAGGGATAGATGTCTTAGATATCTCGTGATAGACACTCAACGCACTTTTTTCTTGAATTACTCTCATGCTCAAATTTATTGCTCAGCCGACCATTTTTAAAGTTGAGCGTTTCTTTTTCACTCATGAATCCACTAAAAGGGGAAAACCACTGTATTTCTGGGACGATATGATAGGATCCTTTGTAAACGAAAACCATGATAATGACTTCTTCAAATACCCTCAAAAAGTTCTTTGTTTTGACGGTCTCCACGTTCGAACAACTCTTCGCCGAACGTGATAACACTCATTCTACGTGTGCACCATCAAGTTATCTCATGGAAAGCAACGCTGGAACAGCACCGGGGCGTAGCTTTCGATTCAAGTATGCTTACGCCCGGTTAAGAAGGACATATGATGTGTCAAGTGACTTGCCAAAATAAGTAGTTCTGATTAGTTACGTAATGTGGAAACTTGTTTCATTAAGCACAGCTGTCCCAAAGATGCCGGAAGGACTGGCCAAAACTTGTGTCTGGACTTCCTAATTTTTCTAAGGCTTTTTGTGTTGAGTCTGTATTCATCACTAATCCATTTGCATAACTTAATTGTTGAATCCGTTGTAGACTTCAAGAAGCTAGGATTGAATGATGGAGCTTGATTTTTTCACTGCTCTTTATTCAAAATTACAATTCACAAAATGCTGATGACTGAAGGCAATTCGAGGTAATAAGAGGATATTCAGTTTGAAAATCCTAGCTCATAATAGGAAGGACTCAGTCACCAAGCTTTATACGCACCTTGCTGTCCACAGAGCTGATTTTCCAACGCGCATTCAACTGAGTGAAACCATGCTAGTCATCTATAGACTGATCTCTTCTTTTGGGATGGCCTTAATCCTCCTATCAAATAGGTGTCCGTAGCAAAGTGTGGGAAACCTGGGGATAAGAATTTTCGTCCCCCCCACTTCCAGTGGTGATATTCCCCCCCACACACACAAGAATACGGCACGCTAAAGTGTTGCTTACCGTAGCCTTGACAGACAGACCAATATCACACCTGCAATGAAGCGGTCCGTAGTTGTTACGCTGGTCTTTGTAAGGTTATATTACGTTATGCGAGCCACAAATTCGCACCCACCTCTTGGATCAGTACGGCGCTGCCTTGTTGCTATGGTGCAAAAGGTTTTGCCCCCAAAGGTATACGTGTTGGCAACCGAGTTTGGTTGTACCTTGTCACAATCGCACGAGAAGTAATAACAATAGAAGGCAGAGTTTCTCAGACTGAGTTCACAAAAAGTTTTATCAAGCGCACAGTGATCCGTTCTAGTTTGTCACCTGTCCTAAAGCACCTTTGGTCAACTAATCTTACGGTAGACTGAACACATCTCCAAGAACACATCGACAAAATCATTCAAGGTGCATTATTCCGAATAGCTCAACCGTAAACACTCAAAGCGGTTGAAGATGGGCTTAATTTGGGATTCAGATGGTGTCATCTAGCTCGCTTTCCGTAGACCATTGTGGCTGGCTTGTCCTCTGCCCTGGTTACTTTGGCTTTGTCAGTGCATGGCAATTGTTTGCTAATGTTCTGATCATTGACATAAATTATTATACAGTAATATCTTTCTGTCTCTGTTCTGCTGGTTCAATCCAATATTCTGTACTCAGAGACACACATCAACCAACCCTCCCAGCGTTGGCCCGACTGGATCAGTCGACTGTGGTCGGAGCATTGAGAGGAGATTGAGTGTAGCTGAGCTACAAGCACCGAAGTTGTTTGACACGTGCGCCTCTGCGTTGACTGAATGCGGTCTGGGGCTTGTTGAGAATCCAGTTCTCCCATTTTCATGCATTTGACAACGCGATTACTGGCACGTCGCACGTACGGCAGTCCTGAAGGAGTCAGTTCTGGTGGTAACTGAGTACACTAGAAAAATATAGACCGTTGATGCAGGCAATTTAGATCCCATTGTAGGGAATGATGACATTTTGGAGCTTGTGGTTTGCTGGAGGCAAAATTGGTCATTGCATATCCGATGAATGGTACTGGGAATGCCTACCCAGTCATACGTTCTAGAGGCTGCAACACACGGATCAGCACAACTAAGAATAATTATGGATTTGTAGGTGACAGACCGATCACCAAGTTTCATAATTATCACTTGTCAAAACCCGAAACCCATTTCCTGGTTAGTATCAGGTCGTTTCCAGAGAGCGTGAGTAGTTACGAACAATTTCTGACCTTTCATAAGTAATGAAAATGTCAGCAAATTTTAGTGCAGGTCTTAAGCCAGGTGTTGAACGTTGGGTTGGGGTATACGTGCTGTTTGATGAAATTATGGACAGGTGTACCGTAGAGACTCATTCATATGCTATTTTCCCTTGTCTGATCACGTCTCAACCTCTTACCTGCCTTTTAGACTGCCGATCTGACATACCATTTCCTGTTTGGATGGCAGACGAACTGGGTGCAACCTCGACACTAAATAGTGACCAGGTTAACACGACATACTGTGTACGTGAGTTCACCAAAGCAAGCGATTTATAACCTAAGCAGGATATTGCAACGATTCTACGGAGTCTTAAAACCAGATGCTGGGAGACCGAGAATCAACGTGAATTTTTTTTGTCTGCGTGGAGGATAAAGTGCTGTGGTAGTATCATACAGTCCTCTAGTGACCTGGTTTTTCGACCAAGAGTGTCGAAATATGTCCACGGTTGACGGAACAAAGGTAGAACATATCAGGGAGATCGATACGATTTGACGACGTGAGAATAGTGAGGCCTTTTGCATTCCGACAACGGTCCTTTTAGTGGATGTAACAGGATCAGTTTCATGAGTATACGTCTGCCGGATTCCAGTGCTGATACCTCATATAGTAGCCATTGACTACACTGAATAAATGCCTACCTGGGTTGAGCAATAACGTCACAAAACAGTGGTTTCATGGTGCATCTATTTTCTTTAAGCTCATCAAATGAAACAAAAACAAACAGAATTCGCTGCCCATCAAATCAGCATTGTTGCAAACCTTCCTTACACATTTTACGTCCCATAATCTCCTGAGCATCGACTAAACGGTTTTCCGCATAGCCAGATTTGCACCTGTACTGCAGTACTGCTGTTGCAGTACTGTATAAAATTTGACCAAAATATCTTAATATCAGGCCATTCATGCTGTGTGCGCAACGGTAGATAGTTGTGCAAAGTGCCTTAATTAAGTAGCAGTCATGTTTTTCATGTTTGGGGAAATTCTACACTTAAGTTTTTGGATGGACATTTCAGAGAATAAAGTGCTTCGGTTGAGGCAGAGGTGCCTACCAGCTACTTGAACAAATGCGCATCTAGAACATTCTAAGTGATGTTTTTTTAGTAACGACCCTCATGAGGCTGCATTGCGAGCCCGGTGTAGTACTACAGGAGATGATATCACATAAAGTTGAAGACAACGCTCAGCATTAGTGAGCACTTCAAAAGGAGCAGATTTACCGTAATTTGGTTGGCGAAAGCCTCCACCAAAAAACAACCGGCCTTGCACTTTTCAAAGTTTGTTGAATCGGAATCTAACTTCCTGTGCTCGTATATACGATTTTAGGCACCACAGGTCGGTATTTTTGTGAAAGAAGCCTCTGGAATTCTTGTCTTGTTCTTTTTGTGAAATCGCCACAGTTTTTTCGGAACTTTCACTTGGACAGCGTCAGTTTGTGTATTGGTCGCAGGAACCGAGGCACTCGAGTTCACCGCTCAATTCATACAAACGTGTGAATTTGAATCAACCGGCTTTTCCCCAAGAGGATTGTTCCGCCAACAAATCAACAAGAAAACATGATTAAAAGTGATGGGCACACATTCACCCAGGAATTTGTCTCGGCAATGGCTGAGGCACAAAGTGGTTGAAAAGATGCATCACTTCAGACATCGTTTGTGAAAATGCACGCAAGCTAATCAGAGACAGGCTTCCTCGTGATTTACATTGTGTGTGTTAGTCCTTGAAAAAGAACCATATAGAGTCTCTGGAGGATTTTTCATTCACAAATGATGTCGCTTTTGAGACATCTTGCAGCTGTGTCGGCCATCGAATGAAAAGTGATGGAAACTTTCGAGATTCCTTCAAAATCACAGAGATTCAAAGCGAAGAATTGTTGGCGTAGATCATGTCTTATTTACTAGCAGTGTTCAGTGTATTCACCTTCATAGGGCGCAAACAAGGGACACGATTCAAAATATGGTCAGCTGATCAGTTTTTTTATGCCATTCAGTTTGTGCGGAAATTCTAAACCAGTGAATGGACCGGTGAAATAATGTATCATGGGTAGGAGTCTAACCGTTTCTTCCGCTTCAGTTGCATGGTGGATTGCTTCAGATTAATTTTGGAGTCTGGAAAATTCGTCAGTTCCATCACATTAAAACGAAGCACTCTCTTCTCAGTTTGTATTGATAATTTCGCAACTCCTATACAAATGTGTTTGTCCAAGGGTATTTTCGGAATCGGGTGAAACAGTTAACAATTAGGTAAACGTCTATTCGAAGCCGCTGTGTGACCACTTGATTACATGTGAAATCTCTCAGCATGGGACAGAACTGACGGTTGACACAAACACCCCACCTTATCTGTCTGGTTACACAAAGCTGGAAAGGCGCGATAGATAACGGGCCTGGTAAATGCAAATACGTTGTTGGTGATGTCTCATGATGACATCCGACTGAGCTAGAAATGAAAATACGATAGTTGTTTGTTTTGGTACAGGATCACTGATTGCACAATCTTGGATTTGGGCTCCAGAGTGGTTAAAACAAACATGGTGGATTTCGTTTGATGCGTTACGTCTACATGGCGTCTGGAGTGTTGACTCAGCTAACTTACAGAACGTGACCGAACACTTGTTGAAATACTGCAACTAAAACCGTTCATCATGGGAATTTACGACTGACGCGTGGTCCTTCTATTACTACGTTACCCGTGTATAGGCTGATTGCACCCTCAGAGGTGCCTTCACATTGAGCTGTTTGGGTCAATTTTTACATAAGTTCCAGTGGTGCGAAGAGTGTGACTTTCTTGGATTCATCTCACGAAGCTTCACTTTTCAGCGATATTACCGCTGAACAACTTCCTTGGGGAAATCACTGCGTTACGGCGTTTTATGAAAATGAAATCGATTCCACTGTTGAAAATCCTAGTAAATCTCTCTAGCTGTGAGCATCTCGTTGAATCATACACACCATGCGTCTAGTCACAACTCACAGCTGCACCCGAGACTCCTAATCGATTTTTGGGCACAATAATACCGGATGACCTATGTTTTATCATAAAGTTGTGCATAAAGTGGAGGTTCTGGTTGACATCTTTGTTCGCTATTTAAGTCTAGATTGATGGCTTTCGTCACACAGTATGGCACTGCAATGTAGATCCAACTTCGAATGTAGTGCATTATTAATCCAATGCCAGAAAGCAGGCTGAATGAACCCGACACAGGCGGTGACAATGTGCAAGTAAATCGTGTTTATTCTGAGAGGAAAACTGCAGCTTCCAACCTGTTACGTCCTGGTAAGTTGTGGCTGCGACCACGAAAGAGTTTGACCCAACAATTCAATCTTAACAGTAATCCGTTAACAAAATGTGGAATATCGAACGAATTACCCTTCTTTGGGTGTTTTCTGAGTGTGTGCTGACACGAGGCTCAAGAACGATGATGTAGCCTTGAAAATTTTGGTGAATGGTTCAGGAATTATCATGGTGACAAGTTTTTAACCTGTCCGTTGGCTAACATCCAAGCTTGTAAATGATTTAGTAGTGGTTGATAGGTTGCGCTATGAGGAAGTTCTTCTTGATTGACTATACGGAAGATTGACATAAAAGCAATTCCGAGAACCATTCTCATAGAAAACTTTAAAGAGCGTGTCTACTCTCATTGCCATCAATGGCAAGACATTTGTATCATTGTTCGTTGAACTACTGAGTCCTAATAGTGTTTAAAATTTATCAGAGTCCAACAAACGCTTACTTAGATAAAGCCGATTGCAGTGTAAATCCCCATCAATTATTAGCTGAAGAATCTTTCTTGCCTAACAGGGGCTTGTGTGAGAAAGGTAGTACGATAGCTTCTAGTATAAACAGACCCTTTTCAAAGCAGGTTAACCTGAGAAACCCCCGTGAATACAGTACGCACTGTTTTGCCATTCATGATCCCATAAGAATCAGGAGCAAGCCTTCTCAAGCGAACAAGGGATACCGAACACAGTTTCTCCAGGGCGAAAAATTACTCCGCAAGAAGTACCGCGCCGCTATGTGGAGATTATGTTCCGTCTAATTCTTTCTAGTTTGGTATTTCAACCTAAACGATTGTGGGAAACAAGTTTACAGTGTCAATATGTGGTATTCTGCTATCTGTTGGCCACATCTTAGCCTGTACCGACTGTCAAGAGAGAGCGAAATATTACCCAGGTTTAACACTCTTTGAATGCCTAGCTGCCATACCGCCTTAAGCAAGAATGAAGGCTGAGATCCTGGCATGATGGCCAAGCACAGACAGGAGCACTTGAGATGCCGGAGTCGGGTTCGATTCAGAGACCCTGCGACTAGTAAACAGGTGCCTTGAGAATCGAGCCAGTCGGGCTCCATTGTCGACCGCCAACTGAATCGAAAAGCTCACATGTGTCTGGGTTTGCTTGAACTTGAAACCTGCCCTCTCTCGCAACGTCAAACTGTTCGAGTGGAAGCAAGTGATTCATCAATAGCGGACGCTGTATAACAGCAACCAACTTCTGGCAAGCAAGCCCATTAACCGAGTCGCACAGCGAAAACTTACCGACAAAGGAGTGTTTTTGAAGATATAAAATTCCTTTTGAAATGAATCTGGTTAAAGCATCCCGATTCACTCATACGCACTTGAATTACGTCATCCTTGGATACACCCAATTAAGCGAAGATACATGAGAATAATATCTTAGATGTTAGTGCTGCGTGAATGGAACGAGCACCTTAATGGGTCTCAGATACTCAGACACCCATATCTATGACGATTCTCACCATCCATTATTATCCATCATCAATCTTCCACTAGCCTACAGGCTTTTATCGCACCTAACCACTTGAAAGGCAGCGTTAAGCACATTCGCTTGGAGAATACCCAGAAATATAAGTTCACCCAGTATACAGTTGAGTCACACACCAAAACTAACCTAATTTGCAATTGGGTGTAGTTTAACATATGTTAAGAATTGAGTGTTTGAACAGTGCATAAAGCTGAAGGAAGCTCAGAGACAATGCGACATATCGAATATCATACCAGCTCAAAGAAGCGGTGGTCTTTGCCAGGCACATTCGGTTGAGGGATATCACTAAGACGAAGTTCTGCCAAGATGCAAATAGATTTCCGAATAGCTGCTGTACACTTCAAGACACCGCATGAAATAATGTTAACTACTCATGAACCATGAGTAGCTAAACTAGTAAACCAACTCGATCAACGGTCAGCTGTTGTAAGTTTGTTCACATTTCCGGAATTGCTTAATTTTTTTTCAGATCTGTGTCATAGACTTGCAAAAGTGCGAGTTTTAGAAACGGTACATTGAGAAGGGGGCTGATTACCACTAATATCTTCCACACACAACTGTCCGAATTTTGATTTTTTGCACTGTGAACTTTTGCCGATATCCACCGTTGGACGGTTTTATCGACCACATGACTGTAAACTTTGTTCGTTGTTCATGTCTGGTATGTGTAGGATATTGTTGCTGCTGACGATCTTGGTAGGACAGCGTTTCAAAATTCACTGACTCTGAGTTTCAGTCTTACATCTGAGACTGCTTATTGGGATTCTTTTAGAGCTGTTGTTCTTGATTCACTGAACTTGTTGTCGTTTAGTAGCACCATAAAAGCAGCTGTATTTGTCCAGATTTACAAAGCTACAAAAGACAGAGCCAGGGAAAAGGCGGTAAGTCTGCTTTTTGTGGTTAAATTGGTGCACCAAAGATACTTTTTAACCTCTTACCGGCATTCAGACCAATGAACGCCTGAGCATAATTATGATCGTACAAACCGTTGGTGTAGAGCCAGATACTCTATTGCTCCAAAAGAGTATCAAATCCAGACAAATTCCTGAATCTTTTAGTTCCATGGATAATAGCCTGGAATTCATGCCCTTCAAACGGGTACTCGACAATTTCTAAGAAAAAATACCTGGAGATCCTCCGAAAATGACCGAGTTCTGGGGTATTTGACGGAACATGGGCGGGAACGAAGGTAGGACTACAATTGAGGCAAGGATGGACGAAGTGTAGCTGCAACTCATTGCCTGATATCACTCCACTTATTGGAAGAATGATAAGCGGGAGGATGGTGGTCTAGAGCCTAGTAAAATCGCAAATATTAGTTTTTTTGACAATGCAGACCCTTCCTCTCAAAGATGCTCATTTCGTCAGTGGTTCGATTTGAACACCGCGGGCAAAGGTAAGTTTTTGATGTCTACTACTCTGGCTGAGAGAGCCACAAGACTGACAAAACCGACCAAACTTGCTCTGACCGGAATATAGACCGTAAGAGTCAAATTGCCTTCTACAACGACATGCCTGAAGTACCTTGTTGAAAATAGAGGGGCGCTGGCAGAAGTTGAAACAATGAAGCCAAGATCTACCAAAAACCCTATTTTTTCTAGCAACTTCTTCCGAATCCTTTTGAGTAAATGATCGATATCGACGTCGGTTCAACTGTGGGACTTGCACAAGAGATTCACTAAACGCACTGACATTTATCAACTGTCAAGAGATTAAACAGAAGATCTAGCTGCAGAATGCAGGTGCATACCTGTGACGGAAAGCTAGCATTCTCGTTGGCTCGTTAGATGCAGCACCCGTTCGGATAGGGATGGATCGGTGTCTCGAGTCCAACCATGGTCTTTCACTGTCTGTACCTCATTAAAGATTTGGGAATAAAAAGCGAATATCTGTTCATTAAGCGACAGGAATGCGTATGGGCTGATATATAGAAACGACATACCATTGGTTTCTATAACGTTTCGGATCGTCGGTACGCTCACAATTCCTAATGGGATGTAGTGTATAAAACGCAATCTTTCGTACTCAACAGCACGCAGGCTTTGGGATGCAGGGTCAGTGTCCTGGCCGGAAAAGACTATACGGACCTAATAAATAGCGGTATATATATATCGTTATGTACTTGACTCGACCACATATAGGAATCGGTTGCGTTCCACAATGTCTCTAAATGAGGAGGTTCAGTCAGCGGCTCCCCATCCCATTTGGCATTTGCACCGTTCAGATGAATCCACACCATGGAAAATGCCCACTTTCATCGAGTTTATAGGAACTGGAAGGGAATTTTGTCATCAATACAAAGAAGGCTAATTCCAAAGTGGTTGTGTCTTCTCTCTGCTTCCAGTCCGATGAATGAAAGCGATAGGGTCGCATCTTTATAATGGCATGCAAAATCTTTAGCTTTCATTTACAAGCGGAATAAATGGGTGGGTTTATTTTTGTCGTTATCGTTCACCAAGAGTGAAGAGTTGCGCTGTTACTCCTATAGGCATCTCTCTTTTGCACCTACGGAATTGCTGTTTGTACCTCTCCAAACTTTGAGGGTTATGCACATGTTTTATGGTATTTAATTCCACTGATCACATTCTGCCACCGACGGGAGGTTGAGTAATGTATAGAAATGAGCCTCCGACACAGTTAACCCCTTCAGTTTATCCGCCTTTGACCGGATCGAATATCTTTGAATAGTTGCAACCATTGAGTTCTGGATTAATACTTTTTTCAAATGCCCCAAAGAACTCTTAATAACGACACCGATCCATTTTATGCATAAAGTTATGTCCACCATTAATTTTTAAAATCATGCAAGCAATCCTTGTAACCGTTTCTTGCAGTCTAAAATCCATATCGAGTAGTAGGTCTTGAAGGGTTCCAGAGCAATCCTCAGAGAACTACATTATTCGGCTAAACAGTGGGCAAAATAACGATGTCAATTTTGCCAATCTAATCCTTTTGTTCCAGTTTCCGAATTTTTTACCCAGCATGACTTCATGCATATGTGTCTTTAGCACAGCTTGCTGTTCTCCTAATGCAGCTTCTTGGATAGCACGCTCTCTCGTAACATCTGCCGCGCCTTTCGACTCCCTGGATTGTTCTTTTGTTCAACGACGGTGCTGCTGACCTTCACATGTATCAAAGAATGCTTCTTGTTGCATTCAGCAACAGAAAACACTGTGGTAAATAGAATATTCTTCGAGTCACTTTGTTAGGCTATTTCGAGATGTGTGAGACACTCCTGTTCAAGACTAGGTTGAGAGTATGTGGATATTGATGTTTTTTTTTCGGGAATCGAACGTGTTAGAGTTCGCCAACCTCAGAGGTACAAACGCAGACAAAAGAGGTTGGCATTTATCGTTCACTGATCCAAATCCACAAGACCTTTCTCTCTATTTCAAGTTGATAAATCTTGATCAGCTGGAACATCAAAACCCTCCATCAAAAATGGCTGGTTGCCGGGGGCTACTGATGAAATAACGTTGGGCATCTAACTACACACCTCGCTTTTCTTCTTTTCGGAATGAGATATTGTGAACATACTGGTGCTCCCAAACATATCAAAACGTCCCATTGCTATTTGAATCCAAATTTCCGTTATTCCAGGATTGACAAAGTTTGGCCCATCGATTATTGTTGCTAACAGATTTCTGGATATTACAAATTAAACTTGGTGTTTCTGTCGATTGTCCTTTAAGGACCCAGTCTGGAAGTAGGTTATCCGGGTCCATCTCCAAGGAATCTCCCATGTTCTGCCAGTAATGCATCACTCAACGCCGCAAAGTCCTCATACCATCTGGTCGCCTTGACATCAAAAGCTGTCCACACTTTATGTATCACTATTCTACCTATCCAATTGAGTGGTGCATTTTAGTAGCTCCAGTCACCAAATCTGAGGTAGTTAGTGATTTCCCTCCCTAAACAAGATGTCCTCGTGTGTAACCGGAGTTTTGTAGAGTCATCTCGAGTTAAAACGCTCGGATTCACCCACGGAATCACCAAAAAGGGTCCTTCAAAGTGAAAATAAAAGAGAGAATGATGACAGACTTCAGTGCATCGGAAACAGCCATGGAATGGATAGTGTGTCCACTTCGAGAGTCCTACCCCCTTAAACTAGAACAGGACTAGTACACGACGTCTGGTCGTCAGAAGAATAAGAATCTGCTCGGACGGCGTACCTAAATCTACTGGAAGGCCGATATGAACGGACAGTCCGCTTTGCGCAGTGTTAGAAATCAGACCGAAATAAGTACCGGCTGAGAAGAAACCGGCTTACTTCTTTTTGCTCTTCAAAGGCGTCCAAAGCTGAAACGATATCGCAAAGGCTCCGAACGGGTATTGAGACGACTTACGCGTCAACCGATTTACTGGTAATCTTCCGATCGAATACTAACCTGAGCATGAAACTAAAGGACGATTCGCTGCGGTGTACAATCAGCTTTTGTGTGCTAATTCGAAGGATTGTGCAAACTACCATACATTGCCCATGCCCCAATATGATTGTCTGGTAAATCAGATGAAACAGATGCAGTGTTACTTGGCTTTTCGGAGTGAACGGAAGCTCCAGTGAAATCCCGAAATCTATTCACACTACCAACAATCTAAAAGTAGCTTAGAGGAAAAACAAAATCTACCCGAGAGCTGGAATGTTTCGTTTGTATGCCTGAAGAAACGAGACTGAGTTACGTAGAGTTTGGTATACAGTGGGTTTGAAATAGCCTCATCATTAAGACTGAGCACTGTAAGCGATATTCCGATGGTCATCCTCATGCGTCTGTGATGAGAAGATGATCACAAGAGTAATTAGTGGGATTAGTTAATATAATGGATATGATGTCATAGACTGCCACCTTCTCCAGGTGTCTCGGAAATGTCGGAGGGGGGTAATATGGAATACGAGCAAAGGTGCCGTAATGCTCGTAGAGACCTTCTAGATGGCTTCTACTGAAAATGTCCTGTTCACTGTATTCTCGTGACCGAGTGAAAGGGTAAAATTTGGCGTTATAAGAAAACTAAAGATCCACTGGTCGGTTATCCAGAGAAGATGGCTAACGATCAACGGCGCTAAACGTCTGAAGTTATTTGGATCGATACGACCGCGTGAAACCTAATATCTCGGTTTTTTTCACACTATGGTAATCCCCCTGCCGTGTCAGATGGCTGTGTAAAGTTTAGAAGTGAATCCTCGACCCCAAGTCATGCTTCACTGGGGACGTTGTGAGAGGAAAATTCCCATTTCGCTCAATGGGCGGAACTTCAATTGGTAATCGTGCGGCTTTTACTACGGTGTCCCTGAATTAGCCCAGTAACAAGGACACTAAACCAGCAATCTGCCTTCTTAGGCTCAGGTATGCTTGAAAGTCTTTATTTCCGAGAAAATCGGATTCCAAAGTGTCATAGTCGAAGTACTTATAATTGCTAAATCGCTATCGTTGTCTTTCTGAGGCCCATCTCCAAGTTACCACCCTGCCTACACTGAATTTCCAGGAAGAAAGTTTCTACTGGTTTCATCACAGTTGTTCCCATGGATAGTTATTCTCCATGGGCTGTCGTGGCCATAAAGCTGTTTTAATTTGGATGCTCTCGTTATCAATGATTTCAACGGCCCATTGTCATGGATCGCCATCACTCATCGTAATATCTATCTCCGCCGCAAAATTCATCAAGAAATTCTGCCACAGACCAAACATAGAAACATGTTCAAGAAGTCGTCGATTGAATTCCGAGTTGCAGCAGTCTGTTGGTAGTCTTAATTAGGAGTGTGAAGACCCGAACTACGATTCTATTCGCCATTAGACCGTTTGTCCCGGATCAACTTTTTGAAAATGTTACCAGGATAGCCTCTATTGCGGGGGATAGAACCGACTTGCTGTATTCGACACACCATCCAGGCATCGGAAAATGCGTTTGCTTACTTAGTGTTCGGACGAAGGCTGCATCTAAAATTGACACTAATATAAGATTTGGAGGTTTTTAGTCGAAATTTAATCGTTTAATCCAAATCAATGTGTGCCAAGAAGACTAGATTAAACGACCATGCATTTCGTGAAACTCCGGAAAGATTCCAACACGTGAATTGCCAGCTGGTGGTTAGAGGCTATGTTTTAATATTCCTCCTTGATAGAAATGTACAGGTCCTATCGTGTGTTGGAGACACGAAACAAATGCAGGTCGGATAAAGTCCTTGAGTTCTGTGTAGCTGCTTGGTGCAAAATACGGCGTTTGAAATTTCTCAACTTGGCCTCCCTTGAAAATACAGGAATACGAGTTCAAACGGTGACTCAGGCAAGCAAGCAACTGCTTACTATCATACCCTCGCTCGATATTGTGGAGGACTTCGAGTTGACCAAAAAAAAGCGCAACGTAACATGCTGCCGGGATGATAATAAATCACAGTTTACTGGATTATAGATTGACTTTCTCTTTACGAACGAATTCATTATGAAAAGCCCCATAAGTTTACAAGGCATCAAGCTTTTGCATTCTACGGCATCAGCCCAGCTGCCGCTAAAGCGATCACGTATGACACAAGTCAGAAATATTCTCTGATATGAGGAGGGATTCCAGTATGGTTGACATCCGGAAACGCTTTCGCCTTATCCGTCGGGCTTCAAGTCAACCTTGGGCCTGACTTAGCCTGCCAAGCCACGCATCGTGTGTCCATCCTAGTTAACATACTGTAGACACCGTATATCATAGACCGCAAGCCTGCAAATTGAACAGAGGCAGTCATGTGAAGCGTCAATGTGGGCCTTGAAAATGGAACAGTAGCAGAAATTTCCAACTAACGACCATTTGCAGAATACGGTGGTATGGAAGCAGAGATTTTGTCGATCCAGAAAGTTGGTAATCTCGATCTCCAGACACACTCCGTTGCCAAAATTGTAATTAAAATGCCGTGGAAAACAGGGGATTCGAAAAGCAGGATATACGGAAACACTCATTATGGGGTCTACCACTGTGGTTCTGATCAGCTGGACTAAAAGGGTCTGATAAACCAATGAGAAAATTCTGAGCAAATAAGAAAATAAGGTGATATCATAGTGCCCAATCATAAAGAGTCAGGGGATGACATCAATCCGTAGTGGACGCTGATTACATTGGCTTACCTGTCCATCATCGACCTAACATAGTGCAATAAAATGGTGGAAACTGAGACCGAGTTCTTTTGTTTGGAGAGTTAACCTTGCTGTGTTTGTTGTGGGCGACTGAAATCAACCGGTATTGGATGGCCAGGATCGTCGCATGGCCATACAGACGGGTCTACCAGACGAACAGTGCGGAGTGAAGAAACTACAGTTTCTCCGACACAAGGACGACCAAGAAAATACCGATACTACTTCAAACACTGCGGCTCAATTTTCTCGCACGCTCCTTGAGCTAATCCACTTGGAGCGAAATAGTGTCCGACCTAAAACGCACTAAGAATGTGGACCCGATGTGGCACCACACCGCAATAAACAGATCATTGACCCGACAGAATGCAATTTTTGCGCACTAATTCAAGAAAATGTCTCGCTGTTGTAATCGTAACAGGCATATCTCAGAAAGCCCACACACTTGACCTATACTGCTTCACTCACTTGCTGTCTGCATTATTTTACGCCTACTCACTTTGACAGTAGGTACATATCGACTGCATTAGCCCTTATTCATGGCCGACCATCTGAACAAACTCCATAGTGAGATGTATGGCATCGGCAGACTGCTAAATGCACTGCAGACAGGAAGTTAGGAAAGCGATATTTTAGTAAACTACGACTATTTGCGCATTCTCTCATTGACAACCAAGCTTTCTTTCGTCGAACAGCTAAGTACTACCAGCACAAGTTTGGGATGACCTCACCGGAACCTCACCAGACATGAGCCGGGCACACAACAGACGAACTGTAACTAGGCAGCCCGGTTACGAAATGACAGCGTGCGCACCTCTGGAATCGGTTGTGTGCCATATCCTTTATGGTTTCCCACCATTAGCAAGCAGGATCACGCGGGCGCCATCCTGGAAGCTGTGAGGAATCTACGACAAGCAGTTTCATTGACCCGCGTTGCCATGTCCCTCGCAAAGTGCGTTAACAATGACTTGACATAGGAAAGTGTTTCCTTCAGCGTGGTTGGACACATGCCCCAACTATCTCAACCTGGTAAGTCTAATCTGCTCTAGCTATTCGGATTTGTGACTACAACCCACCCACCCACAACTTCGTTACGCAATCACTGCAGCCAGATAACTCATGGTATGCTCCGGTGATCAAATCTTTGAAGACGTCTGAATTCCTCTGGTGGGAGAGGGGGCAAATCTCAAAACCAAGGAGCACGACCGTTCGTGTTTAGACTGATCTTTAACTTGAGCTCCTATTCGATTCCGACGGCAATAATGACTCAGCATGGGCGCTGCTCGCACCTTGATTATTCACGCATTAACATCAGTGAATTATCACTTAACTGGATCGGTTGAGTGATCACGAATGAATCAATCGTTTCACATCGACTAATTTGGTTGTGCCAGACTTTAGCCTCACGTTTTGGTAACACAGATAGACAAGATATTCCTGTGCGCTTCTTTGACGTCTTGAAGAAAGATGCTTGAAAACGGGATGCAACCAATCTTGCCATTATCAGTTAAATATGATGACTCTGTACAAGTGTTTTCACAAATCGCCGAGAATCCAGCGATATGTGTTAATTCATGAAAAAGCTCCGGTCTCCGCACCCCTAACTGAAACCATCGTTGCATAGCAATCGTGAACCGAGGATGTCATCAAACTGAACTCCTATGGCAGATCATCCCATATTGTGGTAATACATTCGTTCATCGACGTTCGAAGAACGATAAAGGAGTGCTTACGATCGCACATCCGTGGAATAAGCGCAAATCTCATAAATAAAACCACTCACAAGGTTGCTGAAAACTCTTGGACAGCCCACGCCCGGTTTCGCCCTTCTTGGGGCTCACCAGGTAGGCGCAGTCCACGAGGTTCCGTCAACCTTATGATCTCCTTGAACCCAAATTGCACTGTTTTCGAGAAATACACTCATTTGCAAATGTCGTTTATAATTAGGGGGTCAGAAAGTCATTGGTCCTGCAAACTTTTGCCCGGCTGAATGATCAGGCCGCTAAAAGGACGAAAACAGCAGGATATAAACCGACCATCTGTGGGCTAACGTATGCCCTCGTAGCATCCACTGATAATCATCATGAATGAGACGAAACTCCGGATTCGTTCTGAGAACTCCCTATTGTGAACATGGCTTCCATAATCACCCATAGTTTTATCTTCCGTTGCACCGGAACAGCGACTAAATTCCATGTTCGAAAGGATGAGTAAAAAACAGAGGTGCTGTTTATGTAAATTAGGGGCGAATTTTTAATATTATTACTGCGTCAGTAATATTTTCACCTACCACATTTCAACACTTGTCATTCACAGCTATTAAAATCCCAGCAACTTGTTTGCCTCCGGTTTTGTGATGTGAGTTCGTTGATGAGACGTTGTAACGTGCGTAAACGCTCAAAAGTAAGTCACTTCGCTACAACGAGGGGCAGAATGAATAGCTGGACCGAAAGGCGTCAGTATTTCACGAGAGCCTTCTATGATCACAGGAATCGCATCAATTTCGTCAAACGTAAGATATAACAGGTGGGGCGAATTTTCAAACCCAAAGATGGCTACTGTGTACTGTTGCGAAATGAGAACGTTCTTTCACAAAACCCTTTAAATGAAGTAAAAATGTCATTATCAGGTGGTTGAAGCCTCTGTTATACTTAATGCATTCAATTGTTAAGTAGTCTATCTACGCAATCGTTAGCAACATTTCTCTCACGAAGATACAACTTTCACGTAACGACGACTGTCAATTTCGTTGGTCTTCCTTAAAGTAGGCGAATGGTTAGGGTGCTTTACAACGAGGAATGATATCAGGGCATACACACAGGTAGCCGAAAGTGAACCTTTCAAGTCTATCAATGCAATATTTTATGACAGCAGGTAGGATACAGTAAAAACATTGCTGATTGACTGCTTGACATCGGAAGGATGAACGTTCAAAATACTAGCCGGAGGTCATGGGTTCGAAACTCCCAAGTCTTCCCATAATACCAACAGAGGGAAAATAGGCTCACACGATTGAAACCGAGAAGTCTTCAATCAAAACGTGGACGTGGTATGGATTCCGTGGTTGAAGCATGAGTGACGTTATGTACCGTCTGAGAGCGAGCTAATCACACTGCTGATCGGCCACTCGTGAGCGAACGGTCAAGTGATCGAACTAGTAGCCTGCAGACAGTGGATTCGACACTCCTTGGAGTTTTGTGAGCTTCGTACTGCTTAAGACTCCCAATAAGGACGAGAGAGCTGTAAAGTGCTCTTCAGCTTTTCAGCATAGATTTGATTCACTTACTGGAAAAAATATCAAATGGAAAATTGACAAATACTCGCACACTACCAACTAGCACAACAATCGTGGTGCACGGGACATAGCCAAACAAATGCTATCGTCTTTGGGCGACAGGTGGCTTTCAGTTAGTTCGAATCAATGACTGAAATCGAGTATGGGGTCAGTGAGCCCTCGAGAAGCTCGTTTCTTATGAATTCCACACTCTCGCCAAACAACGAATCGGTGCGGGTGCCAGGTACAATGGCTACCGCCGTAAAGTTTACATACTCGCGCAACATTCCCAGTGCACATTGTCTTGTTTTCAGTGAAAAGACTGACGCGCCATTCAATCTGGGTTCATAGCTGCTGGCCAAACATACACAGTAAACAAGCTGATTGCGTTAAAAAGCACAATGAAGTCTGATTGCAATACCATTTTCCTTTTGCTTTGGTTTAGGGAGCATGAGCGACGTACGGTGGTTTCCAAACAGCATGAATCCTCATGAGAATGTGTGAATTCTCAGTAATGACGTGCAGATTATAGAGTAATACAAAGTAAAATTATGCAGTAACAAAGCAAAACATAAGGGCATGATCTCAGTTAAGAGGATGAATTGATCAAGTTTATCCTGGATTCGACGCCCGCTGAGAAAGTGCTTCGGGCAACAGCCGTTTATAGATGTCATAATCTTCTTGTAAAAATACGCAAAATACTACGCGTTGGATCTGCAAGTAGAACATAGGAGAACGAGATTAGACACTATTGAAGTCGTTGGGTCACACACAAATACAAGACAATTTGCGTGCGTTTCATGGTAAGATCAATCGATTTCGGTATGGTTGTTACTCCTTAAGGATCTGAGCAGGCCATCGAACGGTTATTTTTCAAGGTTTAGCCCATAAGGGCATGTATCCAATCAAATCCTCAGGTCAGTCACATATTTTTTCTTTCTAAATGACATTATAAACAGTCACCTATATGCTGACTGAAAAACGACCAGTGTGGTAAGGTTGAGTTGCTTCAGAATCTAACAAGCAAAGGAAATAAATCTACGTATAGATATGCTTGCGCCGGTGAGAAAAACATCCAGAATTTTCGCGAAATACATTCGTTCGCTCACTAGTACGGTTTTACCGCGGGACACCCAAATGAACCTCAGATGAATATCTTGTTTATAACAGTCTTCAGCAGAATGTGCCGCCTGACGTTTCAGCTGGTACGATATTCAAGACATCGCAGGTTCAAGTAGAACATAAGGTTGACGGAAACTCAAGAACTGCGCTTACGTAGGCCCCAAGGAAGACAGAGCCCGTCGCGAACTGTAGAAGAGTTTTCAGCAACCTTACGAGTAGTGTTCAGTCAGACTTTTGTTCGACAGCAACTTAGTTTGACAGGGGGCAGCTACACCGTGAAGGCACTTATCACAAAGCCACAGTGTTGTTGATTCAGCACCGAAGAGTCACTGGAAGTATGTTAACGGTACGAGTGAAGCTACGTAGCTTTTGGCCTTTCGCCGTCAATGTCAGCTGATACACTCATTGATTTGCCGCCTGAAATACTGAGTCCACTTAGTCCGTCTAAGGAGAACAGTGAGAAATAGGAGATAGTATCATCCCACTTTTTCCATTGTCGGTCAACGCAAAACAGCACAGTAACGACATAGAACGAAGAGCGTAGAGTTGCGTAACGAACTGTAGAGAGCTGACTAGTTTCCCAGTTCACTTGCTTATAAACAAACAGCGGTCAGGTGAACAGATTGTCAGCTGATAAAACAACGAGGACTTGGTCGGGTTACACTGCAATCACAGCTGAGGTATGGAGGTGAGTAGGGCCACCACCCTCTTGTTTACAAAGTTGCCCAAGGACATCGTGAGACCCTGGTATTCGGGTTATCCACTACGGGGCATATGCATCTTTCGGCACACAGGCCTACTGACTAGGCAACGATGGGAACAGCAGCATCAGAAGATCTGATGAAATCGCAGAATTCAGGGGCGAAAACAGAGACACTGCAGTCTCAGTAGCTGGGGAGAATCAGGTTAAAGCCAAAAAATTACGCAAACGTCAAACGGCAGAAATAAACAATGGTTCACGGTCATGTGACATACATCTGTGTGTTGAGACAAATACGACAATACTGTAGAAATGGCCACTTTGGCAGCGGCTTCTTGGGGATAGTCTGAAAATGGGAAAGAGATGCCGACAATTACTCGAGAGCTTGGCATAGGACTTATACACATTCGTTTGCAATAATGCTTAAGAGCGCGCGATGTCCACCTCCCGAGCGGAAGATGCGTCAGATACGAAGCNTGTCCACCTCCCGAGCGGAAGATGCGTCAAATACGAAGCACCAACAACCCGCCTTAGAAACGACCACACCGCGCGTGACTTTAGAACGACTTTACTCCTACTAATACTACCACTACTATATATTAAAATGATTTCTATACGCAGGTACTTGTCGTTGAGTTGTAGGCCATAGAAGCGGGAATTTGTAAGCAAGGGTTCACCAATAAAATGGGATGGCTCACTGGTTAGGGCGCGGATTTACTGACAGGAGGGTCCGGAGTTCGAACCCGACCTCTGCCTCTCGACTTTCCTGTCTAGGCTTGCGCAACCTGGCTGTGTCCCAGCCCTCGTGCTTCCCTCGGGTGGCATGGCAGCTAGTCATCGAAAGGGTGTTCCAGCTGGACGACCACCAATAAAATGCACGTTAAAAGTTATCAGACAGCATTTCGTACAAAGCGAGGTAGTTGCTCCAGGAGCTAGTTAGATATAGATAACGTGACCTGAAACTGTGCAAGCCGCACAGTGGGGCCAAAATACTATTCGTGGAATTGTAAGTTTGAATAATTTTCGACATTCGTTGGACGCACACTGTGCTGTCGATCATGAGTAAGGATGAAACAGCAATGCTTCCCAGCTTTTCAGCACAAATGGACGAAATTAACAATCAAGCCTCCTCAGTCCAAGGCTCCGAGTAGTCAAGGAAACCAAGCGGCAACACAATATTTAAAACGCATTGATGAGAAAGCTGTTTGAACAACCCTGGTCACTGAAAAAGCACTGTGGAAACAGGCCATGCAGTAAGCAGAGGACCTGAACTACTTAAAACATTGGTTAGGGTTTTTAACAACAGCTACCGGTGCCGAGCGTTGAGAGGAAAAACTTCACTCAGCAGATTGGATGCCTTACATAAGTGGCATAGACGCACAGAATAATGAAATTCCTATTATCGGTGGGATATTTATTAACTTGGGTGAAATGTTTCCTCTTTTGCCGAAGGACAACTCCTATGTTGAAAATGATTGTTCGGCTGTAGTACCCTTTCGGTGCCTAATTGCCATGTCACCAGAAGGAAGCACGAGGGCTGGGATACTGCCAGGTTGCCCAAGTCTAGACAGGGGCAGTCACCGGGTTCGAACCACGAACCTTCCGGTCAGTAAATTTGCCCTTTAATTACTTGGACCATCTCACTTCCAACCGCTATGGGCTAAAGAAAATCGAACAACAGTGACACGACGGCTTCTAAGTGATATACCCACCGCCTAAAAATCAACAACCGTGTAGGTTTCGATAAAAAGCTGGATCGAGCTGCTGTTGAACGACAAGTTAAAGACCAAAGGCCAGAAGTTCCATGTGTCTTTAGATAATTGCATCGGTCACTCAGATGGGAGTACCAACCTCCCCGAAGTGTTGTTCATCTCCGGAACAAAACACACCAGAAACAGTATAACCCAAACCCTAAAACTGGACTGCAGGAGATAAATTCTGAGACACCTAAGGTTGGACTCATGGGCTGAAACGAAATTTAGCACAGAGACTTATGGCTGAGACAACAAACAAGTTCCATTTCAGATGCTATTGGAAAGTCGGTGATCACGAGGGCCACTAAGTAAATACAGAACAACTTTTGAAGTTAATGCTGTCATGGATCACAATAATGGAGTCACCTGAAGTAAAAAAAAACCCAGCACTACATGAAAACTGCGGACTACTGAGAATTTCCAGAATATATTGAGTGGAAGACGAAGCAGAACAATAAAACTTCAAATCTACTTGGGCAGGTTCCCGGAACAGGACAGAATGTACACGAGTATACCTGAGCACGTTGGTAGCCCTCAATATGAGTGACCGATGACACAAAAGGGAACGGGATAAGTAATGTAGAACAAAATATTCTCTCAAAGAATCACGATACTGCGAGCGTTCAACATAGAGATCTACTGTTGAAATTAGTTCGGTTTAGCTCGAACTACCGAATGGGCACTATTATCGAAGCAAGAAATAATTTGAGTGTGCCCGAATGGAACGTCTAAATGTTTCTCTTGAAAATGGGACGCTGATTTGTGGATTGAAATTTCAGGGTGGACAACTATAATCGCAAAGTGGAAAGTTGGAACCCCAGTGCATGGGTGGCTTTCTAACAATAATGAACTAATAATCAACGTACCATGCTACAAGCCTTCTGAAGGATTTTAGCGAACCAAAAGTGTCTATCATATGATACCCCAACAAGCGAAACAAAATCTTGTAAGCAGCATTAACACCCAGCATAATATTTACTCAAAACAATAGGTCCCTTCAGCCGAAATTACTAAAACTGCAACTACGTAGCGAGACAAAGCGGAATCGTGCTACGGGTGGAGGGAACGTTAACCGATCCGTGAACAGTGACATGTAATAATCAGGCACAGCTGTCTACGGCTATGCTGTAATCGGTTGTAACTTCGTTCAGCATTGAATAGGTAACTCGATATTCGGGAGACAGCCGACCTGGTGGATGAGTTGATTGTGACATGTTCTTGTGGGTGCATCGACTCCCTTGTTCCGCCGATTTAAGGTGGACATTCAGGGGCGTCTTTAACTGCCAGAAAACCAATTGGATGGGCGTGAGAGTTGAGCGTAAACTATGCACCATATAGTGCATCCATCACCCAGTTTCTGTAACGCATACGTTTAAGGAAAGGATTTATATCTGAGACCACCAGTTGGATGCATAGGTCAGCATCGTAACGACAAGTGCCTTCGTTACCCGGTGCCCCCTAGTGCACATATTCGAAAAAGAATGAGTGGCAGTCAGAGTGTCAGCCGGCTCTATGCGTGGGTCGAAAGCGACTTCGTCACCTTGCTTCAGCTGTTGAAATGAGTAATGTGTTACGTCTAGACAACAAAATGTCTGGAGGTTGTTCGTTGGCAAATAACGAACAGTTCATGTATCGTCAAGCATAAATTGTTTGATGAACCAGTGAAAAACCAGAAAGCATTTTCCAGGAACAGCTCATCCAACATACAATAGTGCCCCAGGGAAAAATAAAACAAATGGTCCCGGAGGGCACTGCTTATTGAAGGGGACATACGACTAATTATGAACCCACGTACGGAATACGCCAGTTGAAATGCAAGGGAAAGCAATGGATGTTAGATTGTTCTCCGTGCAAAGCTGGAGAGCTCGTTCATAAGTTCCTTGAAGATGACGTGGATTCTCCCCATATGGACCGACACAGTGTATGATAACTGAAAATTGAAACAAAGCGATAGAAAAAATGCATCAATGGGGCTGGTCCGCACGCGTAAAACAATGGATGAAATATGAACAGATGGAAGTCTGTGAGTTCGTATGGTAATCTCTCATCTAGGAGATAGACCCCGGCGTTAGCGAAAAAACCTATGATTCACAACATATCTAATTGACTCCACTACAACGGGAATGTCTCAAGCTACTGACCCAGATTTGTTGATCGACTATCGTGACATGGAAAGCACGGCTGACACAGTGTACCACTAAATCAGTGTATTCTGATTGTCTAGTATGAACATTGATCAGGCGAAAATTTGGCCTAAGGCTCGCAGAGTCCCATTTGTTGGAATAAGTGATTGGGGTATTCGGATCGGATGGGCCAAGTTTCACGACCACAGAGTAGAACTGCTCTCTCGGTCGTTTTGTTCGGTGATATTCGTTTCTGACATCAAAGATGACACAAGTCGGCGACGATTACCCATAATTTGGTGATGCGTGCATGAGCTCGACGGTTACAGTACAGTCACAGCCTATACAGTTGTCACGATAAGTGGACCCATAGAGAACTCAAGCTCTTCATTTTTGAAGTTTCAACGAGATACAAGGAGCGGGAAATGCTAAAATAGGACCTTTTACTTCAAAGGTGAGAACTGAATTCCAAATATAAGACTGCTTCCGATATGGCCCAAGTGGTTAGAGCGCGAAGTTATTGACCGGAAGGTCAACGGTACCAACCCGAACTCTGCCTCTCGACTTCCTCTGCCTAGGCTTGGGCAACTTGGCAGTATCCCAGCCCTTTTTGGATGTTACTTCACAATATGAACAAGGTGAAACAAAAATACTGACCAACATCATTTAACAACGGTTATGAGGGCTCACCTAAACCTGCTGCCCAGTAGCGCCTCAGGAAAGAGAGACATACTCGTACGTCAGAAACTGAGGGATGGCCTAAATTCACAGCCGAAGGTTTGAATGAAAGATATGGACAGAGGAACAGATGGCCACTTATTATTGTGAACATTCATCTACACAGTTAAGTGGCTGGCTCTCGTTTTGTACTAGGAGATAGACCCTGGCGTTGGCGAAAAAACCTATGATTCACAACCTATCTAATTTACTCCACTACAATGGGAACGTCGCAAGCTACTGACCCAGATTTGTTGATCGACTATCACATAATACCGTGACATGGAAAGCACGGCTGACACAGTGTACCACTAAATCAGTGTATTCTGATTGTCTAGTATGAACACTGATCAGGCGAAAATTTGGCCTAAGGCTCGCAGAGTGCCATTTGTTGGAATAAGTGATTGGGGTATTCGGATCGGATGGGCCAAGTTTCACGACCACAGAGTAGAACTGCTCTCTCGGTCGTTTTGTTCGGTGATATTCGTTTCTGACATCAAAGATGACACAAGTCGGCGACGATTACCCATAACTTGGTGATGCGTGCATGAGCTCGACGGTTACAGTACAGTCACAGCCTATACAGTTGTCACGATAAGTGGACCCATAGAGAACTCAAGCTCTTCATTTTGAAGTTTCAACGAGATACAAGGAGCGGGAAATGCTAAAATAGGACCTTTTACTTCAAAGGTGAGAACTGAATTCCAAATGTAAGACTGCTTCCGATATGGCCCAAGTGGTTAGAGCGCGAAGTTACTGACAAGAAGGTCAACGGTACCAACCCGAACTCTGCCTCTCGACTTCCTCTGCCTAGGCTTGGGCAACTTGGCAGTATCCCAGCCCTTTTTGGATGTTACTTCACAATATGAACAAGGTGAAACAAAAATACTGACCAACATCATTTAACAACGGTTATGAGGGCTCACCTAAACCTGCTGCCCAGTAGCGCCTCAGGAAAGAGAGACATACTCGTACGTCAGAAACTGAGGGATGGCCTAAATTCACAGCCGAAGGTTTGAATGAAAGATATGGACAGAGGAACAGATGGCCACTTATTATTGTGAACATTCATCTAGACAGTTAAGTGGCTGGCTCTCGTTTTGTAGTAAATTTACAACGTTCACCCCAAAAAGACGGTTTTTTTTGGGCCCGTCCCGTGTATTAGATGAGACGCTTTTCGAGCACCTTCATTGCCCATGAGGTTGGGATGACTGAAGATCTGGTTGTCTATCATCAAATCAACCTCCAGGTCGTCTATGGTGTCCGAGATGTGAAAGAAGACAATTTCGACATCCGCACAGATCTTTCAGCAGGTGCACTGCATTAGGTGATAATCATGGAGCTAGCAGTGCCTAGATAGCAAGGTGATGACTATCATGAAGGCTCGTCGTGCTGCAGTGCAGAGTCAGAGTTTAGAACTCAATGAAATGTGACGCCATCCAATCCAAAGCATTGTCGTTCCCAGGGCGAGATAGCTCAGTGGTTAAAGCGCGAATTTACTAACCGGAAGGTTTGCGGTTCGAACCTAACCTCTGCCTCTCAACTTCCCCTGTCAAGGCTTGGGCAACCTGGCAACAGTCCAGCCCTCATGTTTCCTTCCGGTTGCATGACAGTTATGCACCAAAAGCGTGCTACAGCTGATGTTTCCTTCCGGTTGCACGCAGTTATGCACCAAAAGCGCGCTACAGCTGAATGATTGTGGTTTCCCTTACAACGTTCGCATAAATGGAACGAAGCGGAAATGATGGAGGGAGTCATCATCAAGACAGTCAAGTGAGCATGATTTTTTAACCTTATCGCGATTTGCCCCACATTTAAGTACGAACTCAGGCTGCTCCACAACTGCCGACGCAGGCGCCAAGTGCAACGTTAAGCCAAAAATAGAATAGAATAAAATACAACACATAACAGACCGGCAAAATCTATGAATAACGTGTCATGCAGTCACGAGAAAGGGGGCATAAACCAAGCAGATAGGCTACCCAGAGCACCAAGCTGGACCAACACCCCTGGATCCTCCTATACATGCGAGATTTTCATCATTCCCAACCAGGTTGAAAATGTTTAATGACCGACCAAACATCGAGATCAGACACAGATAGTTTGTCATTTGTCCACTCCCTTCAGGTTGAAACGAACTAACGGCGGGTGTCACAAATCCAGAATACTAACCGTGTGCGAACTTACATTTGGCCGGTAGGGCAAATCCTTGAGTGATTTTCGCACTACCGGTTGGGCAGCCGTTCAGAGCCATGCAAGCCGAGTGAAGTTGGTTAGAACCAGCCGCCCGGTGAATAGCTCCATCCACACCACCGCCCCCACGTAGATGCTTGTTCGCCGCGTTGGCGATAGCATCCAGCTTCAGTTTTGTTATGTCTCCACGCCATAAACTAATGCGCATGCCCAGAGCCGAGGGTGCATGCCCATTTGCAGCTTCTTGACCTGCAACAGCATATGGTAGCTAACTTAAAGAAAAGACACAAGGACGGTGCAATCAAGCTGGAGCAATAGGCCCTCTCGTAGACAAAATTTTGGAAAAGGGAATCTCACTGCTGACCAGAAGAAATCTGGTTTACAAAATTCAACTGGATTGCCGGAAAATGTGGTGCACAAGGAGGGAACTTTGTATGGTTGGTATGTTGAGGCGTGAGTTTCCGACCGGTAAATCTGTGGTACGAATCCAACCCGAACTTCTCAATCAAGCTTGTCTGGGTTTGAAGGTGTGAGGAAGCTAAAGGATATTCGGAAAAAGACAAAGGTGGCCCAGCAACGAAGCAGATGATCAGCTGTTCCAGGGAAGCTACCACTCGTGTTCACCATCTTTCCTCGACTAAGTTTACCCAAATTCAAAGGGGGAACTTATTGCTGGAAAATAAGTCCAAAATACCCCGGGACACGTCGAAAAACAGCAGATGCAAGTCCAGTTTTAGAACTTAAACCACGACGATGATGGTGACATTGATGACCTTACACCAAGAGACACTAATAAAGCAAACAGGTTCAATTCCAGTCTAATGAGCGTCTCAGACTCGCGTCCTGGCAAGCGTACCCACTGAAGAATTCGCATTTAAAGCAGACACAATTATCAAAATCATTATTCTGATGGAACATTCCAGATGCCTTAATATGCTCGGTAGTGGGTGCGATGGGTGCCGGCTCGACCAACTCATACTCTTCCCGAAATGTTCCCGAGAAAGCAGTCTATGCTGAGGAATTCCAATTTGGATCTTTTGTCAAACAAATTGCAAGCAAAAGAGGTATGAAGACATCGAAACTCCTTACACAGAGGATCAATAAGGACCCTGTGGTGGAATTTCACTAAAACTTGGAGGAGCTGCTTGCCGTCACAATGAGTACGTCCTTGGAGAAAATTCGACACACCAAATGTTTGCAGTTCATTCAAAATGGCTCTACGATGTGGCAGCAAGTAGGCAGGTTGTGCTAAGTGGAGTTCGCGTTACAAAACACATACTGGCAAAGAATCCATCTAGAAAAATAGAACTTTTCACCATTTCCGGTATTACAGGAGGCCACTACTAGTCGTGGGGACGGGAATACGGAATATGAGAACCGGAGCCAGTGACAGAGGATGAATATCCGAAAAGACTGGATGACAGTCGAAACCACACACTCCACGAATTCTGTGCGGTAACACCAAGACCAACTAATCATATTTCTGAGACAAACTGTTCACCAACACCACAGTGGTCGCGAGTTAGCGTCCCCGCCGGGTGGCTACAGGCCAGAGCGAATGAATTGAAGCAGTTACATGATACTACCTGTTATAACGTCCTCGCATTTTTCACAAGACGTTAAGACAAAATCCCTAAGATAAAAAGATAGGAATCCTGAATTGTATCGAGATCAGTACAAATATGAATGTTACTAAGTTATTATCTCAAGAGGGCCTTCATACCCTTAAGTAAAAACGGAAAAGCACATAACAGAACACCTTAACTTGACATCTGGTCAATTTCTGACTTCAACGTGATACCAAGTTTCCTCTCATGTAAGCTCAAGAATTTTGCTGAGATTTATTTCGAAACCTTTGTGAATTCTTACCCAGAAGATATAATTTTTCCTCTTCCCTTGGTCTAAAAACAGGAAGGCTTCATCCAGGAGCGTGAATAAAAATTAGCATCATACTCACTATATATAATCGGTAAAATCCACCCTATGAAGACAAAGTAGCCTGTGCCAACTTTAAACACCCGCCACGCAGTAAATTTTCATTACAGTGGATAACTCTACTTACCTTCGGGAGAGTCGTTCCATGGTGGAATGTCATGCAGTGTGACTACTGACATTTTGGAGTGGGCTTTCCGTTGAAGTGGAGAAAACTCTACACCAAACCAAGTAAGTTTGTACGTTGAAATTACGTTTTTGGGATAGACCGCTGGATCCCACAGAAAAACGGCTTGATATACCGACAACGAAGGTTCGAGGAAAGACCCGCTGTAGGGAATGAATAAATTTTAGAATGGATCTCGAAACAACGATGCCAACAAAGCGTTGTAGGCTTTTCTCATTCAGTGTTTCCATCAGAAAGAGCTTTACCTTGGTGGGCGGGGCGTGCGCCCCCCATAGATCATTGAGTTGTGGTAAGCGGCTATTAAGTCTCTCATAATAACAATAATACGTACGTAGTTGCCAAAGGAAGCGCGGGGATGGGATACTGACAGGTTGTCCATGCCTAGAGAGGAACGGAGTTGGGTTTCTACCCCGGACCTTTCGCTTAGTAGGTTCGATCCACAATCACTGAGTTATCTCGAGCTCATGTCTCTCACAACAGGTTAGTCAATGATGAGAAATAAGACCAACAACCTCAAAGAATTACAGACTGAGCTGTTGGAACAGGTAGGACGACATAGTCCTTAAAAGTTGGACTAGCCTGTAGTTTTCTGCCAGCCAAACCTGACTTTCAACCTCTGACTCGGAAGCGTTAATCCAGATGTCCAAGCACCCTGCTATTCAGGTATACGCAGCTTGGAAGTATGTACACAACCAGGAAATAAAAACAGTGGACAGAAGTACTGTCATACAGACTATTTATAGGAAGACGCGTGACGAGGCCAGAAATTTCGAGGAAATGCACAGAAGCTATATTAACTAGTCCGCAAAAGCAGAGCTTCAGTGACTATCTGAGTAATTGCCCTCAATAGAGAACCTGTACACAATGACTACTGGGATATCCACATCCTATGGAGAGACGGCTATCAGAGGACGATTATGCGCAGTCTTCATGATTACCGACTGAATATCTTGCATTTATTTGAGAACAGACTACCGAGCTGAGGCATCATACGAATCTATCTTGCAGCGGGAACGTAAATAATATAAATACAATTGTTCAGCTGTAACATCCTTCCGGTGCCTAGCTGCCATGCCACCCGGAGAAAGCACGAGGGCTGGGATACTGCCAGGTCGCCCAGGCCTAGACAGAGGAAAACTGGTGGCAGAGGTCGGGTTCGAAACACGGACCTTTCGGTCAGTAAATTCGCGCTCTAACCACTTGGGCCATCTCGCCCCCGCGGGGACGTAAACCTAATAAGCTCTCCACTGCGGCGGTCCAGTGGACAACAGGGGTCTTGACGGGGTCGCCTTTGTCATGAGTGACCATGCCCACAAATTGCCTTCATGTATTTGAACCGCATTTGATCTAAGACTGCGGGAACTCGATTGGGAGGTACTCGCTGAATTTGAGTGCAACTGCTGGGTACACAAACACCCCCTCAGCGGTGTAGAGGTTTTGCGAGTTAGAGAGCATAACGGATGGGATGTTTGGATGCGATATACTGTCAATCTCAGGCATCTAGAGTGCTCGTGAAAGCTGACCAGGTGGTCCCATCCGCCACATGTCGAGTGGGTGCCCTCTATGGCGGCGATGTGAAAACGATGAACATTAATCGACTGCGCTCCACTGGGCGACTTGTACGCACCTCCAGCACCTTAGATGACATTTGTTAATAGGGTATTCGAATCATGGACACACTCTAACCCGAACCGACTATGCCCTATACAGTCTCGACACCATCAGTGGCGGAAGGATGTCGGTCGTATCGAGGAGCTGAAGCGAAAAAAATGAGAGGATTAGATTATATCCTCACGAAAGAGAGCCGAATTTATCTGCAGTAAGAGAATCCACATCAACCTTTGAAAAAGATCAACTTTCCACTAATACTGGACCAAACAAATGTCTATAACAGCATAACGACGCGACTGACAGGAAACCGCTTGTGCTCCAACGGGAGTTATGAGGTTTTATTGGATGATCAGTAGTCCATAATTAAGGCATTTGTCCAAATTTCAACGAACTGTCTTGGTTGCACGATGCAACGGCACAAAAACTGGACTTCAGACAAACATTGCTATTCCAAATCGGCACTACAGGCATGTCCTAGTGTCGCTCGGGTATGTTCAGTCACCAGCGATTCTGAGTTGTTCACAGGTATCATCCTACGCAGACCCCCTACCCCTCTTGAGCGGTAGAGCCATGAAAACTAAGCTGGGTCAAGGGTACACTGACCACATTTTAACCTCATGACAACTGCTCGAACACCGCCACACTCTCAGAGCACGAATTTACCGACCGGAATGTCCGCGGTTTGAACATGACCTTCGCCTCTCGGCATCCCTGCAGAGGCTTGGGCAACAGACAGTATCCAAGCCCTCATGCTGCATACTGGTGGCATGGCAGTTAGGCACCGAAAGGTGCTACATCTGAACGATTTCGATTTTTTAAGCCTCGACGCCGTCTGTCAAGCCGTTTTCCATGTCTGCACCCTGTAGCAAGCTTGTCAACAAGCCGCAACTGCTCTCACACTGGACTTGCTTGGCATTGGTGTGTGCTGTGTATCAAAAACAAGAATTCAAGATACAGACACGGTGGTTGAGTGAAACCGCCCCATCGCTCTCACGCGATTCCGGCTACTCACCTCTGGCGATCCAGAGACTGCTGCGGCAGGATGTGAAGGGGTTGGCATTGCCCCAAGTCACCAGGCGGAGGGATCGTTGCCCCAGTGGATATCCATTGGCAGAAAACTCTGTGCGGTCTGAATGATGTGTTGCGGGGAACTCAAAGCTCAGATATCATCGTGGTTGCCGGGGGTATGGATGCACAATGGGTAGGCTTAGATCATCTGGGACTCAGTTATGGAATGGAATCGGTACATACGAAAAATGATGAACAAGTACTTCAAGTGTTCTTTGGCACAACCACTAACCCACCGCTACGCACAACTACGCTCCCCAATAACGCACTGATGGTGGCACCTCAATTGGTGATGAAACGTTTGCAATCAAATTGCCCAGCTCAGCAAACAAGCCAACGACCATCTACCCTACCTGAGCCCGTCACGAAGAGACTGGACCTTACCGCTTCAACAGTGTGCTGACAGCAGGCTGTTTTATGCAGTACTGACTTCCGAAATAGCCGAAGTCCTTTGGAATGATGGTGTTTTCCTAAGCGTGCAACTTAAGGACTCAAATCACCCAGCGTCATCAGTTACCGATGGCGCGGACCAGTAACTGGCAGCCTCTCGTTTGGAACACATTTTTGGATCCCGACAACGCAACCGTCCGGAGTCGCCAGTCCTCTTGTTTTACAGAGCCACGTAGAGGAAGGAGAAATGCCTTTATAAGTGAAACCGGTAGAATGTCAGACGAATTAACCGGAGTCACATTCTGGAGTCTCTTCGAAATACTCCATCTTCTGACATGAATTCATAATGGGACGAGATCGCCACGTCTCTGCACGGCTCCTGAAGTAATGGGTATACGACCGAACAGCGGAACTACTTAAAACTCGGAAAAATATCCAAGCCTGTCCCGAACATAACTTGGCTACCGATCGGTGGCCCACTCCTCTCACCGAAAAGCGGACTTAAAACTCGAAAAAATAACCAAGCCTGTCCCGAACATAACTTGGCTACCGATCGGTGGCCCACTCCTCTCATGAGAGACAGAATTCTTCTGTCTAACGCAGTGGACTTATTTCGCTCGGTCCAAACGTTTCCGAAGACTGCGCACAGTGAATTCAGATTGATTTTCCGCATGGGTGGTAGCACAACCAGAGGCTGTCTGGAGGACAGCCACTCCCAATAACCGGTCATCACGTCAGCTGAGCACGTGCCACGTGTGGGCTACGAACCAAACTACCCCATGCCCTGATTGGTCAGAACCTCAGCCAATCTGGATCGAGCCCCTTTAGCTCGACGCATCTCGCCCCCTCCCAAGATTCTTGCATGACTTTGTGGAACATTCTGTGATTGCCCTATAAGTACGCTTGTATCGACCCTCCTTAGTCTGCATAAAAGGCTGCATGAAGCTCCATGCCCTATTTCTATACAATGGTGAACGGGGCAGGAATCCAAGGACCGACGCAGAGCCGCACCGTTGCCAGTAGGTCACAGCGGACAGGAATATAAGTGTTGACACTAACTCTTCACTTACGTACGGCGTCAATTTTTATCTAGTTATATTTTACGCCTTAGAGTGGAAAGAGATGAAATAATTGGTGGGGCAGGAGACAACGTACTGACCTATTGCAAACACTTTGAGGTGACAACAAAACTAGGTGCTCACTAGGAGACTGTGGAGGAAAGCTGGCGTCAAGAGAACCACCAACATCAAATGGAGCCCATTAGCCGCACAATGCTCTCAACTTCAAAACCTTTACGAATAGAGCAAGACTTGTTGCGCTAAAATGTTGCGGCTTGTTGTGTACATGCTCAAACCAAAAAACACCCTGACCTGCTTTAATATTTCTGCAGCCACCAAATTTCATTGTCCACTGGAAAAATCATAACCCCGGTAGAAAAGTGCGGCAGAATAATTCTTCAGCGTCTCTGAGACCTCGACATGCCCAAACGGGGCCCACAAGTTCGGACTGGTACTGTCAGCTCAATTGACTGATTAATTTAGTTCATCAGGGACATGTCAAAGCCTTCGAAAATTCCATTCCACTTTGCGAATACTGAGCGGCGACACCAAACGGTCATCATTTCTTGCAATTTCTCTAGCCAGGTCCAGGACGGGTCATGGGACCCTCATGCTTGAAGGCGGGCTCTCAAAAAACACCCAAGCTCTGGGATGACTCCAACATCCTGCCAAGTCATATATTGTCCATCTCACCGCTTTGATTATTCTGTTAAAAACACAGAGACAGCGTTTGTACGAGCTAGCGTGTGACCAAACTACTATATTTATTGCACCGAAAGTATCCCTGATGCACCTGGTGCAAAGAATATCCGCGTTCCAAGCGACCCGTTAAAATTGGTTGCCGCAATCCGACACCAGAAACGGTTTAGGCATCAGAGCTATAGGGCCTAAAGACGCTCTAAATCGTCCATCCGCAAAGACCGGCCTTCGCAACCATACAGCACAGTTCTTAGTGTGGCGACACTTGAGGCCAGTAATGTTCCCTTTTGGCACCTCAAGTACGGTGAATTGACTAACGTGATTATGGCCTTGAGATTAGCTCACCGACCTCAGCAGACGCAACTATGCTAATAACACCACCGAGGTGTGTAAAGTTCTCTACAACGTACATTGCTCCGCCTTGAATTTCAAGGGGTATGTTCGGAGACTTACGGTTTCGATGCGCGATTCCGCACTTTGAGGGGATGGGACGAAGGCCAAAAGGCCCCTCGCCGGTGGTTCTGAGCCTGGCCCTTAATTCAGGAAAAAAAGAGCAGCGTTGCTGTTTGTATGTAGCTGGATTGGCCTTTTTCCGGTTGTCACTTGTCTCACAACACCAAGAAATACAAGCAGACGACAGCTGTCCTCCCGTTTGTTCCAAAAAAAGAATATATAAAAAACATTCATGCATGGGTGGCCTGAGAGTGCCTGTGAGGCTTACGGCTAACGTCAACGCGCAAGGTGTTGCCACTCTCGTCTTAGTGGGGTCACACCAACCCTAATCCACTTCATCACTCAAACATAGCACACATG
>NW_008751663.1:4265000-4272968 GCF_000715545.1 Opisthorchis viverrini
TATACGGAGTTCAGGTCGCCCTATGTATTAGCAACTTGCCCCCATCCAACCTATTCCCCTGCACCTGACATCCCTTCAACAGTGCAACCAGTGAGTCTGCTTGCTTTCAGATTAAACCACATTTTTGAGACAAAACTTGACATGTGCTACCAATTTGAATCAACCCATCTCCATCTCCACTGTTGCTCGTTGTGACTCCGGCCATTTACCTAACCGCCCAAGGTCACTCATGGCCAGCAATGGTTTTCAGTTTTAGTTCATGCCACCTGACTGTCTTTGATCCAGTCGAACCTCATGCCCATTTTTCCCAAAAAGTTGGGAAATAACCTATTATTGCTATATCATCAGCAGTTCCCCACTGTTTGTGACATTGTCCTCTTTTTGTGCAATCCGTACCCCCACAGATCCCTCAGTCATGCTCCATTCTGACTGTAAAGCTATGATCATGCCAGACGGTATGCCACACACAAGTTGGGAATAAACATTATTATTATTATAGTTAGTTTACACAACGAGGCTTGTGCTTCACCTCCAGCCACAAAGATGAGGGATATTTCATCTGCGCGCTTCGCATCGGCAGGGTTCTCACCAGTGACAACTTGAGATCGGAGTTAGGGAAAATTTTCAACGTTCGCTCTATTAATTAATAAATGAATCACAACGGAGAGTAGGAAATATCCCTATCGGACACTGCTCCTTCATTTCTCCGGTTTTTCGGATCTCTGTCTGCAGGTCCATTCACTTTCATCTGGCGTCGAATATGAGGGCGGGTAGTTTTCTGGTTTCAGCCACTGGTGATTTGCCGCCTTGGGTCCAGGAGGGGCATGACCCAATTAGAGATCCAGTGGTTGGTTCAGGTTTTCTGGATCGTACGCAAGCGGAAGTTCCGTCTTTGGATATAGTCCTCAGCTTTCATTTCTATCTGAAATCGAAACATCTGAAAAGCGTTCAAAAGGCCGATTCTGATGTATGAGGCTGCTGGCTTCTCAATAGCCAAGTTTATGAGAGGCCGAAAAATATGATGTCTGTCATGGGTCGCTCGCCTTCGGTTTATGTTGAAACATCCGGAAATTGAAGCTTGAGAAGAGGATGATGAGGAAGAAATAGGAGGAGTGTTTGCAGGAGTTTTGCCGACCACCAGAAAGCATCGGATAACAAAGTAAAGGCCGTTGACAACAAGCTTGATCAACCCAGGAAAGGTTGGATTTGTTTGCTGACCTGGAAACCAAGTACTAGCTGGGCTAGAGTAGGTACCTAATTTAAAGAAGGTAAGACTTCGTCGCTGAGGTAGCAAGCAGTAAGCTAGTCGTTGGATTAGTCCAAACGGGCGATTGAATGGTGGCGGTTATAAGCTTACCAGAAGAATCCGAACAGGATTACTGTTGTGCAAAGAGGGGGTTAATGTGAACACGGATCGATTTGCCTGAAAAAAGATGGTGTCATCTTTTTAGACATCCCGGACAACGGTATCGTAAATCTCTAGCAGCAGAAGTAGACAAAAGCTATTCTAGTCGAAGAGGACGATGTCTCCTGTGAAACGTACCCGAAGCATTCCATAATGAACACCCATGGTTTGTGGTTTTCACCTCAACAGCAGGTGGTTTCTGATTTCTGCACGCCATGGTCATTATGGTCTATTAGTGCACAGATGGTGATAGCCATCATACAAATCAGAAGGTGTATGTGCACTAATGGAAGTTTTTAGTATGGTGGCGATACGTATAATAATAAATACAATGCGAAATGGGAGCAAGTCAAAAAAGGCAACTTATCGGATGTGAGAGTCCCTTAGTGAAAGTCCGGACGACGGTAAAGTGTTTTCTCCGCAGTTTGGCCGCTATACGCGTTCCATGATTGTCCGTGGACTTGGAGTGCTTGGCCGACTCCTTGCTCCCTGCGCACGCGAGTCTGTGTGCGTCCTGACTGGGTTTGGTTTCTCTTTATGTAGTTCCCAGTGCGTGTACGTGGGCGCGTCAGCACGTGAGTGGTTGCTACACTGACCAGGCGGTGCAGACAATCGATATCCGATGAGTCAGCTTAATGCGACGTGTTTGTACGTATGAGGAAAAAGACAAGCCTCGCGATCCAGTGAGCGACTGAGTTGAACAGTCAAGTATATGGGTGACCGGGTCGCTACAACTACTCCCCCTCCAGCTACGGGTCTATAGGTTCCTGAACTAGCACATTAATTGACGAATACCATTTCTTGGCAATCAGCCCCGGTGCAACGGAACAAAATTTTGGCCCAAAGCAACTCTTTTCGGGAGGCCTGAGAGGTTATTAAATCACTCATCAGCAAAATATGCATTGCACAGCCGACGGACAATTTTGTTATGACGGAGGGCATTCCCTATTGGAATCTAGCCATCTTTGCCTACCGCATAGTGTTCACGCACTGCCTCACGGATAGGGAATCAAGCGAGCATAGAATCGCCTTAGTTTAGCATGGGCCCACCTGGGTAGGTTACTCATTTTGGACACAATCTTAATGATTACTACTGCCGCCTTTCATAAATTTATATGGACTGCGAAGTAGTTACAAGCGGTACTGCGTTTGGGCGTATAATTAGCCTAACAAACAACGCACCACTCCTCAATTTACCAGCGTTTACGAAAGTTCGGACATTTGCAATAAGGCACAAAGATAGAGTTAAAAATGAATTATTCGTGACATTTGTGCATGTCAACATACTCTATTACTCTCAGTCAGGATTTTGGTGCTCATCCCTCACCAAATGTAGGCTGTCCCTTGTAAGGCTACCACACCCAAGGTTTGACACAAAGACCCAGATTTATCGGTGAATGGTTCCGTATTGATCTTTTGACATCAGTTAAATGATCACGGTTTCAACAGTAACACAGATAATTTTAGCCGTACGGAGGATAATCCAAAAGGGTTACATTCTTTTGCTTCAGAAATGGGCCCTGTCTGTTCTTTTGAAATAGGAATATGATAAAAAAAGTACAGCCTATGCGGAGAGTACGTCACATAGCTTCGGAATTCTGGCTATGTAAGGCTGATGAACCCACGTCGACCCTAGCGAATAAAATATGGGCATCTCCCCAATCTGAGGCTCTTTTGTTTCAAGGTTACATTGGGCGCGAATGAACAGAAAAGGACTGCCGTTTAGCTGAATATCGTTCTTTGGCTCTTTGATAGTGAATCTACCCCGAGGAGCAGCGTTACAGTCAGTTCAACCCGTAGGAACGAATCGGTAACCAAACACACCTACCTTTCAAATTTACGGGCGATAATCGGGATGTGGTTCATATCAGAAGCGTTGGCCACACCCCACAACGTTCACATAACCATTGAGGCTTTCTCCGGTTAAGTGCCACCACAAACTTACTTACCTCACTAATTGTCCATCAGGTTGCTTTTGGTCTGCTGGAAAAGTTTCTCAATGGAAGTGCAAACGCTCGTCAACCTATGAGCAGACATCATATGAGCGCGTCCGGGTGCGCATTGATGATGGGTTCTCTTAAGGCAACGAAACCTTTGACCGTCATTTACGAGCTTTGGGGGACAGACCAACGGCTACCTAATAACAAACCGAAAAACTCACCTGAGGTATCAAAATTTCAGTGCATTTGGTTGATGATGTCTAATCAGAACAATATCCGTTCTTGTAATCAACTTCTCACGGCCAGCCTGCCTCTGTTTGGGAGCTCATTAAATGAATGCAGAATTTCGGAGTTACGCACAACTTCGGATTAGGCAGAATATATGCTTTGGGAAAGCTGAGGAACTCTGCCCGCCTGAAAGCCCTTTTGAGTGGGAGATTGGTCGTGCGCCATCGAACAACCTTCATCAGACTGGTGACAAATGTGCTTCGGTAGGAAGACACTTGGAAATATCCCTGACACCCTAAAAACTGAAAAATACTCAATGGGGGGTATCATGAACAAAAGCTTCTTGTGAGATTTGTTTATGTCTACTTCTAAGACCAACTTATTGTGCAAATGAGCTCAGGTTTAAAACTTATCCTGCACTCCGGAATACCCAGCAATGTGTTCGAAAATATTGGCAGAGCAATTTCCCCTGACGATACAAATGCATATCAGAGTATGTTAAAGGCAATCATCAAGTTGTTTCCTTTAGACCTTTAGACCCAAATACGGGTCTATAGGTTCCTGAACTAGCACATTATTGACGAATTACCATTTCTTGGCAATCAGCCCCGGTGCAACGGAACAAAATTTTGGCCCAAAGCAACTCTTTTCGGGAGGCCTGAGAGGTAATAAAATCACTCATCAGCAAAATATGCATTGCACAGCCGACGGACAATTTTGTTATGACGGAGGGCATTCCCTATTGGAATCTAGCCATCTTTGCCTACCGCATAGTGGTCACGCACTGCCTCACGGATAGGGAATCAAGCGAGCATAGAATCGCCTTAGTTTGGCATGGGCCCACCTGGGTAGGTTACTCATTTTGGACACAATCTTAATGATTACTACTGCCGCCTTTCATAAATTTATATGGACTGCGAAGTAGTTACAAGCGGTACTGCGTTTGGGCGTATTCATAGCCTAACAAACAACGCACCACTCCTCAATATACCAGCGTTTACGAAAGTTCGGACATTTGCAATAAGGCACAAAGATAGAGTTAAAAATGAATTATTCGTGACATTTGTGCATGCCAACATACTCTATTACTCTCAGTCAGGATTTTGGTGCTCATCCCTCACCAAATGTAGGCTGTCCCTTGTAAGGCTACCACACCCAAGGTTTGACACAAAGACCCAGATTTATCGGTGAATGGTTCCGTATTGATCTTTTGACATCAGTTAAATGATCACGGTTTCAACAGTAACACAGATAATTTTAGCCGTACGGAGGATAATCCAAAAGGGTTACATTCTTTTGCTTCAGAAATGGGCCCTGTCTGTTCTTTTGAAATAGGAATATGATAAAAAAAGTACAGCCTATGCGGAGAGTACGTCACATAGCTTCGGAATTCTGGCTATGTAAGGCTGATGAACCCACGTCGACCCTAGCGAATAAAATATGGGCATCTCCCCAATCTGAGGCTCTTTTGTTTCAAGGTTACATTGGGCGCGAATGAACAGAAAAGGACTGCCGTTTAGCTGAATATCGTTCTTTGGCTCTTTGATAGTGAATCTACCCCGAGGAGCAGCGTTACAGTCAGTTCAACCCGTAGGAACGAATCGGTAACCAAACACACCTACCTTTCAAATTTACGGGCGATAATCGGGATGTGGTTCATATCAGAAGCGTTGGCCACACCCCACAACGTTCACATAACCATTGAGGCTTTCTCCGGTTAAGTGCCACCACAAACTTACTTACCTCACTAATTGTCCATCAGGTTGCTTTTGGTCTGCTGGAAAAGTTTCTCAATGGAAGTGCAAACGCTCGTCAACCTATGAGCAGACATCATATGAGCGCGTCCGGGTGCGCATTGATGATGGGTTCTCTTAAGGCAACGAAACCTTTGACCGTCATTTACGAGCTTTGGGGGACAGACCAACGGCTACCTAATAACAAACCGAAAAACTCACCTGAGGTATCAAAATTTCAGTGCATTTGGTTGATGATGTCTAATCAGAACAATATCCGTTCTTGTAATCAACTTCTCACGGCCAGCCTGCCTCTGTTTGGGAGCTCATTAAATGAATGCAGAATTTCGGAGTTACGCACAACTTCGGATTAGGCAGAATATATGCTTTGGGAAAGCTGAGGAACTCTGCCCGCCTGAAAGCCCTTTTGAATGGGAGATTGGTCGTGCGCCATCGAACAACCTTCATCAGACTGGTGACAAATGTGCTTCGGTAGGAAGACACTTGGAAATATCCCTGACACCCTAAAAACTGAAAAATACTCAATGGGGGGTATCATGAACAAAAGCTTCTTGTGAGATTTGTTTATGTCTACTTCTAAGACCAACTTATTGTGCAAATGAGCTCAGGTTTAAAACTTATCCTGCACTCCGGAATACCCAGCAATGTGTTCGAAAATATTGGCAGAGCAATTTCCCCTGACGATACAAATGCATATCAGAGTATGTTAAAGGCAATCATCAAGTTGTTTCCTTTAGACCTTTAGACCCAAAAAACTCCAGCCAGGTTACACTACGAATTCACGGCAAATCGAACATATGTGAACGTGGCCAGCAATCCCAGGAAACCTAGGCTTTATATGAACCAGATGGTTGTCAAAACAAAACCGAGTACAAGAAGTATGAGCAAACAAACTGCGGAAGAGGCATACTTCAGCGGGCTTGGAAGCTACCGCTGTTTGCCCGCAGGAGAGTTACAAACCCTCAGTGGATCGGCGACGTTTGGCAGCCAAATCAGCATGCTGCCATGCATGACGACCAACTTCGAACATTCCTCCACCTTGCATCAACTTCCGTTTAAATGTATGAGGAAGTAACCCATCTTACCCATGTGCTAGTCATCAGCTACCTGGATGCATACTATAGACAACTGATGAACGTAAGTCCCTCACGTTAACTGGTGTGGGAGGCAAATGAAGGATTGGCGTAACACTTCGCCACATAAGATGCTGAGGTGCCGAGCAACAAAAACGAAAATACCACACGACAAGGCAGTTGTAGTTACAAATCCTACTCCCAGCCCCATGCGACGAACAACCCCTGCTTCAGCAATTAGGTAACCTGCAATCAGAGGCTCCTTGAAGAAAGTCAACTTGGCCAAAACCATTCGAAATTAAGTCTGCGACTATCAGCTAATTACCAACACAAGTATGGACGGAGTGTATTTCAAATTCACAGGCCAGCGAATTATCCGGTCAAGACGTCTGCCGACATGCTTACTCTACGCTGTTTGAATAAAACGTGCGTAAGTTGAACCGGGTGGCTCCCCCTGGAAGCACCATGTTATTATCACGGCGAGGGCCCCCATCTGTGTGCTGTTTGCCGGTTCGACAGCATGCCTCTATCACCGGGCTCGAAACCATGGCACAAATATATTTTGCTCGCCTTGGTGCTCGAAATCTGTTACGAAATATCGAGGATCACTTTATAATTACCGTCGACATACTGCAGTGCATTTCTGAGCAAAGCCATCGAGTACTGCGGCTTTCTTTCCGCCCGACGTTTTGTCTGTGTACAGCCAGTAAAAAACCCATGTTGCTTTGTATACTAGCTCACACTAATCAACAATGAGGGACAGCGCGGGTTGTACGCACTTGGGAAACAGGTTTACCCAGCAAAAGCGCGTCTGCAATATGTCCTCCATCCACATCGTTAACGGAAACGAATGCATTTCACAGCAGTGCAGTAGTTCACTTCCTAAGAAGTGTTGCTTAAAGGCTCGACAGATACCTAAGACTTCTGTTGCCTGCCAACCGTACGGCCCATAACTAGGTCTGAAATGCTGTCTCACAGTCGGGCAACGAGGATTTGTCCCATTTGTAACCCCAACGTTCAAGGTGTTCAAAGGCTGCTGCAATGAGGTAACGTCTCAGTGCTTTTATAAATGGGTGCGACTTAAAACCGTGTCGTCTACGGTATAAGGGACGACGGGACGGCTTTTGTGACCTGTTAACAGCAATTTCAAATCACCTTAGCTCTTATGCTCCAAAACGCCGACTGCTATAAGAAAAGGCATGCGACTCTACACGTTCTTCAAAGCTCGCATGGAGAAGTCTTTTTAATGCAAACGGAAGGACTCCCAGCTGCAGCAGCCAACAGCTGAACAGCACTGACAATCACGGAAGTAGATCAGAAGGACAGATTCTAAACAGGAATCGGGGATCTATAAATCATAAGCATGCCATTTTCATCTCCCCATGAAAAATCTGATAAAAAGGCATTCACCGTTCTACGAATGATTCGACAAACCTTCTCCCGTATTCATCATCATCATCATCATCGACAGCATGACATCAGTGTCAAACACAGATGCTTCACTGCCGTAAAACCAAGACGTATTTCAGAGCCTTATTGTGAAGAAAAGAATAAAGATGGATGGGAGA
>NW_008751663.1:4275754-4291441 GCF_000715545.1 Opisthorchis viverrini
TGCCTTTCAGGTGAACGACAGCCACTGACCGACAAGAACAAAACCGACCCGGGAATCTTGGGCAAAAGCCTCGATCCTGTGTATCAATCCGTGAATTTATTTATGCGAATCCTCGCGCTGGCAAGCATACTGCCCCGCGCTGAGAACATAAAGAGTAGTGCAGCACCCTTTTTTCACTTGTGCCTGTCAGGTGAACGACAGCCACTGGCCGACAAGAACAAAACCGACCCGGGAATCTTGGGCAAAAGCCTCGACTCTGTGTATCAATCCGTGAATCACTGAACTGAGAGCTTAAGACTGACCTTGGTTTCTAAGGTGTGATTTCCAAATGTCAACAGAAAAACGCGTTAGGCTACGTAAAGGAATGGAGGGCACTTATTTCTCTATAACTCAAATATCTAACATAAAATTTGGACACCATGATATCACTCAAGTCAAGAACCAACCTGCGTTAACTCCACTAGTTGTATTGTAACTTACGGATTATTCATTGTAGGAATTAAGTCAACTGGATTTATGGGAATAAGAGGTACGGATAATTTTGCCCTTATCTAACAGTATAACGTCCTGGCCAATATAACCATTACGAGGGGTGATGCTATTACCACAATCTCGTAGACAATTTCTTGTTAGTTCGTCACATGCAAAATGGACCTGCACGATAAATACCTCTTTCTGACTGTATAGTCGCCGAATGGCGCGGTAGGTATCACTGATTTGTGTCAATAACACTCTCATCACATGCATGTGGAGACCGTGTAAGTCGCCGGGAATCATATTTAAAAAAACGTTACACCTTACACAGAGGCGGAGAGCGACTGCAACAAACACCTAAAAGCGCTGTCGCAGAGCACATAAACCAAGTTAACGGACATAGTAATAAAATTTCCAAGCCCACAGCGCACATATTCATCAGACAATTTTTTTCCCATTTCCGGTATTGGCTGAGTGGAATGACCATCCTCCGACGGTCCACTACGAGTGAGGGAGTCGACAAAAACAGCGGTCGTTGATCGGCGGTGCATGTGGCGCTGCTTAAGCCCTTGACGTAATGTAAAGACAAGATGAGTGTATTGTTTGCCGCGAAAAATCTTGCTTCGTGCTCCCGGACTTGCATCCAACGCGCCAAAATTTTAGTAGATCTACTACCTCCATCGGTTCATCCACAAGCATGAGGCTAGGGTTCGAGCCCACTCAGTGTTGTAGCACCACTATACACTTTGCAGGTGTGAAGCGCATGCCAAACCGTGAAGCGGAATTATTAAGGTTATTTAATATTGTTTGAACTACCAAGGGGTCAGATCCAAGAAGACCTATGTCGTCTGCGTACTCGACACCTGTGAGTGAGGACCCAGGGAGCACTTCGACCCCACAGGCATTAGAGGCTGGTAGTAAGTCTTCCATGATCGTACCATTGACGAAGTTAAACAGGAAAGGTGAAAGAGGACAGCCCTGTCCGACATCACTTGATTAAAAGAACTCAGGCGACAGCTTCTCGTAGAACTCCACACGGCCGCGGGAGTTGGCGTACAGCGTCTTAAGGAAGGTCAAGAATTTACGGGGCACCTTTGCTCAGCAGGCACTGCCATAGTACTTGATGGTCCACAGAGTCAAAGGCCACTTTCAGATTAAATAACACAATCATTGTTGGTTGCTGAAAGCGGTGTCACTGTTCCAGAATCTGTCGGAGGGTGAAGATATGATCGATGCGACCTCTTCCACAAGGGAACCCAGCTTGGTCTTCACGGATCTGTCTCTCCCCGTGTTCAGTTAACCATCGACGGATAAGGCCGGAGATTACCTTTGATACCACAGCTAACAGGCTGATGCCACGGTGGTTTCTACACAGCGTCCGCATACCCGTTTTGAGGATAGGGATAACTGTCGACATACCCCATTCTGCAGGCATCTTGTCTTCGTTCCATATGGTACAAATAAGCGTTGTCAGATGGATCGCCAGGGATGGCTAACACCATGAACGTCCGGTCCTGGTGTCTCCTCACGTTTTAGCGCGGATATTTCGTACTTGGTTTGTTCTTCCTAATGGCGATCAACGTTTACATTCCATTCGCCTGAATGCACTACCTCTAAAGGCTGCGTCGCACGAGGCCAGGTAGACTGTTCTTCAAAGTGTCCGGCCCATCCTTCCAGTCGACGTTTTTGCGACTGAATTGATGAGCCATCTTTATCGCTTACCGTTTCACTGGCCGTTGCTTTCCTAGGGCCAGTCGATCGTATTACTTGATAAAGGGCACGGCTCTTTCCCGAAGGAAATGTCTTCTCCATCTCCAGAGCTTTCGATGTCCATCCACGCTCTCGGTCTTTCCTTAGACTCCTCAATATTTGGCGTTTGAGGGATTTGCGTACACCGTCGTACTCGTTGCCTGCTGGTATGGCTTTCCTGGCATCAATCATGGATAACGACCTCGACGACATCCAGTGGCCCCGTGGCGGAACATCGACATTTAGTGGTCTTGTGGTCGAATTGGAGAGGTCGGTCAGACAGCACTGAACGCCACCAACATAGCTCCTTTCACATTTTGCCACGTTTTATCCACACGCTCACTGCCACCACAGTATTGGTTTACTGTGGAGAGTTGTTGGGCTAGCTCAGATCGATAATGTTGAGCTATCGTCGTTCTTCAATGATAGTGGATTGGTATGCTTCTTGCTAATTTGCGAGGGCCTGAATGGAAGTGAACTGTCAGGCATTCACGCACTATGGCGTGATCGGAATCAAGGGGTGTGTCCCAGAAGGAACGGCAGTCTTGAGTTGTGGCTCTCCACCGGTGGCTGATTGCCACGTGGTACAACTGGGTATACGGTTGATTAGCAGTTGGCTGGTTGGTTAGCCAGGTTACGCGATGCGAGCGCTTATGTTGAAAGTTCGTACTTGCCAGAAATACTTCATTGTCAGCACACGACTGAAGGAGTCGATCTCCGTTTTCTGTGCGTCGAACATAGACTCCAAATCGACAGCCCAAATATAATTCAAGTGAGCTAAGACGGCCTACTTGAGCATTCATATCGCCTGCAAGAATCACAATGTCAATGCATTTTGCTTGACGAATGAGCCCGGATAGCTCTCGACTGTAGCCTTCTCAGCACCAGAGCTGTAGTCCGTTGGGGCATAAGCCGACACTAAAAACGGGCACCGACAGGCATTGAGCTTGATTGAACTGGATAATCGGGTGGCGCAAAGAAGACTGTTCACTGGGATCCAATCTAGCGAGGCGCGCTGAGCTCTGAAACTGAGCGCAAATCCCACGCCATATATTCCACCAGTCATCGCTTCTGGGTCACCGGACACAGAGGGAGAAATGTGAAAGAGCTGAGCTCATCCTTGGCATTCTGAGATGCATAACTGTGATCGGGTCTTGTATGTGTGTTTCAGAGACATAGCATACGTCAGTTTCAAGGGAGTATAAGGTCTCAGTGATCATTGCTTGTTTGTCAATTTGACATATCGAAGGGATCTCGTGGATTTAGAAGGGTGTTATTTTGTTTACTGTTAATAGGCAGCGACGAGCATAAGGCCCTTCAATAAGATAACTGACAGTCAAGTGACCCAGCGACGTTTGCTTGTGTGGTGGAAGAGGGTTGGAGAGGGATGTCAGTGGGCACCGAACTGCGCGAGAAACACATTACGACCTCCACAATCCTATCGCAGAGGACAGTACGACATTACCCCCAGACCGCTTCGTAGTACGGCGTCTCGCTGCTCTTGGTCTGACTGCTCCCCTTTGGTCTTCCTGGCATCGTTTCACCTTGTGGAACGGCCGATGTAGCTCGCGGGATCATTGCAGGACTCAAACCCGACCAAGACATCAAGGTGGCAGCTTTGGGTAGGGTTTTGAACTGGCGGTAGACTAGAGGGAGAATAAGAACTGCGGCTTCGTAGCGCTCAGGTTCTACTCGGGTACATGTTCTTTGAACATGCGTCCCGTAAAATTGACTGGAGTCTTGTAGTGTTTTTAACTCAGATGAGAGTTAGCTCGAGATGTGTTCAAAAGTCGTGAAGAACAAAGTAATGTTTGATAAACTTATTTCGTTCTCTCACGGAAAACAGTCTTTCAGGATGGGCTCGGCTGCGACACCACTCCGGCGGAACGGTGCCACTGAAATTAATAAGTTAAGCGGATAGCATTCAACAGACACTAACGGAGGCTGCTGTTTCTTGAAACCGTAGGTTACAAATTCTTGGTAATAACTACGAACACCCAAGAACCCTCAATCATAATCATCATCAAAGACAGCAACATCAGTGTTGGCACTGATGCTTCACTATCATACAACCGTAAGGTTCGTCTAGTTATATATATATATATATATATTGTATTAAAAGCTTTACAGTGAAGAGAAGAGTGGGTAAGAAGGGGACCTGGTGCTGGCCTATGTCAAGCATACTGAGGTGCCTACACCTCCAACCGCTCAATCAGACAATCTGGAAAGAACTTGACAGCATGAACGCCACTCACATCGCCTCAATCACCAAACCAGAATGTCGTACTGGCTACCCATAGTGTTATTAATCACAGTCATCCTCATCGTGATCCACAGAGCTAAACGGGTTGGTGTTGACGATCAGTTGTCTAAGAGTTATCCTGCACACTGTAATAATACATTTCCGATTATTTTCAGCACACAAACCCACAATGCTGACAGTTAAACACGAAACGAAAAAATGCGTCGGTTTCGCTGGTACGGCCATTACATTTCCGGGATGTGTCGTTCAAGAATATCATTTCGACGAAACTTCGCTAAACTATTTAAAAGAGGTGCGATTTTGCAACCACTACACAGGTGTTGTTGCTGGGATGCTTTGTTATCAAGATAAGGTTAGTGGAGACACGTGGTTTCTTCTAAGTTGCTTTTTAGATTGTCGATAAACCAACCTGGCTTAATCTGTTTCGAATTCAACTGATGCCACAATTTCATTATTGTGAAGGCGCTTGTGCCGACGTTACGGTTTCCTTGCCACCGGACTTTGAGTGTGTTGTGCGACCGCATAGACTGCACAGAGCGTGCCTTTTATTGCAGCAACCCTCGCCGATATGGAAGGAGTTCTCAGTCCATTCCGTCCGTTTCTTTTCTGATTATATGACACAGTCGGTTGCGCCAGAGCATGGCTCTTCGGATAAATACACCAGGGCGGAAGTCACCTCGGATCAGCAAAACCCGCAATTGGACGAACTGTTGCATCAAGTATGCACACTGGCCAAGTTACGTAGAGAAAATCAACTGAATGATCTAACGACTGAGTGCGAAATCAGCGACATCGGACAGAGTTTATTTGATGCTCAGTGAGCTGATATGACAAGGCGTACAGAGCGCTTGAAAACCAGCCCTACTATAGGGCAGACCGGATGGCCTCGTCAGTTCCGCGACCGACTGACAAGTGTTGGAGGGACTTCGCACACACCAAAGAACTTCAACTTTAATGATTCGATCAGGCAACATTTTAAGAATCTATGAGCGTATAACTTTTGCTGACGGAAATAAACCACAAATTTGTCCTGTTTCAGTCTTCTCAGACCCGTAGTACTGGATACTGATGAGGGGGTCCTTCTGCAATTACACCTAAGCGATATCCTGGGGGTTATACAAAAACGATAGAGGAAAAAGTGACGACCAGCACGGTGAAATCACAGTATGATAATAGCTCCCTCCTAGCTCGTCCTACTATATGTCATGCTACGCGCTTAGGTGTGCGAAATGCATTTTGGGGATCAGAATAATTATCCTGAAAAGAGTTACCTATAAATATAGTGCTAAATGGAAGCTCTTAACCATGACGGACGCAACGCCCAAAACCAATGGTCGCTACAAATCATCGTCATCACAATTGTCAGCTGTATTAACCGCGTACTCGTCGTACAGTTGTGGTTGTAGTTGCCACAGTTTCGTTCACCGATTATTTGGGGGAGGGGGGGGGTAGGTGGCTACGCTACAAATGGAATAAATGGTCACTCCGTTGTGGCGAAAGACTCACAAATACAACCGACGTAGGTCTCAAAAGCGAGAAGTTTTAGGCAGACAATGTGAAGTTTTTAATTTTTGTTAATGAATTTCACCAATCAACACTGGGCAACGAAAGGGATCTGTGAAGTTATCGAGAACTTTCGTACAACTTTCGGGCAGCTTAATTTTTTCATAAAGCCAACCGACCCATGACCACACAATTCATTTCATTATCAAAGTATTCATCGACTCTGCAAGCGACTTGTGATTCTGTGCCACAGGACTACTAACACTGAACACAGCAACGATCCGTCTACTTGTTTTTTTACTACTTGCATTAGCTCCGCCTCCAGTTATTAGTCAAACCCCTCCACAACTACCATCGACAAGGCTGATCGATATGGATCGCCCAGCAAGGACGGATGTTGTGAGGGTCCAGCTGCTGCTGTAAAAAACTAAGAAACTGGTTCTTCAAAATATGACAAGACTGGTTGTCCACTATGGTGGGAGACCGCTGTAGGTTCAGGTTAAACTGACAATAACACGGTAAAGTTGACTGGCTGTGACTGCTGAGGAACACAAAAGTAACGAAGTCAGCGACGTTGTGAGCCAAAGGTTAAGAAGTGTTCGGTGAAGACAGAAGGACCAGGAGTATATTTTTACAGAGTGCGGTGAAAAAAAACACAGCTGCTCAAATCATTCGCCGTATCATCTCATTGATATTTTCCTCTCGCATTCCCGTTAGCCTGTCCGCTGCTGAACGACAACGTTTTGAGCCTGACAGCCAACTTTTGCTAGGTGGCATTAGCTTGAAGGGCTGCAGAAATCGGAGGACCGCACGGAGCTGAGGGCCAATGGTGACCAATTCATGAACTACGTCTTCTAAACATAATATTCCGTGATGACCTGAAGTAACGAAATAAATAAGTAAATAGACATTTGCTTGGTCAGGCGAGGTTAGCTCAATTATTGTTAAACAAAAATATGGAACCGGAAGCCCCACGAGAGAGTTGAAGGAACTAATTTGCACTTGACTATGTTATAGAATACCCTCGTATCCTGAGATGTTGTTGCTCAGCATCATCATCAGCTGCAGAAACCGCGTACTTGTCGTACAGTGCTCACAGCTGCCACAGGTCACAGCTGCCACAGTTTCATTCCCTGATGAGTTGGGGAGATGAGGTAAGAAGTTGAGCACGAGAGGCGGTAGCTGATATAATTGAGGCGTAAATACAGGGTCATCAGTGAACTTTTAATTGCGGAGATTGGGAGGGGAGCTATGCATTGAAGGCGATAGCTTGAATACACAAGCGCCATTGAGGGCGCAACTGGGCCACGTCTAACAATGTCTAACCAATGATGTACCCCGTGTCAGGGTCCCCACCAAGGGAGACGGCAATGACCAGCTCAACTGAGTTTACCGGTAATGGCTTTCATATTTTGCTGCCAAGTCATTGCTTGGCCTCCCCCGACTCGTTTCCGCATCTCACACGGTTGTGCAAAAAAGAGTCCTTTGAGGAAGTCGGTCGATTGGGGGCGTGGCCAATCCAGCGCAACTTATGAAGTGTGGCCAGTTCATTTATCGTGCCGGCGGGGGGACGAGATGGCTCAGTGGTTAGAGCGTGAATTTACTGACCGGAAGGTCCGTGGTTCGAACCCGACCTCTGCCTCTCAACTCCCCTGTCTAGGCTTGGGTAACCTGGCAGTATCCCAACCCCCGTGCTTCCTTCGGGCTGCATGGCAGCTAGGCGCCGAAACAGTTGAACGATTATTTTTTATTATTATCGTGGGTGAGTTATTTCTTCCGAAAAACATTGGACGTACTTCAGCTTGACTGATTCGGTGTTGCCATCAAACTCGGATAATGCTTGAGTCCGTCAATAGAGCTTTAATTATCATCATCATCAACGACAGGAGCTTTAATTATTGTTGCTCCTATGCTCAGACTCCAAGTAGCCAGGCTGGTCGCTAGTTAGAAGTTCGAAAATCCAGACTGCGAATTTCGGATCGAAACGATAAGTACCGATTGGACATAGAAAAATGAAATGATGCGTCACATTGAAGTGTTTTAGAAAAAAAGCGCTAATTAGTTCCGGGTCTAAGCTCGACATACAGAACAATGGCCTGCGATATCAACCTTGGTCCCCAAATATCACCTGCAAATAAAAATTCGTAAATTCCCAAACTCTTGTTAGATAGAGCAAGCAAAACGCCATAATGAAAACGTCTCTTTGTCCATTACTGTGGTACTATTGCACCTAAAGACTTGAGACATGAGTCTGCATTGTGAATGCATTAATAAAGCACAATATACGTCAGTTTGTCTAGATGAACGGCAAGAACACTGCTTGAGATTCCACCGCACCTTGAAACTTGCCTCGGGGACTGTAACGGCTGGGAGAGTAAAAAGCCAGCTACCAAACACAGGTGAAGAATGATTTGACGTACAGAGACTTGTTGAGGTTACCTGTTTAGTCACAAGTGGCAGGTTACGAAGTATGTCCCGATACCAAATCGGTGATGAGGATGGGTAATCTTAGGAGTGAGGGACAAAGTTCAATCTGGTGTATTTAAAAAATGCTTCGAGAGTCAACATCTGACGTAATTTGGGTGAAGGGAGCAGAAATTGGCACGATAAGGGGAAAGGGAACCAAAGTAGTCACCTGGAAAGCACCTGTGTCATTGAAGTGGTAGGGACTTTTGGCCACTTGGATCTAAGGACGCATACGACATATACTCAGCATGGAGCCATGGAGTGATCGTGGTACGAACAAAAAAAACCTACGCCGTTCTCATCAAATCGGCCATTATGGATAGTTTTTTGAGGGAATGAAGGTTCTTCCAAGTTTCTCGCCCCTTGTATCTTATGTGCGATAGGTCAGGAGTAAAATACACCTTGATATCAGACACACAGCCAAGCACAGGAGGCTGACCGAGTCTCGAATAGCGTTAGTAAAATGTGAGCTGATAAACCCGCAGGTATGCAATATTCCCGTATAATTTGCTCATGAAACGCTAAGCAGCTAACTGAACGGAATGTTCCGGGTGGATGGATAAAATAAATAATAATCGTTCAGCCGTAGCACCCTTTCGGTGCCTAGCTGCCGTTCCACACGAAGGAGGCACGAGGGCTGGGATACTGCCAGGTCGCCCAAGCCAGGGGAAGTCGAGACGCCGAGGTCGGGTTCAAACCACGGACCTATACGACATGATGTTCAGACAGTTTAAACTAACAGAACCTGAAAAGTTGCATCAGATGATCAACATAAATGACCTTACACAAGGCACCTCAAATCAGATGATACCTCTAGATTGCTCAAGAGCCGAATGTTTGCGTCCCTTACCCCTTGACAAACAAAATCGAATTCCGAACATATGAACAGGTTTCGGCCAAAACACTTATGGTGCTGAAATTCGATTCCACACAAGAAGTATTCCCATGAGGTGACGGGACGATAGACGGGAGTGATGAAAGTATCTGCTCGCCTTTTTATATAAAAAATAGATGGCTGCGCAGGTACGTACCGGCAATTTCGCACTACGGAATTAACTGTCATACTGCCTTACCCAATCTGGATTCAATTATTTTGTTGTCGATTGCATGCTTCCGATGGTTGAAAAATGTCCTTCCTCTTTTCGCCAAGAGGTCCCGCACGGTCTGTAGAGTTGGATAGCCCCACGCAACATATGGAGCTACGAGACCCAGTAGCTCAAGCATAGCCTATAGAAGCGCATTTATCGTTGAAGCTCACAAAATCGGAATAACCAACCTGGTTGACCTTAACGAACACGGCTTGGTTGTAAGTATCTAACCGGAGCAGCCGGAAAACAGCGCGACAATCGTCCGACAATTCTTCGTCTTCTCGCTTCAACCGGATGATGACTCCAAGACGGGCAGCATCGGTAGCTACCACTGGACTTTTTCGGATGGCCTGTCGTGAGAGACGCATCTCATCACGAGCCTTTTTGCGAGCGGACTAGAAAATGAGTGGCTCGAGAAAGTCGAAACGTGACATACAGCAATGAAAAAGGCGGGTCGCCGAACCTGGCTTCGTCTAAGCTTTGCTCGCTTACGAAGTTGTTCTGACCGCTCTCTTTGTTCTTTGATTATATCCTTGTTAGCCCGTTTTCGTCGTTTCAGCAAGGTCACGGGCAACGACTTTAACTGTACTTCCGGTTCCGTCCTGCAACCAGCAGTCGAAAAAATGAACAGATTACTTACATAGCGCTAGGAAGTTGACGGATCCGATGAGATGTACGACGAAGTAATGCGTCTAACGGGGCGGCACGTGCAGCTGAAAAACGAAAGAACAACAGATAACACCAAGGAACGGATAAGAAGGAGGGATAGTTAACACAAAACTAACTGGACAGAATTGTTACACGGTATCCCACCGCTGCGTCATAGCTTGTATTTTTTGTCCAGTGCTATTCACGGCTTTTCATTTGGTACATAAATAGAAATTTTCGTGAGCTTTATCGTCGTGTCGCGGCTTTGTGTTAGAAGCGACACGTTGCCCAATTAGAAACTACCGATTGTTTGCCAAGCCCTTCTGAAACGACGTAAATACTTTACTTTATTGTGCAGTAAATGTCAGTATGATCATTTTCACCTCACAGTAGTGCGTAGTTAGTTCGTCAAGCCTCATCAGCTTAAGAACTATGATGACTAGAGTTACCGAAATGACCATGCTTTTGCCTCCAATGTTTGGCTGTCGATTATTTATTGCCTCTGATGACTGTAGCAACTGGGACCAGGGTTAACTCAGTACAAGGTTTGCCGTCAAATGACGTTGCTGTCTTTGATGGGTCAAATGACTGACTGCCAGTCAGCGCCTGGAAAATAAGTGAACCGGTCTTTCACGATCATTACCCTGGAGGATCAACCAACATGGAAAAACATTTTGTTGGGTGTATAATTGTGTGGTTGACGACTTATTTTGCTCAGTTTGATTGTGGCCCCAAACAGGCGATATTAAACTTGATAGTGGCAAACCGCGGTTGTGACTAACCCGCACAACAAGAGTAGTTAGGAAGGAAAACAACTTATTCTCTGGTTCATGGGCGTCTGTGATATTGAAGGTACACGGAGAGTTGCATTATCTGAGGCCATTTGGAACAGCACCGTGGTTAGACAGCCAACAGTACCATCGTAATTTAAGGATTATCTCCAAAAACCCGAAAGAGTCAGTCCTCACACCAATGAGGTAAATTAAAATGAACAGTTCAGTAAACTGAGCCTTCGTCCGGAGACCACACCACCGCACCACAAAACACTCATCGACCGGAGTAAGTTCTCTAGCATTGTCCATGGTACTTTCACTAGGTATAACCCTAAAGTAAGACATGACTAGTTGGATCCACAAATGCCCACAAATGTTAGAACCACGGACCTTCTGTCAGTAAATTCGCGCTTTAACCACTGAGCCATCTCGAGCTCTTTTTGGTATTGCCCTCACTCTAAGGTAAGCAGGAAGACAGCATGCACTGGACTTGCTTGTAAGTGATGTATGATGTGAAGGATGGCCTCTGCGGGCAGATGATGTAGAGCATGTTTAGGTCTCTGATTGCGATGTTCCAGAAGCGCTGCTATGTCGTACCAACTTCATAATGGCCAAGACCACCACGTATGGTTTGATAGAAAGGTGAAAATGAGATTATGAAGAGTGTGGATCTTGTTCGTGCGGTCTGCTCTCCGTCATGGGGTCGCTGTGACCCTCATGAGCTTGACTGGAGATACAGAAAGAATCAACGGTTAATCGATGCCAACTCCGACCGCCCAAAGATTGGTTAAGGCAGCCGGCACATTACCCACTACGGTCGAAGTACTTTTAAAGCCAAAGAGTATGGTGATGCTCAAAAGGCACCTGCTACGCGTAGCTGCACCAAAAATCAGATAGTGATGCCCTATTCCCAGCGTCCTCAATGGATGAGTTGTTTGGACTGGGAAGGGTTCCTCCAGGAAATTCTAACAACTGCTACGTCGCGGTTCAGAATTTAGGGTCAGTGACCAGTGGAACGGTAACCAAACAAGACCCTACATTGAAGAAGGACAAAGAACGCTGATGGATTTCGAAGGCCTTCGCTGCAGGCAACAGCCGAGCTGCGTTTAAACTGATTTGATCAACCGATAAAAAGAAAGCAGGTGTCACTGGAACAATCAGCGAACGGCAATCGACTCCCTCAATCGTACGAAACATCAATCTTGAAGCGCGATAAGGTACCTGGCAAGGATGGTTTGAACCCCGCACTCTTCAAAGGTGGCACAGTCCTGATGAACAGTTAGACAGCCATATTACGGAAGATTAGGAACGAAATCGCTCAGCTGTAACACCTTTTCAGTGCCTAGCTGTTATACCATTCGAAGAAAGCACAAAGGCAGAGATACTGCCAGGTTGCCCAAGTCTAGACAGGGGAAGTCGAGAGGCAGAGGTCAGCTTTCAAACTACAGACCTTCCGGTCAGTAAGTGAGCCATTGTTCGGAGATTGGGGTGCGAATGGTTAGAACGCAACTTTACCAACCAGAGGGTCCGTGGTTCGAACCCGATCTATGTATCCCGACGTCTCGTTTAGTTTGGGCAACTTTGCATTATAACAACCCTCGTACTTCCTTCGGGCAGTTGAACGCCAAAAGAGTGCTACAGCTGAATGATTTATTCTTTATTTGATCATTCAAAAAACGCAAACGATTTTAAATAACCTAAATAACTCTGCCGCAAGGTTTGGCATGAGCTTCACACCTGCAAAGTGTAGTGCTGCTGCAAGACTGGGTTGGATCAAACTTAAAACTCACGCTTCAGGCGAGCCAATTGACGTGGTAGGTAACTTATTCTGGGGGGTTGTATAAGTTCCGGTGGGATGACTGAAGATGAGATTACTTCTCCAATCAGGAAGGCCAGGGCAGCTTTCGCCAAACTCCGATAACTATAGCGCCTGCTTGACGTCACACAGGCTTACGAGAGCACAGTATACGCCGCTGCGATGCGACTCCCACTGCTTTATGGCCTTTACACATGGAGAACTACTGAAGTTGTCAGTTGGACGTCGGTGTCTCCGAAATATTGGTCAGGGAACAACGGATTAGCAAAGCTGAGGTACACCAGATGGTTTTAGGAAAAACGAACTCTCTCTACAATGGATTAAAAAAAATCGCTCAGCTGTAACACCGCTACGGTGCCAATCTGATATGCCGTTTGAAGGAAGCATGGAAGGAAGGGATGGATACTGCCAGGTTGCCCAAGTCTAGACAGAGGAAGTAGAGAGGTAAAGTCGGGTTCAAACCACGGACCTTCCAGTCAGTAAATTCGCGCTCTAACCATTGAGCCATCTCGCTCCGATGGAGGAGTTCCTCACGCTTTATATATAACGCTCGTTAGGACATGTACCCCGCGTCTCCTTTCACCCGGCGGAAGCGACCGAGAGAGGGAGAGTCTCTGATCTGGCAACGAAAACATTGGCTAGCAGATTCAGTCGGGCTGTCAACTTCCATCTTACTGGATGGGGAACGCGCAATCCAACTCACCAGTGGTTAATGACACTGGCAGACATGACTCGACTGCGCAGTCACTGGCACTCTGCATTAGAGCTACCACTGGGTAGCTCCCTAGTTTGCCCAAGTAGCTGATTATGCTGTCATCTCTAATAATTGGTTGTATCTCCCCCGCCCTATCACTTTCCCGCGATCGGAAATGTAGAGTTTGGAGCCAAAAAGTCAAACTGTTCAGCTTTGGCACTCTTTTGGTGCCCAGCAGCCATGCTAGCGAAAGGATGCATGATTTCTGGGATTTTTGGGTCTTACAGAATGAGGTAGTGGCCCTATTAGTGCACAGGTGGCGATAACCATAATACAAATCAGAAGGTGAATGTGCACTAATAGAAGTTTTTAACATGGTTGCGACACGTATAAAAATGAATACAATGCGAAATGGGAGCAAGTCAATAAAGGAACTTATCGTATGTGAGAGTCCCTTGGTGAAAGTTCGGACGGCGGTAACGTGTTTTCTCCGCAGTTTGGCTGCTACACGTGTTCCATGATTGTCCGTGGACTTGTGGAGAGGTTGACGTCCTGCTCCCTGCGCGCGCGCGAGTCTGTGCGTTTTTACTGTGTTGTCGCTTCCTATATATAGGAAAGTTTGATGTACTTGGCTGGAGGCGCTGAGCGCCGTGGTGACCAACGAATGCGCTTCTATCTAGACTGTGAGTGACAGATGTGTCTGGATGTTTGTTTTAGGCTAGCGACAGTTCCCTCTTCTTGTCCCATTTTTCATCTTACAATCTTAAGGCTTTATTAAAATAAAGCGCGATGGTTCTGCGGCAGTGAAGGTTCTCATTTGTTGTTGTTGTTCCCATTTGGTGTGGCTACCAGTAATGAATACTTTTCCTAGTACAGAGACTTGCTGTTCTTCGTCGGGCTGCTCCCCATGGGCCTTTCTGGCATGGTTCAATCTTTAGGAACTGAGTTCCAGCTTGCATAGCCACAAAATCACCACAGCACTGGATCTGGAACGTGGGTATAAAGTCCCCTATATTAGGTACTGAAAACGATCTACCGCTAGTAGTTAGACACGGATACGGTCAAGATACCTACCTCTCATAGGACTGGCCAGAAGAAAGGGCCACTTGCCAATCCAACATCAAGACGGGCTTTGAGTGATCGAAACTGCGAGGGAACCAACAGCTAACCATGTTTCGATATCCACAAAATGCCGGTTGACAATGGCGCGTCCGGAAAGCGTCGGAGTTTGTAGAATGTTACCACCTCGTACACTTTACATACGACGTACGTACAAGCGAATTTCATCTGGATTTGGACGTCTAATAAACGCTCTGCACGTTGTGTCGGTCGTTTTAAAGCACGTTTGTGGATTCCGACTACGCACACTCGTCCGAAGTCGCTTCTCCCTAAGTTCCCCTGGGTCGCGTAAGGTGCGGACAAATAGCTTAGCAACTGAAAGACTGACAGATCCGGGTGTTACATGAGTTAACCAGAATCGCTTTCTAGAGTCTTCCAAATGTTCCATCATCATATTTGAACTCATACTGGAACGAGGTTGTCACTTCTCTGCATAGTGCTGGGAATTTCGACTCTGGCACGGCACCAACAAGCGCACTCAAGCACTGGACATCAGACTGGACGGCGGCACTGCTTGAACCTCGGAGAAATATCCCAACAGGTCCGGAACATAAGATGGTGCGACGAATCATAAGACATCAAGTGAAAGTGAGCATCCGAGCCAACCGGAAAGTGTGGTGGATACAGAAAGCCAAAGAAATGGAAGGGGCCCGGAAAGCCGGTAATGCCCGAAGATGATTTCAGCTGATCCATGCGACCGGTCCGTTGAAACCACCTGTGAGTGAAATCAACAAGCAGCAGAATGGAACGACCATCTCGAATAAAGAACGTTTCGACCGGTGGGCTGAATACTTCGAACCATAACTGTCGTGGTCACCAGGAATCTGTCGCAGACAACTGGGCAGAGTCGCTGATAGTGACCATTTTCCAGGGGCTAGTAGTGAATGTGGTAATCACGGGGGGATCAGCTGGAAACGTGCGCAAATTGTTCCACTTGATTCGTTCGACTGGTCCTCGGAAACCTCTTGTCAGCGAAATAATCAGGGACAAAAATGGCTCCCTGATATGCAACAAAGCAGAACGTTTAGACCGCTGGGCACAGTATTTCGAGCAGCAGTTCAGCTGGCCACCTGCCACCTCCACTCCAGAAACCT
>NW_008751663.1:4293004-4294580 GCF_000715545.1 Opisthorchis viverrini
TATATATATATATATATAACTAGACGAACCTTATGGTTGTACGGCAGTGAAGCATCAGTGCCAATACTGATGTTGCTGTCTTTGATGATGATGATGATTGGGGGATCAGCTTGACCTCGATCGTAACGAGGCTGTTGGTGTCAACAGTGCTTCGTCGTCTTACGGTGGCTCGTTAGACACTGACTCGAGAGAAGCAAGCGGGATTCCGGCCTGGTATAGGTTGCGTTGACCAAATCTCCACGCTCCATCAGGTGCTAGAACAAAGCCATACGTATAAGTGACCCACAATTCTGGTACTCTTGGATTTTCAAGGCGCATTCGACTCGATTGATCGGTCAGTTCTTCTTGGCACACTTGCCCGAGGAATGCTCCAGGAGTTTGTGAACATAATACCTTCTGGGCATTCTAAGACTTCCGAACATGTGGGAGTATACGGCGAGCTCTCCAAAACTTCTGTACACAAAGCGGTGTCCGTCAGGAGTGCCCACTTTTCCCATTCCTTTTTAATTTCGTGATTGATGAGATCTTGAGACGAACGCTGGAACGTCTCCAAAACCCTGGTGTTCAAATAGTTTGTGGCGAAGACCTTGTCGATCTGGAATACGCGGACATCTTTCTCATCTTCGAAGAGGAAAAGAAGGTAGGGGTTTTTGGATGAACTGACTCCACAGATTGCATGAAAACCGAGCCCCTATAGACTGCTCTTGACCGTTCTCAGCAGAGTATTTCGTTGTCCTCCGAGGCGGCAGCACTATCCTTGACATGCTAAAAACGGGCTGGGTACGTCTTCGCAGAGAGAGGATTTAGTCCTCCATGTCATAGTTCTAAACACTGCTGTTGCTGCGTATAGCGTTAGATCAGCTAGAGTTTGCAGTTCATCTAAGCCACCACTCAATATAGATCTATCATCAGTGTATTCCGTCAGCCATCAGGATCTCTGAAAGAAGGGCATCGCTCCCATACCCGTTCCCGTAAAGTCGTTTGCAAGGTCAAATAGCAGTGGCAAAAGTGGGCAGCCAGACTTAAGGCAGAATACTGGCCCTGCTCATCCCGATTGTCCTCTCTGATACCACTCCTGCACCTATTTTGCGATGCACTGTGGATTCAAATCCCACCATGCGAGTCAGATTCTGTGCTTTTCGGTGTGGTCTACCGTTGCCCATCCCACTCCCCGAGTCCTCTGGAAGATGACCGATTCCTGATACAAGACCTCGAGAAACTCTTCTCCAGCTACCATTTCTCTCAGTTCCTGCTTGTAGATGATTTCAACGCACCGAAGGCCTCCTGGATGAAGCTCAAGCGCGTCGGATCAAGTGGACATTTCGCGGCGGCACTGACTAAAGTCGTTCAACACAGCACTTGGACTTCCCATGTCGTTGCACCTGTATCATCATCATCATCACTGTCAGCTGTAATAACCGCGTACTCGTCGTACTGTGGTTGCAGCTGTCGCAGTTTCGTTCACTGATGGTTTGCGGGGGGTAGGTAGCTGCGCGTTGCAGGCGGGAGCTGATAAATTGGGGCATAGATCCAGCACTGTCAGTGGGATGTCAAGTGGTGAGGGGGTTGGAAAAGG
>NW_008751663.1:4294826-4334716 GCF_000715545.1 Opisthorchis viverrini
AACGGTGTCTCCAACCAATGATGTGGCTCGTCTCGGGGTCGCCATCCAGGAAGATGGCAATGACCAGCGTAGCAGAGTTTGTTGGTAATGGCTTTTATACTTCGATGCTAAGTCCTTGTTTGATCGCCTCTGGCTCTCTTCCATCTTTTGATGTCCTCGGGGCGCAACGGTCAGGTTTCTGATCCGTATAATAGTATGAAGCGCATCGCAGCATTGTACACTCGACCCTTGACAGAGAAGCCGATGTCACGTCTACGCCACAGGTGACGTAGGTTCGCAAAAGCTGCTCTGGCCTTCCCAATCCGGATGGAAATTTCCTCTTTCGTGAGACCACCGGGACTGATACAGCTGCCCAGGTAAATAAATTTGTCTCTATTACCTCAATCGGTTCATCCGCAAGAATGAGGTTAGGGTTTGAGCCCACCCAATCTTGCAGTAGCACTTTACACTTTTCAGGTGTGAAGCGCATGCCGAACCGCGAGGCAGAATTATTTACCACGGGATCAGATATCAGAAGAGCTATGTCGTCTGCGTACTTGCAGACCTTGCACCTGTAGCCATCCCTTCACACACATAAATGAATGCACAGCTCACCACAACTCACTAGATCACGAGATCTTTTTTCTTACACTCGCAAACCACGCAACACAATCGTGACTCACTCGACTAAACAGCTCACAGTATCTCCCTAGATCAGGGGAGTCGCCTTTTTCCCCTATACTGACTAATCACGACACACAAGGGCGACTCATCTGACACTGACCGTCTACCGTCTAATGAGTGTAGCAACAAGTCATGTGCTGACACCCACGTACACGCAAACGTAGCTAAATATATAAAGACCGAACACAGGCAACACACAGACTCGCGCGCACGCAGGGATCAGGAAGGCAAACACTCTGCAGAAGTCTACGGATAATTATGGAGCAAATGTAGCAGCCACGCTGAGGAGATAACACGTTCCCGACGTCCGGACTTTCACCAAGGAACTCTCACAAACGACAAGTTCCCTTTTTTACTTGCTCCACATTCCGCATTGCATTTATTTTTACGAACGTTGCAACTCACCACTGTCAACCATAGTGAAGACTTTTATTAGTGCATATACCTTCTGAATTATATTATGGTTATCATCAACTGCGCACGAATACACCCACCAGATATCACGCAGGCCATCCCTCTTAGATTTGGTCATTACCAACGCAGGACACTTCGTTCATCAGGTGATAATTAGTGCTCCACTGTATTGACATTTGATTCCACCTGCTACTGGGCCAGAAATCCCGAACCTCAAACTTGGATCTGAAACTTCTGCCGCACAGACTTCTCAGGGATGTGCGCCTTTCTTGAACAGGTAAAAATGGGACTAGCTTCAATGGAAGACGTACGTGGGACCGTTGTCCAGAGTTTACGAGACTGACGCGATGTTTGTCCCAAAAAAGCAGTACGCAGTCGGATGGGCCGCAAGCTAGGGAAAATTCTTCATTGGGTCAAGGCTTTCCTATCAGACAGAACATTCCGAATGGAAGTAGGCTCGACCTACTCTTCTCCGGCGCCGGTCTCCATTGGAATTCTCCAATGCTCCGTTTTGGGACTACCGCTGTTTCTGACATGTTAACGACTTCCCAGATGTACTTGCAAGTCCAGATCTAATGTCAGTGCCCTCCAAATGGATGCAGACACTGCAAACCAGTGATCGTTGAACTGGCACCTTCCTCGAATGACGAAAAGTGCATCTGTATGTCATTCAGAGGAGACTCAGCAGACGCTCATGTCGCGCATGATTAGAATGGGCCGCAAGACATCTTGAGGACAGATGCCAAAGGGATTTGGGTACCTGGATGTCTTGGAACATGTCATTTTCAATGCACCATTAAAAATCTACCCAAAGAGCACTAACCGTTCTACGAATGATTCGACAATTCCTCCCCGGTATCACTCACATGGACTTCAAAATACTCTTCGGGGCCTAAGTCAGACCGATTCTTGAACACGCCAACCAAGTTTTCTACTCAGGACGTAACCCTCATTGAGCGTGTCCAACGAGCTGCAACGAAAATGATTGCCATCTCTAAATCCGCGGACTATGAAACGCGTCTCGTGGAGCTCGGCCTATCTCTCCCGGGGCATCGTCGCCTCCAAGGAGACATAATTCTTACTTATGCCCTGTTTGGCCAACGGTTTTTTCACCGTTCACCCAGAAAACACACCGCGGGGAAATGGAGAGATTTTCAGGCACAGAGCGCACACTTTTATCAGGCAGAATTTCTCACTTCGGGTAGTTGCTTCGTGGGATAACCTTCCTCCGACGGTAGTCCACGCTGCATCTAGAAGTAGAAGCACTACTGGTCAGTTTTGTAAGCGAATACTCGCGCTGACAGGCTTACTACCCCACACAGAGAGCAGTGCTACACCCTTTTTTCGCTTGTGCCTTTTAGGTGAACGGCAGCGGCCGAACAAGAACAAAACCAAACCGGGAAACTTGGGCGAAAGGCTCGATGCAGTGTACCAATTCGTGAATCGTCGCAAATGCAGAATCGAACTTTCGATACTAAGTAATGGATCTTGGTGGGGACGACTATTCGAATCAAAAAGTCCGGAACTCAATGAGATTTCGCATATTACAACATATAATAACACAGCATATGTTGTGTTCGGCTGCATTAATCTAGATCAATGTCCTGATGTTCATCGCAATGTGCACCTTAATAGCTTGGTTCCGTGCGTGCATCCTGACGTGGGGCGGTGGACACCGAAAAATCTTAGCCGACAGGTTAGCGGTTTCCGGGCTACGCACCAAATGGCATAAGGCCCTGATTGGCCAGAATATAGGTGTGAAGGGTAAGGAGTGTATTGTTAGATTGAGAATTTCTAGTGGGGTTTTCGCTACTCAAGTGAAACAGGTTGATACCCAAAATGTCTGGAAGAACGTTAAGACTATTTCGTCCCCAATGGGAGTAGGTAGCAATGCATATATGTGGGAAATTCAGGGCGCCTCAAAACCACGACCCACCTGCTAGTGGTTTGTGTGCGTGACTATCTGGTCACGAATGGGTGATCAACAACGTGATTGCACGCTCCAAGCAGGATACAGCGTCATTCCTCTACCAACCAGGTGATCCGCATCGCCTGACCACATATGTTGACCAGTCCCCTAAGCGACGATTTCACAAAAGGAGTTCACAAATCCGGTGGATTTTGCCCGTCCTGTGAAGTAGTTAAGGGCTGTTGATAGCGTGATAAAATTAAGGACACTCTTAGTTCAAGACGATCATCATCAAGACGATCATGACCTGGTGCAGAAATTCCTGAAGAATGTGTGTGCCCGGGTGGGGATATTACTTGAGATGTTCCGTAATAATAATAATAATAATAATAATAATAATAATAATAAACACGCTCGTGGCAACTTTCCTTTGGATATATTTTGGAATTCTGCGGGCTACCACGCCTTCTCTTACGTGGTGTTGGGCAAGGCAGCAAGCAACCTGCAAGCATGGGAGCTGCAATTATGCTCACAGTACACGAAATTAGTGTTGCTGCAAAAGCCTACGGCAGATGAGTGTTGGAAAGAGTTGGTGGTAGAACCAGTCAAACGGATACCCTGATAATTCCCCTCATCGTTCCTTTCTGATAAATCTGTGGTAAAAATTGAGGTATTCCAACCTTGAAAAGTAGGCTTTATGTTTCTAGATTGCATGAAACATTTGCAAAATGTTTGAAGAAATGCTGATATTCGGGAATTGTGGGCCTAAGTGGGAATCTTGCCCTGAGCTCTCTCGAGGTAACGATTTTATTTCATTTTATTATCCTGGCCCATCACAGTGGTCATCATGCGGCATTAAATTCTAACTGGTTTTGCGGCCCCGAGATATTTGCCAAGAACTTGTCCACAGACCATTTGTAGTATTCCCTTTTAGGAGCTGTGGGGCATTATGCGGGAGTATCAAGCGCCTTAACACGGCTTTATAAGGTTTAAGACATTCCGCATGGCCGCTTCTTCCGCTTTGATCAAGATTGTTAGGATTTCTCCACACCTAATTTTCTGCTGTTGAACGAGGAAGGAGCTCTAGAGGACTAGGATCTTATCAGCGTGTTCGGATAAATTAACAAGCAAAGTAACCAATACAAAATCACAAAATCACAATAGGAAAGGAATGAGTAGTCAAATGGGACTCACGAAAGTGCAGATCCAATGGCCCACTACACCGATCCAAATGCAGTAACTGGCTGTTAAAGGAAATATTCGCTTGTCGGAAATTTCCACAGATGGTTCCGCGTACGTGTCGTATTCCATTTTAGGAAAATCATTCACGGCTAAAAAAATGTCACAGGGATTTATTGTGACGTTCAACAGTTGACACAAACACAGAGATTTAGTCCCACTGGTTCAGCACTCAACAAACAGTTCAACGGAGCGTAAATACACTCGTTCAGCAAGAAGTCAGCAGGTCGCACCGGAAAACTGTATATTGTAACATTAAAACAAACGTCATGATACAATGTGAACTACAGTTACAAATTGTGGTTCAATTTCAGGAAGAATGGTAAATGTGACAACGGATTACAGACACTACAGAGCCCTGTATTTAAGAGTGAGTGCGAGGAACATTTTGTCATTGAGAAGCAAATGACGACTTTTAGACAATAAATGTGAACATAGTGCGCTTGTATTTCCTATGTTGGCTAACATGTTCGTACAAGTGCTCTGGGTTAACCGTGAGCACCGAGAGGGTGAAAATTGTGAGCTGTTTTTATATTCACAGTTAAATGAAGTGCAGGGGTTCCAATTCGCTCCAGTGAGAGTTCCGTTGCGTCGCGTCCTGCGCAGTGAAAGGTTGGAATAATAATGATATCAATATTAATATTAATAATAATTTAGCTGTTCACATCTTTGATCTGCTGCAGATGCCATTCTTTGGACCAGTAGAATTATGGCAGACAGCAGCCCCGGACATTGTTTTGGTCGGGAGTTTTGGACGACTAGCCACACTAGGTAGCGCCTTCATGAAGATCCGGCTATTCGTGCCAGTCCTGTGGCAGAGGAAGACAGAATTTTGTTCCACTCCGTGATATGACCTGCCAGTGACTGCTGCGCTGGTGGCACAGAAGAATTCAGATGCGGAATGGAGATCCATTTGCGGCACATTCAAAATTAGCTCTTCTTGCCTCTTGATGAATCTAACAAGAACAGGGGTTGGAACTCAAGCAGCAAGAGGTGTGCATCATAAACAAAACAACGTCAACCAATAATATCAGTAATAATAATATCAATAATAATGATTATTCCCAACTTGTGGGTTGCGCACCGTCAAGGATGATTATACGTTTACAGTCAGAATAAAGCATGACTGGGGAATTTGTGGGTACTTGAGATGACGCGAAAAAGGACAATGTCACAAACAGTGGGCAATATCCGATGAACTAATAATAGAACTATTTTCTAACTTGTAGGGAACACGCCGATTGAGGTATTTTCGGCTCTTTACAACCTGAACGTGGCAGGCAACAACAAAACGGGGGAAGGTGCAACGAGACATGCTGATTACATGAAAAGTATCGCTTTTGCGGGAAGCAAAAAGCAACTAGGATAACGAGCATGAGGTCCGACTAGTCCGAAGATGAAGCCGGGTGACATAAACAAAAATTGAGAACCACTGCCGGCCATGAGTGATCCCAGGCGGTCGAGTAAATTTGCCATTCACAACAAGCAAAGATGGAGATGGAGAAAGGATGATTCGGAGTGGAAGCAAACGGCAAGGATTGTCTCGAAAATATGAGTTAACCTGAAACTAAGCAAACTCACTAGTGCCACTGTTGTGGGGAGGTCAGTGAAAATGATAGGTTCGATGGAGCGACTGTGCTAACGCATAGGGCCAAACGAACACCGTAAATGGAATTGAATTTGTGGGAGGGGCAAATCAAAATTGTGGTAGAAATCCAGGTTGATCAAATCCGAACGAGAATTTCATTGGGTTAGAATGACCTCGTTCAAGAGGTGGTTAGGTCCAGGCAGAAATTTTGCCTTTATTTGAAATTGCAGGCTCGGGTGACCGAGAGAGTGCAGTCCAGTTTTGAAGAAAGTAAATGCGGGATTGCCACCACACCGAGTATGGCATGCCATGCCGTCATTGCAATGACATACTTCGGTTTATGGACATCCCGGCAATGGTCATCAAGGGTGCCGCAATCGGAGAGATGATACGCATTTCCGTGGTAGTTGGATCTAGGTTAGACGAGGAGATGACGCAGATAGAAGCAGGCCGATGCAGGGTAAGTGTAATTTCTCTCCAGTCGGATAACCATGTGATTGTGCCCCGGGGACCGGCCAGACTGAATAAACAACGGTTGTAAAGGGCATTTGGGCAACTACAGCCATAGTTCGAACCCTGGGAAGAGGGTGAATGAAGAAGGAATAGGGTGAGAGAATTATCGTCTGTTGAGTACCAGTAGGCATCAGACAAATCGGTGTCAATAGAACAAAATCTAAAGGGGGATGACAGCAGGCCAAATGGACCCATGAAAGGGTGGATTCTTTTGGTGGCCTCGAAACCAAATATTAGCTGAACCCGAATTGGTGCTTTATTTCAGGAAGGTAGGGACTTTGTAGTGGAGGTGGTTAACAGGGAGGCTAGCCGTTGAACCATTTGGGACAGGCGGTTGCGTGGCAGTAATTTCTAACTTACCAAAAGAATCCAAACATTGGGTCTTCGCTGTGCAAAGAGGAAGTTGATGTGAACGGGGACAGTAGAAAAGTAATGAGCGGTGTGCAACAGCTTGCAAGATAATGGATGAGGACCGCAGTTTCACTGAAATTTACTATGTAAACCTAACAGGAAGATGAGATAAAGGATCATCAGTTACCGGGTCACTGCTTTCAGCTCCAAGAAAAGAACAGCGCCATGTCGCGGCCATTAGGCGCCAGCTGTGACCGATGGTATACAGGTAATAATAATGAATGAATCAACGTTTTAGGTACATATAATCGCTTCAAATAATTAGAGGAAAGAGTGTGTGTTATGTCTGGATGATGAGGTGGTCTTGGAGAGGTGCAACCCAACTGGGATGAAGGTGGCAACCCCTTGCACGTCGGAGTTAGCCGTGAGCCTCACACAGTACTTCAGGCCACCCCATGCATATATATACATATATATAATACATCAAATGAAGGGACGTTTGTCATTTGCTCGTATTTCCTGGTGTTGCCCGACAAGTGAAAACCGGAACAGGTTCATTCCAGCTACGGACAAACAACAACGGTGCTCTTTTATGGTTCTCCTACATTAAAGGCCAGGCAAGTATGTGGGCCCATGCTGTGGTTCTCCAGGAGGAAATAATGTTAGAAGTCACTCATTGGCAGCAGACGAGAGAACCCAAGGTTTTTTCCAGTCCGAACCGCACAAATCCACGGATTCAAGGACTGATGCGCCGGATTGGGTCTTCGGCCCATGCTTTCTGTGTAGGGCTTGTTCTTGTCCTGAAGCGGCTTCTGTTTGCCTGGAAGGCACAAGGAAAATGATGTAACACAGCTTGTTAAGTTCTCAGCTCGACGCAGTAGGCTTGGCAACATGAAAACTCAACTGAAAATGCGTCAAAAAGGCTCTGAACAGGGTGGTAGTTGCAGCGTGAACAAAGTCACTCCACGCACCAGTTACCCGAAAGGAGAAAGCATGCTGCCTAACTAGTGTGTGCCTTTTGAGCTTGGAAGTCTCCATACCATGCCCCACATGTGTTAACTGGGTAAACGGTAAAAAATTCGTTGGCGAAAGCTTGTTCAAACAAGGTATTAGGCCTCCTTGAAGGCGACAATACTCCGGAAAATTAGGGATAAGCAATGGCAAACAAGCATCGGACAGGCGTTGGTAAATAATCAGGCTAATGCGCTGGGCTTCTTGCACCGGGGTCACTGCTGGATGCATAATAATATCCGTTTATCACTTCCAATTCTCAGTACTTAGCCAAGCGTCTGCAATTATGGTCGGTCCATGCGTCGGTCTGTGGTGGCTAACGGCCCTATGGAGTCTCTAGTGAACTGAACAAATTACTGATGTAAGCCAGATACAAAGTCACAAAGAGAAAAATACAAGTAAATCTTGACTCACAGTTCAAAATAGGAGATTCCGTAGTTCCGTATTCCGTTGAACCACCACACCAAGAATAGCTCTATCTTCCTGGTATCCCAGATCCCCGGTGGTCGGAATATTATTCCACAAGCGTGAATACATTAGTCCAGTGTTTGTAGCTGAAATGTTTGTTTACGTTTAGTGTTAGCAGCGGTCAAATATAGCCAACCGGCGGTCACAACAACAGTCACTCAGCAAAAGTCTCAAAGTCACGTTGGAGCCAACGAGCGGGCGGTAGTGGGTGTATTTCAGTAAAACAAGCTTATGTACAGCGATGCGACTGATAATGATGGGGAAAAAGGAGATGATACTGAGCATGAAAAAGAGCAGTTTACAAGTGCTACACGTCTATAGACGAATTGGTTTTTCATTGTAGCACTTGTTGTGACTTGGTAACGAATGAAAACACGGCAAACAGAGATACATCCAGAATCCGCATAGACATAATTTTAATGAGTATTCTACCACTACTGCTTCTACTACCACCACTTCCAAGCCTGTAGGTAACATCCTAACTGGGTCATAATCGCACTGCGCCCGGGCCATTGTGGTGGGCCAATCGAACTAAACAAATTTCGCGTGCCACCACTTCTCGCACTGAAGCGTTGTTTTACAAAGCGTTACGTGGGCCGATGGAACCAGAAAGACACCAACAGACAGGTGTTATAACTAAATTCCTGTTAAATTACTCCTCAGCAGACTTAGAGCTTCCTCGGTCCCCCGTCCTAGACTTCGTAGAAAGACAGCGCTTATTGTGATTTCAACAAAACAGCTGTTAATGCAACGAAGAAAGCAGGTTATTTTGTAGGCAGTCGATACCACATGAAGCGGTCCGGTTGAAGGAACACAGCTAATGGCGGATTCGAGGTGAATGTTCAAAGGATATTACATAGTGCAGAAAACTCTTTGGATCTTCTAAGATACCGTTATCGATATATTTTTCCACCTGCTTATCACCGCAATACCTGAACCACAAAATCGCTTCTAGTTAATGTGGTGGGACCATTTATGAAGAATTAAATGACGCACGTGCATAAATTCCCTATCTTACAGGGACTTAACTGGTTATAAAATAATGAAAGTTTATTAAAACGAATAATTTTTGCGGAACAAAACTTATAGATAACAGGACAGATTACCCTCAGAAGAACGCCAATAAAACGCCGATGGTGTAACGGCACCAAAGCGGTGCTTGTGCTGTCAACCTGGCGCCGGCGCACAATAAATGCTGATGTTTTTCCATTTGTTCGAGACGGATTCAATCGGCCACTTGCAAAATTTCGCATAACTTCTCTGTCCAAGTCTTTCGTGGTAAAGAATGCCCTTAAACAAAATATAACGCGATTGGTAGTGATGCGGATTCATCCGCGGATTTAGGTGGAACCCGCAATAAAAACACTGCGTTTGTTTTTACCCGGTCTGCTGATTTTTCTAAAGAATTCAATACCTAATTCTTGGCTGTATAACCACAAAAATTCCTGCATGTGCAGTAAACAGCTCGTCCATGAGGGTACCACCAAGTGAAACAGCTGTTTAATCAGAAAAACAAGAATACGCCGGGACCAGTGGGTAGAAATACAACAAACAGTTAGTGCAGCCCATAAAGGCTGCACTAACCAACCTAGCGGCACAGTTAAATGGTCCTCCAACAGATATTGCCCACTGTTTACGACATTGTCCTCTTTTTCGCCCACTTTTCAGTAGCCGCAACCCCACCATTCATGCTTTATTCTGACTGTAAACGTATGATCATGCCTACCAGCATGCCACCCGCAAGTTGGGAATAAACATTATTATTATTATTATAGCAGGTTTCCTAATGGCCATCTTTTTGTTCTATCCACTTTAATTCTTTCGCTTTGCCGAAGAATTCTCAAGAAACAAGTAACATGTGAAAGCACACTTCCAAGAAGTGGCCTCTCGTATAAGCGGAAGCGACGTGAAGAAGTGTAGTGGTCTGGCTATCCAATAAGTTACTTTACCACGAGTGTGTGGTAAAGAAATAAAAATAATGACGTTAGACTGGGTATACAATGATAAAGAGGTCAGATGGAACGGACTCACTAATAAATGTTTTCTTTAAAATAGTTCGTCGGTGGCCCAGGTCAGCGAATAAGCAATAATCCAATTATGGTGATCCAGGAGTCTTTTTCTGAACAGTTCTCACATATAATAGTTTCCAGAGATGGTCTGAAATGTTTTGATACCAGAGTTAGCACATGAGACTCGCGAATAACTGCTGCAAACGCGAGCGAAATCAGAAGAGAGAGAGTCGAAGCATATCTCCACGTCTTTATTGCGTGAAATTTTGTGCAAGTCCGCGTTTTCGTAGTTTTTTGTATTCAAACAAAATCGATTATGAAACTGATGAAATACGTAGTGTTATAATGTAAGCGGATTATGAAGCTGATGAAATACATGGTGTTATAATGTAAGCAAAATAAAGGTACAAAACACCACAGAACTGCTATACTCGCTAGTTTTCGCAACGTAACCGTACTTTGCAACTCCACATCTGTTGCATGCAGCTATACCACCGTGCGTAGCGGTAGTGAAGTGCGAGTTCCTGAACAGCTTCTTGAGCCAACGCCCTTTGTAAGAGGTGTACTTTTATTGTAATTCACCATGTTACCTAGCTCTGCATCCACTAAATCAGCATTTTTCTCCAAATACCACGAAGCATCTAGGACTTCGCCCGATTTTGAGTTTCTTGTTTCAATTGAGGACAGACAGTGACACTAACATCAGAAGGTGATTTTTCACGCGTTTTTGAGAATTCACATTTGGTGCCTACCGTTGATCCCAGCAACTACTTACTTCTTAGAATTCTAACGCTTAGCAGAGGCATTCATCCAATCGAATGAGAAATTGTGGTTCTGCTGGAATTGAAAGCGGCGACTGTCCAAATTCCTGTTTTTCAGAGTCTCAGCATGGCTCATCAGATGTTGATAATTATTTATATTCTTTTTTAATGAAAGGCTATTTACTAACACTTCAGATTAACTACACTCTGAAGTTGTGAGTCGTGGTCATACTTGACGGTGCCTTGATGAAAGACGAGAACACGGATTCTTTTTGCTCGAGCATTGCATGGGAGACTTTACGGGACAGGCTTTAGTGAATCACATAATGTTCATAGCTCTAACGTGTAAGAGTTACCGTTTTAATTTCGGCAGCTAGTTCATGAGCTTTGGGATTTTCAAACCCTTTTGAATGAAGTTCTGAATACTCCAACTCTCACCAACCTTGTAAAGACACTACTACTTGTAGCGGACTAGGACCTAACCAGCGTGTTCGGACAACTTACCCGACGCTGAGTACTAGCCAGATGCACTCATTGGTTTTAATAAGTTTGACGCTATTAGCAGATTTGTCCACCCGATCGGTCTGTAAAATGTCCTCAAGAATCGAATACCCGGTAACATGCTTTTATAGTGACTCACTGATTTCCATTACCCATAAGTATTTGCCGCTGACCCTGTTACACTTTTATTTCTGTGGGTTTCAGAGACAACCCCACATCTAAGCTAATTATTACTCAAGTCCAACCTTAACAATAAAATGGGTGATATTTGACATTGTTCGGTCCAGAATGTTTAATTACATTTCCTTCATGGATTTTTTAGTTCCTGGTTTAATTGCCCGAAGCTCTTGGTAACTCTTGTTTTGCGTCGTAGCGAGCCACTAAGATGTCTTTAAATACAGTGACGTTTTCTCCATTATTCTACGGAGATCCTAATGATGAGAAATGTTCCCTTCAGTTCGTGTGAGGCTCATTCAAATTGGTACAGCAAACGAAACAAAATTCTAATAAGATTGCGCTGCATTCTACAAAATAATGACACACTCACGATTGACTTCCTTCATGGCAGAATTACTTTGGCATGTGGACACTATTTTTGCCATTGCTGGTAATGTAAATGCCATCTTGGTTATATGCATGAGGAAACCAGCACCAGTGGCGGTATAAACTCTTGGAGAACGTATCAAATGATAAATTTTCCAAGAAAGTTTGCTAGTACAAATCAGGCAGTCGTGATAGATCAATTGAGCTCTATGGGTTAGGGTTTCACACGAAAACCGACTCACTTGTACTTACCAGCAACCGAGGAAAGGACAAAGTGCACACTGCGTCTCGTGGTGCAAAAAGAGCTGGCACAATCTAGACTCACCAGGCGCAAGACGCTGGACGTCCGGTAAATAGAGTCGATCCTCGTGCAGGCGTAAAGAGTTCAAAACGGTAAAATGAAACAAACCATTAGCCGTCACGGTGGGAAGCCCTAGCTTGGAGGATTAGTGATATCTTCTACCTTCTGTTCTTTTCTTCTGATCTGTTCTTCTTCTGTTCATTTCAAGACCGTGCATACACCTGCTGCAACCCACCTACAGAGAACACTGTCATTTTCATGCTTGCTGAACGAGGCCAACTTCTGCATGACGGTGTATAAGACAAGTTGTAGATAGTCTTCAAGATTTCTGGCAACTCGGTTATAGCGATCAAAACAAGCATGAATCATACACAACAGAACAACAAGATGCATGCAATGCGCTATTTCTGAAACGACCACAATGGATGCGTTGCTCATTTTTAATTCATGTCTACCACATTGTTTTAAAAGTGAATACAAAGTATAAACAAAGGGGGCACATGTAAACGAAACAGGAGCAATCGATTTCCGGGCGGAGAATTCAGACGCCAACGTTTCGCAGTACTGTCTTTTCTTTGACGCTCACGAGAACACCTCGTATCTACCTGCAGTAATTAGACCTTCAAAATAATTGAATGATAACTCACTATCCACTGACTAAGTCAAGAACTCGTTCAACTTATGGTGACTGGTTGCTGGTATTCGCGGGGGAGTTGATGAAGGACTAGCCATAGGGTCGGTATTTTACTTCTGCATAATACAGCAGAGTGCGTGGCTTAAGCGCAAGAGTTCTTTCAGCTGTATGGAACCTCACCAAATAAAATACGACAGCTTGATTAACACTTTTTGGCTACTATCCTTTGACGATGTGTTAGCTGTTTAATTTACAGCTGAGAAACCTATTTCAAATGATGTTTGTATTCTGGCCATTTTTAACTAAGCAATAAACCGAAATAAGGCAATCTGATTCATCCAGCTTTTACTAAACATTTAGACCACGAGCCGCATCTGGAGTCAAATTGACCAGACAACATGCTGATCAACGAAAGAGCGACTAGGAGCTGTGAAACTGGAACGATCATTCTGACCGCTTGGTCCTCGCGTGGAGCGTCCCAATAATCAAGGAAGCGTTCATTCGCCCTTCCTAATACAACCACAATCCACTCAGTATCCATGTTGCACAGTAAGCAGTACAGCGTTGAATATGGCATATCTATACTTTGATATATGAACACGCTTGCGTTCAAACTTACGGTTTTGACACTAATGATGTTCGTTTGCCGCAACACATCCAACTGCGTTTTTCTTCGCTAGTGGTTAGTCGTCGACACATGTTTGACTCTTCGTAGCTGTCCAAGTTTTTCAAACTGTCAAAGTGGATTTGACGCAGGACCAGCGAATTTGTTGGACACGGTATAGGTCAGTTCATCTGATTTCCATCTGCTGACGGGGATTTGGAGGGACAGGCATCATGTCATCAGGCAGCTGTGTTTAGGAGCAGTAACCAAATAATGACGAAGAAGAGAAGACACAACTGAGCTACTATCTTAGTGACGATCATTTTCTGCCAATTACATCTGATTTGGCGTTCCACCGGTCGTTAAGCACTTTAATCATAGGAGATTGGAAAACCACAGTTCTGCTTGTATAGATGGTTTCACAATTCACTGGAAGTACAAATGCTGCGCCATTTTTTGACTAGCACCGAAAGGCATGAATTAGGGGTGCCAATGTCCGTTAATCGGTTTCAGGTTAGCTGACAAGCCGGACTTGGCAACGATAACTTTGAGAATCGGCATTACGCGACTTTGAAAATATCACGATTGTGAGGAGGCCAGAATCCACAAGCCTTGCTCCGATGTTGTGGTGGCAATCCGCAGCTCTCAAAGGAATTCCGGTAGGCCAGTCGTGAACATTGTGAATTATAACAAAACATTAAATCAGAGCAACCTATAAATTATTTGAACCAAAAATTATGGTTGTTGTAATCGAGTGAGGATGAATTTCTTTGTCCAACTTACAGTGAGACAGTATTTTTTTTGCTGTCATGCGACCAGTTTAGTAGTGCGAGCAATAAAATCATGAGAGCCATGAGATTTTTGTTCATACATATCCACCAGGATGTGAAAAATCAAAGTAAAATAGGTCGGACCTACGTGATTTGCGATCATCGCTACAGCTGTCCACCAGTTCAGCGGGTAAGTCATCTTTAGTTTGTTGGTGACCTTAGTCCACGTTAAGCAAATGAAAACAAAACAGACGTGGCTGAAAAATGTCCAGGTATTGAAATCACATCGTCACATATTGTTATGGAGTGTTTCAGATTTATAAAGACCTTCAAGTCAAATTCGTTTTGAACTCTTTCTTTAAACAAAAAAGCAAGGCAGTCATTCGATAAACAGCCATGTTTTCAACTTTCATAATCATTTTTCCAACAAAACGCGCTCAAACTTCCAGAAGTAATTGCAACCCTAGTTTTTTATACCTTGAACCAAATGCTGAAACAGCTTGCATCGAATCTCAAGCCTACAATTTTATTCAGTTATTGTTGTTGTTCGAATATTCCAACAACCGCTTAACCTAAATATTTGGAAATTCACACGAATAGTCATGATTCTTAGAACAGTTGATAGACAATCTACGGAAGATATTTTATTTGAACTGCTCCAGTCTAGAGGAACGCAGTAAAACACCAATCTCACTGAGAACCTAATTTTCTCGGTGTCTACCAGGCTAGACACTAACATGAGGTTTCTGCCAGACAGATTGACAGCACTTTCCCAAGGATAAATAAATTCGTAAAATGGCAGCAGGCATAAAAGTTAGCCGGGTCTTTCTTAGTAATCTAGTGACACATCACTTCTCTTTTAAATCTTCCAGGCTGATGGGTTGACCAGTTAAGCGGTCCGAAAGAATGCTAATACCGTGACACTTCACCACTCTGTTACCCTAATGCGGCTAGGTTATGCCTTAGACGTTTTGTGCCTTTTTGTATGCGCTTTTGGTCTTGACACCAAGACTTTCGGAATTCTTACTTTAACCCAATAAGGGAATCATTAGGCTCATATGCCTGGTCTGTTCTCGTAGATGTGTGCACCATTAGCAAGATGACATCAGCGATAAGATCAAAGTATGGGCTGGGTTAGTCTATCATTTTTTTTACAAACGGTGGTGATAATATAAAATTGGCGTTATCGTGTAACAATCTCGTGTCAGTATAAATGGCGGGAATAACAAGAACACCCTGTAAGAACTTGTATATTGAAAATTATTAGGCCTGCTGGTCAACCTGGGTACATATCTCCAAGGTCGACATAATCTTCGTGTCTCCAGGCTTGCAGTCTTTTTCAAAGAATTAGTTTAAAATTTTAGCAACTCACAAAGTAGCTGTAAATTCTCCGACAGCCCACGACAGAATTTTCTATCCATTATGCACATCAGGTAGCTGGAAACCTTCCATCAAATTTGTGAATGGAACGTCAGCTGAAGCAAATATATTCTGATGTGCCTAATGGGACACTAGATGGCCCTTGTAGAGCACATTGAGTTACAAAGATATCAGGTAGAGACTTAAATGCCGTTCATTTGAGTTTCCTGTCTCAACTGCGTGTGTCTAAGGTTCACGGTACAGCAGAGGCTGATCAATAATTTCACTTTTACCGAATGTTCCAGAATGGATAGGACAAGGTCTTTCTGTGTAAGCCAGAGGTGATGTAGTAAGACGCAAAAAATTACTTTCACGATTCAAAGGTTATATACACTTACTAACTCTTACTAATCAGCTATTGTTGTGCTTAATTCTGTTCACCTTCAGGTCAGGTCTATGGCGAATTTCGCAGGGCGAAATTTAGCAAGTCAGCCTCTATCCTCACTATGAACAAATGGGGTAACGAACTGTTCTCACCGCAGTCTAATATGAATAAATTGATGACTCATTTACTCAGCATGTACAGGAAGCACTTTCATTTATACGACATGTGAGGTCCTCTTAAGTTAGACGCTCGAACTTTATATCTTCACTCCTGTAGTATTCTCACCTGTCATATGACCGTCCACTGTAGTTCATTGATTCCTTCGTGTGATTTATTTTATCGTAGTTTAGCCTCTTTACGCCAAGAGGACCAGACGAGAGGACGTATCACAGATCAGTCTAGTACAAATAACCAATTACCTGCTTAGGCTGGAGATGACATGCCTTTGTAACTGCGGTGAAATTCAGAATCGTGGTGGACAGATTCATCAACTGGACACAACCATCTTGACAGATGCTGTCATTCCCAGCATGTGACCGCCAGACGACTGCGATCAAAATTCAGTTGGAGTTCGAGGACTGCAACTCAATGGCTACTGTCTTAATTTGGACTTCAGATAAAAACATACATAAATTCGAAATTCAGCTGGGTTCCAGGTCAGTCTATGTGGAAACCAAGTTGGTTTGCAAATGAGTGTATTTCGCTAAGTTAGAATGTGCTTAAAACACCTTCCGGTGTTTAGGTGTGACGCCACCAGAAGGAAGCACGAGGGCTGGGATACTGCCAGGTTGCCAAAGCCTAGACAAGAGAAGCCGCGAGGCGGAGATCGGTTTGAACCACAGACCTTCCGATCAGCCAATTCGCGTCCTAGCTAATTGGACCAACTTTGATATTTCGGAATCTTTTCTCCTCAGAATATTTGTTTATAACAATTGAGCATCAGTTTATAATCGTGGTACATTTTTCTCTATGATGATGAAGGTGATGCAGAGTTGACGAATCTTTTACACCCTTCAATCTTCCATGATCTCCTCGTAATAAAGTGTTTCTAATTACCCCCTGTCCATGTGTCATCAGAAAAAGTGCAATCCAGCTAGAAGAACTTGTGATAAAAACAATAAAAACCAAAAAGTCATGAGATGACTTCAATACTGCAGCGTTATCACTATCCATGATCAACGAACGTGATTGCTTCATCACGTGATACCATTAGGAACGCCTAATTGGTCGAAATGCTTTGTCAAGCGTTGGGCGTGTCATCCAAGTTATCTAAATCTGGGAGCAGCATTTCTCATATATATTGTTTTCAGAAAGGTTTCAGACAGCTATTTTTCACGAAGTCCGGGAATGAAACCTCGTGCAAGTCTTTCGTATAAATTATTATTTTAAGTCTGCCAATATGTATTGTATTAAACCTGAATGTATCCAGCAAACATCGCTATGCAGATATTTAAGTCATGGAAACCCATTTTCTAAAAAATGCCTGGAATGGTACAATGTTCACCACTTCTCCTCTATGCACGCTAGCAGGCAAACAATTTCGTGAATTTTCGGTTTAGGGGTTGTTTATTTTACAGTAAGTCATCCTTAGTCGACCTAGGCCATTCGGGACTCATAAATTATTAGAGGAAAAGGGCAAACTCCTATAAAAATATTTTAGGCCCACGATATCGACCCACGACAAGTTTGATTCATTATTCCATCCAAATATGTTTGGTTATCTGGCAAGACGCCTGGGATTTCATTAAGACACTCCATATAATAATGTTATTGTAGTGGTCTTCAAGATCACGAAATTCGGAGGAATAACCTCTTAATATATATATTATATATTATATATACAATATGCATTATATATTATATTCTGCAGCGTGCTGTTGTTGAACATATACATGATAATTTTATAACTAATGTAATGTAATACTAATGTAATAATGTAATGATAATAATAATAAAATGCAATATAATACATAACATTTTTCAGTCCGAAACGTACTACTAGAGTAATAATAACTGCAAATTTTACTTTCAGTCTGTTGCCACCATGGATATACAAGGCTTAAGTAATGCCTAATTTTGACTTGTTATCTAAAGAACACATTGAATATGATTTTTGATCATGTCCTACTCAAGCATGTAAGTTAAGCAAGCGCCCCGATATTTTCCGGACACCAAAACAGCTACATATTTTATTCAGTTGTGTATAGTTACTAATAAATATAATTTTACTGCCATAGAAGCAGTACGTTTTAGTTTGGTGCGAATTTCAGCTCTCCTTGTCCCACTTTTCCTTGAAATCTAATTCAATTTGATAACAAATCGTCTGAAATTCAATAGATCTAAAGACGAGGCTTGCATCTTCCAGATCTTGAATGGGCATGTCCCATTCTGCTATATGATCTCATAAGACAAAAATGAAAAAAGGAAGGATTTTCTGGTTGCCTCTGAGCCTACACTCAAATCCGAGCAGTTTGCATTTTTCATTGTTTTTTCTGTGCGAGAAAAACACTTTTCAATCAACATTTTCCTACATTGAAGTTGCTACAGTGGGAACGACGCGGCGGTTTTCCACTTGTTGACTGTCTCTCAAAATTCATCACTCTCAGCTCGTAGAAGACTTCTGTTCTATTAGCCCAGAAGATCTTTACGTTTAAAGGATTGGAATTTTGGATGACGCTCAACAAACACCAAAATCACTGTTTTCTCATAAGTTTACGGCATAGTCTAAAAAGCCCAGCAAAACCCTTCCTTTTCCACTTAAAACATCAGGTGACCGATGGTTGGAACCAGCTCTAGGGATGTCGCAAAGTACGAGAAAATCATCTTTTTTCTCGACATTGTGATTTTCCTTCTGTTTCTTTCGCACTTTGATCAGCTGTTTACAAGAGCCAGCGACCGCTCGCCAATAGACTGTCTTGTCGTGTTGGCTGGCCTATTCAGCTGCATTGAGTAAAAACGAATGATTACACGTGTGGTAAGTAACCTACACAGTCTGAAAATCAGTTAATTATGAAAGTAACACAAGCGGAAGTGGTGAGCAACCCATAGCAAACCACTATTCTGAACGTCTGTTCGAGGTAAATACTTTAAACTATAGCTATGTTTGTACGGTCTGAACCGACTCGACAACTAGGCCGTGTAAACGCATTTGATTTACTAGTATATTTTCTCGTTGAACCTGCTTCTATAGCTGAATAAAAAATGTGAGTGAAAAGAATAGTTATTGTAACCAGCGACGAACATATTACAGATGCATCATGTGCTTTATACAATGTACGTATTCACAAACTGTACCGTGACCAGGCTGCTTAAAATGTTCGCTCTGTCGCGATATATATATATATATATATAAACCTATATTACTATAAAAAAGAGAAATGCACAAATTATGCAGTGGATTTTGGTCAATATCTGTGTAGATTTCACTAGCATGCATCCAGGGCAGAATTTTGAAACGCCCGTAAGCAGTATTAACCGAGAAAGTACTCTTATCTATTTGGAGTGATTGTATTCTTGTATTGACCTTAAGTTTTGTGTACACGGCGGCCCCCAATGTGATGTAAACTTAGTTCTTCACTGTGATTGTGTCAATTTACTGTCAGCGATCATTATGAAAAAGATCGGAGATTTGTAGTAGAATTACATAGCCTATGACTAATTTTGCAGTGTGCTGAATTATTCAGTTTTCGCTGCAGAATAAGTTAAAGATTTCAAACAACAAGCATTCCACTTTGGCATGTTATTGCCACTGGAATTAGCGTTGTATCCGTCTTAGAAGTGTTTGCACCCATGCAAATAAATAGAGGAAAACGTCGGTGGCTCGGTTAGCGTAGATGAACAGAAAGGCGGATGGGACTGTGGAACCCTGCGTGTACCGGAAGGAGACTCATACGGATCAAATACTGAACTACAGCAGCAATCATCCAATAAACCACAGGGAGAGCTGAGTTTAAACCTTATTCAAGACGATGAAGGCACTCTACAGCACCACAGAACTGCAGAAGAGGGAAGTATACCATCTAGAGTACTCCAGAACAATGGATATTCACGGAAGTTTAGCAAGAGAAGCTTGAAGAAAAAGACTATGTGATGTATCAAATGCAACAACCGCAACAAAATCTAAGTCGGACAAACTTGGAGGAGACCATGCACACGAATAAAGGAACGCAACGCGACGCGGCGGAGACATGACACCTCGTCCTTGATATCCATACACGAGGAACAAGAAGGCCGAAAATTCGATTTGGAAAACGCAAAAATTTTGGCATAAGGAGACACGAGACATGGAAGAGAATTTCCGGAATCATGGTACTCCACGCCGGATTCGATCGAACTGGATCCAATTTACGCACCTCTACGTGCGAAAGACCAACATCTTAACCGGAACACTCAAGGGGACCGAATATTGGATTCACAAACAAAGTAACAAGGAACTCCTTGAGGGCAGATCAATAATGGTCACAAGCAGGGAATTGAAAAAACAAAGGTCACTCCAGCATCGACCAGATTACGGCGGCGAGGGATGTCAAGCTCAAAGGTCACGTGGGCATCGGCGAATGGGGACACAGGACAAATGAGCAACCAATGGAACTGCCCGACCGAACACCTGATCGCGATCAAAGGTCATCCCTTGCTATTGACACACGCACAACACTACTCTACGCACAACCACTGCCCACTAGCACGCACCACTACGCAACCCAATGACGCACCGATGATGTCAGCTCGATTGGTGATGAAACGTTTGCTATCAAATTGCCCAGCTAAGTGAACAAGCCAACGACCATGCAAATAAAATTTGCTGTAGGATTCCAATCATCACCTTATACAGAGCATCTTCCAGCGGTAACTATCAATCATTCTGATACAATCGCGAGCGAGAGAAAAGCACTGGCTTCATATACCCTGGATGGTTTATTCCTCGAATTTGGGGAAACGCTGGTTCGGTCAGTTTTTGAGCATTTAGGCGGAAAGCTGAAATTCTCCCATTGACTGGTGTTGCCACGATCGATCAAATACGTTAAAATTGTCAGCAGTTGTGTGAATTAAAGCAATACATTTTGTTACCCAATAATATTTGCGTTTAGCTTCGGGCTTTATGCGAAGAGTTTTTGGCTTTCAAACCAAGGGTAATCTCTTCCAGATAGGGATTCGTATCACTTATGAAATGATAAGGTATTCATCTTTTAGTGATACTTATTTTTTTTGGTTTTAGTTTTGCAACAAGAAAACTGTTCACGGTGACGCCTCGGAAATCAGTGCACGTCGCCAGCAAGGTAAATTTGGGAAGACTTTTTTATGACGGGTCATTTTCATTCACGTGACACTGGACTACGTCACTCGGCCTGCTATGCAGATTGTACCGTGACCAGGCTGCTTAAAATGTTCGCTCTGTCGCGATATATATATATATATATATAAACCTATATTACTATAAAAAAGAGAAATGCACAAATTATGCAGTGGATTTTGGTCAATATCTGTGTAGATTTCACTAGCATGCATCCAGGGCAGAATTTTGAAACGCCCGTAAGCAGTATTAACCGAGAAAGTACTCTTATCTATTTGGAGTGATTGTATTCTTGTATTGACCTTAAGTTTTGTGTACACGGCGGCCCCCAATGTGATGTAAACTTAGTTCTTCACTGTGATTGTGTCAATTTACTGTCAGCGATCATTATGAAAAAGATCGGAGATTTGTAGTAGAATTACATAGCCTATGACTAATTTTGCAGTGTGCTGAATTATTCAGTTTTCGCTGCAGAATAAGTTAAAGATTTCAAACAACAAGCATTCCACTTTGGCATGTTATTGCCACTGGAATTAGCGTTGTATCCGTCTTAGAAGTGTTTGCACCCATGCAAATAAATAGAGGAAAACGTCGGTGGCTCGGTTAGCGTAGATGAACAGAAAGGCGGATGGGACTGTGGAACCCTGCGTGTACCGGAAGGAGACTCATACGGATCAAATACTGAACTACAGCAGCAATCATCCAATAAACCACAGGGAGAGCTGAGTTTAAACCTTATTCAAGACGATGAAGGCACTCTACAGCACCACAGAACTGCAGAAGAGGGAAGTATACCATCTAGAGTACTCCAGAACAATGGATATTCACGGAAGTTTAGCAAGAGAAGCTTGAAGAAAAAGACTTCTCAACAACAGCAACAGCAAGAAAAAGCCACCAGACGGGTAGTACTGCCTTACATCAAGAACATATCAGAACTCGCAACCAGATTATTGGCCCACAAACCGAATGCCACCCCAAGGAAATTAACCTCCGGACCGAAGGACAACTGAGACAAAACCAAGAAGAACAATGTGATGTACCAACTCAAATGCAACAACCGCAACAAAATCTAAGTCGGACAAACTTGGAGGAGACCATGCACACGAATAAAGGAACGCAACGCGGCCTTCAGGAGACATGACACCTCGTCCTTGATATCCATACACGAGGAACAAGAAGGCCGAAAATTCGATTTGGAAAACGCAAAAATTTTGGCATAAGGAGACACGAGACACGGAAGAGAATTTCCGGAAGCATGGTACTCCACGCCGAATTTGATCAACCAGATTCGATCGAACTGGATCCAATTTACGCATCTCTACGTGCAAAAGACCAACATCTCAACCGGAACACCCAAGGGGACTGAATATTGGATTCACAAACAAAGAAACAAGGAACTCCTTGGGGGCAAATCAATAAAGGTCACAAGCAGGGAACTGAAAAACAAAGGTCAATCCAGCATCGATTAGATTACGGCGGCGAGGGATGTCAAGCTCAAAGGTCACGTGGGCATCGGCGAATGGGGACACAGGACAAATGAGCAACCAATGGAACCGCCCGACCGAACACCTAATCGCGATCAAAGGTCATCCCTTGCTATTGACACACGCACAACACTACTCAACGCACAACCACTGCCCACTAGCACGCACCACTACGCAACCCAATGACGCACCGATGATGTCAGCTCGATTGGTGATGAAACGTTTGCTATCAAATTGCCCAGCTAAGTGAACAAGCCAACGACCATGCAAATAAAATTTGCTGTAGGGTTCCAATCATCACCATATACAGAGTATCTTCCAGCGGTAACTATCAATCATTTTGATACAATCGCGAGCGAGAGAAAGGCACTGGCTTCATATACCCTGGATGGTTTTTTCCTCGAATTTGGGGAAACGCTGGTTCGATCAGTTTTTGAGCATTTAGGCGGAAAGCTGAAATTCTCCCATTGACTGGTGTTGCCACGATCGATCAAATACGTTAAAATTGTCAGCAGTTGTGTGAATTAAAGCAATACATTTTGTTACCCAGTAATATTTGCGTTTAGCTTCGGGCTTTATGCGAAGAGTTTTTGGCTTTCAAACCAAGGGTAATCTCTTCCAGATAGGGATTCGTATCACTTATGAAATGATAAGGTATTCATCTTTTAGTGATACTTATTTTTTTTATTTTAGTTTTGGAACAAGAAAACTGTTCACGGTGACGCCTCGGAAATCAGTGCACGTCGCCAGCAAGGTAAATTTGGGAAGACTTTTTTATGGCGAGTCATTTTCATTCACGTGACATTGGACTACGTCACTCGGCCTGCTATGCAGATTGCACCTTTTCGCCAAGTTGATATTTGCATTACCCGTTAAACTCTGTCAAACAGGGTTTGAATATTTAGTCATTAATAGGCTGATTGGGCAACGCGATTTAATTGGCTAATGAAAGCGTACCCTTTTATATTATCACATGAATATGGTAATATCATGTATATTGCTAAATATATATAACAATTACCATCTTAAGCATCTTATATAAACGACACCGACGATGGGTACATATAGCTGAATGTAGAGTAGAACTGGCCGCGGAAACTCGACCCATCATAACACAGCGCTGCGTACACATCTGATCAAAAATGATGCATGAAGATGAATAGATTTCGGATAAGACTTAGCAAAAGCCATCCTGTCACACTTTAGAAAAACTTCTGGCTGTGAAAAATTCGAAGAGTGAGGAAACTACATTGAAATTCTGCAAAGGAATAACGTAGTGAATGGTGCCATTAGCTTCTCTGGATTAAACTGCCTCAAAGCAAGAATGAAGGTAAAATTTTCTGTAAAGTACCGGTACGTACAAGTAGGGCGCATAAGGAGTAACTCGAAATATGCGCTAATCAGCAACGCCATAAAAATATTCTTTGACGAATAAAAAGACAGCCAATCCAGTGTCGCTTGTCCATTAAACAAACTGAATAGTCAATGAAGCTGGCGCTCTTCATCAAAATTCAACAGGGTGACAAACGTTCACTTTAGGACAGCTTATTCAACCAAGAGAAGTAGAGTTCGCTACCTGAAAATGCATGTTTAACATGAAAAGAGGTCTTACAAGTTTGACCTGTCAGTGATTGTGAAACTAGGCGGACAATAAGCAAGGGACTGACAACAGCATGCAGGATGACTCACTCCCAGCACTGAAAAAGCTAAAGGACGCAGTCTTCTACTCACTATTCACAGTGTGACAGATGAAAGAAGTTCTACAGTTTTCTAAAACGACGATCAAGTTTTCACATTAAGGAGATGGAGATGGCTGTTGTTGTCTCGAAATTGGTCTAATTTGTAAAGCGAACAACGTTCATTCGCATCAGGGAAGAAAAGTGCTTGTGAAGAGCAATGCTGATTGCCTAGTTGACGAACGGATATTGGACTTCGTCTCTACTGTGGAAAAGATGTGAGAAAAATGTAAGAACAATGTTAGGAATGGGACCGACGTCATTTAGGAATGTTTGCCGATGGAAATTAGGCAACGCGGAAACACTGCGCAACAGTCTAAGCAAGATCATCTGCCTAGAATAGTAAAAATGACTTGATCATCATTTCATCAAGCTGTATCAGATCAGGTGAAATCCTGATTACAGAATCACAAAACTCCCCGATCAGAGAGCGTCACCAGTCAACTGCGGAAATCCGCAAAATATGCATGATGGAGATGAATAAAACCTTGTATACAGTTAGCAGACCACCAAAATAGGTCCGTCGTTCTACTTCAAAGCAGACTGTTAGCACATGTGGGGTGCCTTTACGTGTATATGCGTGGTCTATGAGGATTTATCAGTGTGACCTCGCTTCTCGTTAACATTCATGTTCTGACATTAACTATTGAAAATCTGAATAACATTATGGCCAGCAACTTGTATCTTCTTCACAGTAGAAGAAAAGGGTTCTTCCTCTTGGACATACTTTATTTCAACAGGAGAAACACCCAAGCAACCTACGTGACAGAGCACTTTTTCAAAGTCACGGTCTGTTTTACGTATATGAATCAGAACCCCAGAGAAGCCAGTAAAAACCTATGTGATCTGATGAATTCCTAGGTTTGATTTCCCTTGCTAACAGCTGGTAAACCCATCAAGTGCTCCATACGCTGCAGTTGAGTTTAACCCAAATAGAAAACGATTGTTTCCCGCCCCGCACCAGTGTAGGCCGGTAAAACAATGAGTCACTGCTTTGATGTAGATAGAGTCAGCCCTTGTTGTCGATGTTCCGTTGTTTCAATTCGAAAGATAGTTGATTGTCATTCATCCAAAAGATAGATGCAGAAGATAGATGGCTAAGTGGTTCAAGCCAAAACCATTTCAAACTTATCAAAGAGAAGCCACTTTTGTGCCAGACAATGTTGAAATATCGTGAAATCAGAAAATTATTCCCATCTGAGAGTTTGAAAACCGAAGCAATCAGATGTCTTTTCACTTTTCAGCAGAATCTTTCAAAGTAACAAAATGATAAAACTTTTGAACCAGAAAATGGTTTTTTTGAAGCGGAACAAACTTAGAACCGAATCCATTTGGTGCAAGACTGACGAGTCACAGAAGAAACACTGAAGGTCTGTGAGAGCTGTCTTATAGATCAAGACTGTTTATGGCAAACGACCGTTTGGATAATATCCCCTCTCTGCTAAAAGAGCTTGAATACCCAACGTATTATTGGTATACCTCTGCTAAGATTTATGGGGAATCACGTTTGGCGCTTGAGATTATCTTGGTTGGAATACAAATCCTACATATTTAGGTTACGAGAGAGAGAGTGGACGGAAGTGATACAGACTAGTTGTACAGACTGGTGGAACAGCGATAATAGACACCTACATTTTTGGAAGAAGATTCTGAGGAAAGGAGAAAGAGAATTCTGAACAAAAGCTGGTATTCAGGTACAAACATCACTCGCCTGAATTGAGTGAAAAAGAACCAGCTGGACATTAAGAAAACTACAAATTCGGCAACTCTCAGGAAACCACCTTCTGAATTCATTTAAATGGCAGATGTCTATGACAGGAAACCATAGGCTTCTTTTCTACACAGGTGGGTTGGTCGAACCCGTTAGTGGGTTACTGTCCAATGATATTTTTTGGAATTCTTCATTTAAATTTATTTGGGGTGCATGGGAGTGAACGGGAGACTGTTTAGCTCCCTGTACTGTTAAGGTGTTACGTCAAATTCGAAAATATGATTTCAAAGGACGACGTTCACCCACACGTTTTTCCCCTTTTACGTATATTTGGGCTTTGCACGTCAAGTTATTGAATAATCACCATGATCATTGCTAAATCATGCCTGCGCTCATGTAGGTAAGTGCAACCTAGTGGTTATCGGAACACAAAACCCAACGAGGGTGAAAACTTGACCAAAAAGACCCAAAGTTGAAAGGAAAGACCAAGTGTCCCATCTCTGTACGCCAACTTGAGAAGAACAAATGTGGACGAAATTGCTGAGATTTTTTAATCTGATCACATGCTTATAATAGTCACCAGGAACGTTCCAAGCCTAGAACTCGATTCTACCTAGATTTGTCCAGAGGATCCATGGATGTTCTGAAGAAATATTCCCGAACTTTCACCATTAATCAGATGAGTGCCTGAGTGAGTCAAGTAATGTCTATACAAGTAAGGAAAACCCGGAACCTCCACTGCCGTATGAGGTGATTACCATGCATTTTATCCTTTACTAGACAGTCTGGGACTGTGGACCAAATTGCCACATGTTCCGTCTATTCGGGCTCCTTTGATAAAACCGAATAAAGCCGAAAATTCAATGTTCACGTCTATACAGGGAAGTCCATGGGTGCCTAGTCATTCTATTCGTGAACTTTGATCAGCATTTATTGTTAGACCGGTGTAGGTGTTCTCGTAAGCATACTACCAAATGGAAAACTGGACCATTCAAATTCTATGAAACTTGTTATGCATCCCAGAAGGTTTCTACCAAAACTCTTGTGATTTATGACGAAAGCTGACTTGTCTTGCAGCTTAGCGACTACAGGGGATTTTCAGTGAGTAGACCGATTGCGGATTACGATTTAAAAGCATGTAGCACGTAGAGAGCCTCGTTCGTTCATCCATATACAGGTTAAGTTAACTCATGATATGCGCACCCAGGAAAAATTATTTTCATGTAAATCTGAGTCAGAAAGACCATCGTGTCCTGACCCTTGTCATTTTTAAACATTCAGTTATAAGTTTAAATGGCTGTGGAAATTCTTTCTACGTTGTCTTGTGGTGAGATACAGAGGCAAATATATGAAGGAGAATGATTGGTTTTAAACGATGTAAAACTCTGTTGCTTTTTTCAAAAGGTTGGACAACCGTTCACTCAACATGTCATCTAAGATGCGCTGCATCTAAGCCAGCTTCGGACTTGTTCAAGAAATAGGACTTGTTCATCCTAACGAATAACCTCATAGTTAGCAAGCCTTCGGCTTTCAAGTTGATGACTCTATTGTGGTAAATATATCAGACTACTTGGACTCAAAGTCGTTTACGCTGCTTTGGAACTGGTCGGTGGGAGAAAAATAGATCAGGACACGTGACCATATGTCCAGCGGCAATAAGCTCACACTCAAGGTTGGTTTATAACAAAGTGATAAAGATATACGGCCATATGACAACTATATTCAAGGCTTCATTTGAGTACGTTTACCGACTAAGTCATTCTGTTGCTCTTCCCTCCCAGTGAAAACAAAGTCCACATTTAGGGAGTAATCTAAACTTGCCACTTCAGGACATACAAAACCGACAGTTTACCTCATGGACGGTGTTTAACTTATGATTTCTGTTTTTCTAAGAACTCCAGATAGCGTTCTCAGCACTCGATGAAAACAACAGTGGGCATATTGAGAAACGGGAGCTGCGAAACGCTCTGAGTGCTATTGGTGAAGTGGTAACAGAGAAGGAACTGGATGAAATGGTCAAAATTATTGAACGCCAGAGTACGTTCTCCGCATTTCTCTAGGTTTGTTTTTCATAATGTATGATGCCAAAGTTAGGGTTTCACAGGTCTTTCTTCCTTTTTTATCGAAACTGAATCTGGACTACAAACTTTTATTTACATATCCCCTCAGCTAATCAGACCTATCGACCAATTTCTTTGTTTTCGTGGTTGGATCTCCAGTAGGTTGAATCACTCACTCCATCTTCCGAGCACGACTTGATTCGCGGTTATTTTCAATTTTCAGGCTAACAGGAAATGTTCTACAAAATCCCTGGTGAAATTCTGCCTGCAGCTCTAAACTATCTATTGGAATGAGACAGAAAACATTCAATGAATAATCTGGCTAGTGATTACCTTATCCGGACAACGACTGGGTTAAAAATAACTTCTGGATCTCTTAAGGAAGAGTCTAACTGATTCATAGAATGCTGTTCGGGACAACAATGGTGAGAAAAAACTCTTGAGGAAATAAGCGAGAGAAAACAGGAAGACAGAATGAAAGGACTCATTAGCTTAGGGTGAGCTACATGTTTGTCACTGCGTCATCCTGAAATTAACCTAATAATTTTGACTGTCTGAGTGGTGGGTGAACGGAATGCACCATTTAGTAAGACGAGGTATGCAATGCTCGTCAAATAGAGGCTAGACAACTTTGTTCTGACAACGGTATAACCAGAAAGTGCCATTACGTACGTTGGAGAGAGTACTGGTGCACGACGTGGTGTTGATTTTGTACTCCTAAAACCAGTCTCACAGACATGGAAAGGCCAGACGAATCACTTCAATTTTGTTTTGTCTAACGATGTTAGAGTATCGTTTAAGGCAACTTACTGACAAATGCAGCATTTAAGCGGTGCCAAAACGGCGACAAATTGCAGCTGATTTAAGAAATACTGCGGCCTTCATAGCGATGAATCACGAGCACCTGTGGATTTTCCGAGCAGAATGTTGAAAACAAACTAACGTGCCTCCCAAAGAATGTTCTGTTTCAATAATGGACAGAATTCAGTCTACAATTTTTACCAGTTTTCCTTGCAACAGAATTTCTGCACTGCACTCTAGAATAGACGAACGTTAAATGGAACTTGTCACGAATTTCAAAACAAATTGATCCAATATTACACCCTACTGTCAGTGTCTTTCTTGTTTCCTGTCCGTGATCACACAACCTTGTTTCAAAAAAACATGAGCTCGTGTGTCAACAAGATGAATGAATTGCTTTTATACAACACACCTGAGTAACTCGCAGACACGGCCTTACTAATTTTGGTTCACTCAATTCTTTCTACGACGCTTTTGCCATCCAAGAAAGCGTATAGAAATGAAGAGCTGCTCTGGCTAGTTTCAAGTATTTTTGCTCTCTGGTGAGATCACCGCAAAAACTACAATATTGCTCCCAACAACACTGATAAAAAACTATGCAGATATAATCACCACCGTTATCGCCACAACCGACAGCACTGTCACAAAAATTAATTCTTCCAAAATGGATGCGAATAACTGGCGACGTGACCGAATCCGGAGGTTCACGAGAAATTGGATGAGACCCCAAGAGGTTGCACGCAAGACCTTGATCGGCCTTCTCCTTTTCTGAGCTCTTTTCACTATATCTTTAATAAATAGATGGGCTGTACACGCCGTGGTTATACGGTCAGGTTCACTTATTTTGACGGCCCACAACCGGTTTCGTTCATCTTGGGGTTCATCGGGTAGGCACAGCCCCCTACTTTTCGTCAACATTATGGTCTAAAAATTGCAGAAATTAGCGAAATACACTCATTTGCGAGTAACTCACCTGGAACCCAGATTAATCTCTCGTTTCTGATGAATCCAGCACATTCAGTTGCCTGGAAACACCACAAATGAGAGATTCAGCTGGGTTCCAGGTGAGTCCCCTGCAACACCACATTTGTTACGAAAATGAGTGTGTATCGCTTGTCTTTGATCTCCATTTTTGGTTGGTTTTCAGTCTAACCATGTTTGTTTTAATTTGCACCAGCTAAAATGGACCGTTTCCACCGTGTCACTTCTTTGCCAGAAAGCGGTTCGAAAATTGGCTTTCGTGAGTTTTGTAACTTCATGAACAGATTCGGTGAAGACGAGATGGAGAAAAGGAATAAATTGCGTGGAATACTACGTGTAAGTGTACTCCCGTCAGGTCCTGTGACATTATTATCCGTTGAAAAAACACAAAGATGTTCTGACTCAATATCGACTCCCGAAAAGTTGATCTATACAATAGTTCTGTCCCTGATATTGGTCAAAAATGGTCCACCCAAATAAAACTTACGTACAGAACATAATCTATTCGACTCCATTTCTAGTGCACACGATGGAGATATTCTAAAACTCAGTGGTCTATTTTGTTGAACATAAGGCTGTTGTTAGCAATCGGAAAATTAATAGATTTTTGTTGGCATCATGGTCGTGCAATCTCTAACATTCTACAAGATCTCTCTGAGGCTACAGATTTAATACGGTTTTACATTTTACGTACTCGGTTTGCAGGTCATTTGCATGTAATTAATTTAAAGAGGGGTCAGCTAACTTCCAATGTTACGAAAGACAAAAGGTGCTGTAAATCAGAACTTTTGAAAAGGTAATCGAAACCGGTTTGATGATAGAGCGCTCGGAAACTTGTTATTAATGTTAACTTATCTAAGTGCTACCCATATTAACCGATATGAGTGTATTCAGCTGTGGGAGCTTCTAGGTGGTTACTCATAACCACACTTCTTAGTTTCGTCGAACAGTTTGGCCAGATAGTTGATACCTTTTTCTCTTCTCTCGGTGCATATTCACCACAATGACGGTATGGGCAACGTCTCCACACATGACAGAATTACATGTAGCGTCTTCACAGCTGCCACTGTTACGGTGAATAGTTTCGCCGAGGAAAACCGTATTACAGGGGCTGCTCCGAAGTCGGACAAGATGTTTACGTCAAAATCAAACAGCTCTTTCTTTAGTATTTTGTCCACAGCGCGTTGATTTTAAAGACATTCAGGCGCCACTACATACGCAGCACCGAAATTAGTAAATCTCTTTTACGCGGGTAGTAAGAATACGTCGAATTTGTGTTCAAGATTCCAAACAATGAGCAGATTCAGGCCAACTGAGGAAAGCGTAACTTGAACTGCGCTTTTGAAGAATGAGTGGGACTGGTTCATGTTCAGGTGTTTGTTAAACACACTTTTCATTAGCCATCTATGCCAGGGTAACATGCTATTCAGCAACTAATGGGAAGCTGGATAGTTCATTTTTTAAGAGAGATCTGCTGCATTTGCATTTCCGACTTTTCCTAAACAAAAGATAACCATACATTACTCCTTGGTAACTCAGATGAAATTGACTTTATTCGAATTATGAGGTCTCAGGAGGGGTAAGTTATTTAATTTTCCAAAGCTTTGTATTCTTTGATATCATTCTTTCCCCAAACCGGATGAGTCGGAAGCAAGTTCCTTTTTGAAAGTGTTTGATTATAGGGTGATTCTGCACGGATTGCCAGGGCAAAGTTGGCAACCAATTTCATGTTAGTCGTTCGGTTTCGGGCCTGAACCAACATCACCCATGCTTCTATAAACTTGGCTCTTATAGGCTTGGAGCGCCTTGCATTCTTGATATATTCCTTCCCACAGTTCATCAGCATGTAAAAATTAACAAAGATTATATATAAACATTTCATTAACTTATTTGTCTCGTTAGACAAACTAATGACCTAAACATCACGCCAAATTTTTATTCCCTGTAAGGTCTTTGAATTGGATTATTTTGCATATTGTATGTAACCGGGTGCTTCGACTGTTAGATGAATTGAGTCATCTAGCTGTGAACCTTCCATCACCGGTTACGTGGAGTACACTAGCCAGTTTGCTTAGCCGAACAATGGCTTTTAGGCAGGGTGAGAGCATCAGTTGCGTAGTGTACACTACCAAGTTTGCTTAGCCGAACAATGGCTTTTAGGTAGCATGATGCATTGCCATTCTCGTAAATATTTCTTCAATAGTAATAAACTGGCATTCTAATGATGCTGTCTGCATGAGATAAATCACTGAATGATTGCCAGTCAAGCCATTTTGAGTTAACGAAAATCGTTCACTTAAATTTTTAGACATGGGAGTTGAACAAAAACAGCTCTTTGGCGAAAGCTGAACTACACCAGGCGCTACTCGACTGCGGTATTGAGATCAGTTGCGATAAAGTGAACAAAATCATTGCAGAGCTTGATGCGGACCAAAGCCATCGCACTGATTACAACGGTGAGTTACAAAAACCAAAGATTCTGTTTAGTCGATACAGATTTATTCGGCCGCTCCAAAAATCATCTGAACAACAGTTACCGATTATTTCAAAATTCCAGTGTCACAGCGGCTGTATGATCCTGTAGAAGCAGCCTAGCTAGGCAGTCTGCTACAAATGTTTTGTCACCAATTCAGTGGTGTGATGCTTCGTTTGTAGGCTTTCACAGTGCTGGGTTTGTGCCCATCTTTGACCTCCACGGTTCGTTTCGGGCAATCTTCCGACTGTCTGTTCCATGGTTATTATTCTAGCCAACTAATTCGTCTGCCGTACGGTTAGTTTCCCTTTTACCTCGTCCCAATAAGTTGTAGTGGTAGGTATAGTGGATTGATTTCTACGTCTCGGTTGATTGCGCTTGAAGCGGAGTGACATGTGATCATAAGCCCCGCTACTTGTAATGTGTTTTTAGTTTGCCAAGATCTCCATTCTCCATGGATCTAATTGGTCTTTCTCGATCATTTTGTAATAAAACCTGGATGTAACCTTATGTTTTTCTATCCTTGTAGATAGTTTCTGCCCTGTTTATTTAATATGGTGTTTATGGCGGTCTATGCAATTGATTCAGTAAAGAGTATTATACATCCTCCATCACGAAGAGACTGGACCTTACCGTGATGTGACGGTTTGTGCATCTCAGAAGTCCACTGATCTATCCTGGGGAGGGTCCCGCGACACTCACTCATACCATGTTTGTCAATGGTTAGAGGTCTGACAAACACAGTCTCCTGGCCCTCCAGGCTAGGGGTTGGAACATGTGATGACTTATTCCGTAGAAATGGTAATGCATTTGCATTTCCCGTCAAATACCGCTGCCTTGTGGTTAGGCTTTTGAGCCAAAGGCTTTGGTTGAGGATCATAATCATCCTCCTGTCTAGACGTGGGCGCCCTGACATTACCCCAGCCCACGTACAACCAGGACATACACAACTAACAATACTCTCACGCCACATCGACCGTTGCGTGGTGCCATCAGCCGGGTCGCCTTAATTGCTGCATACGTCAGTGAAGCATTTGGTGTTGACGCTGATCTCATGCTGTAGATGATGGTGATGATCAGTCATCCTCTGCGTCAGTATTCATATCAACTTTCCAGATCCAGAGGTACGAAAGTGGGATAAATAGATCAATTTTAGCTGTATTAACTATGCTGCGATTTCAGAAACAAATGGCAGCGATGTCATTTACATAGCGGATCCAAAATTCTGGGTTGAATATCGTAACGCAATTTTTTTAAATTTTTCATATTAATATTTCGGTGACGGATCTGTCTCTGAGGGATCCAAGTAGAGTACCTTTCAGTGGTTGGTAACCTTGTTCACTCAATATTTTGTGTAAGCCTTTCGGTTTTATCGCAATCCAGGGGACTCTTGGTAGCTCTGCCTGAAATAATGTCTGCTGGTTTGCTTGATGATCCAGACTGTTTGGTTGTACTACTATTTGGTTGTACTTTTCACATCATCAACATTATGAATTACCTGGGAAATGTTTCAAACATGCCTTAAGGAAGAATTGTTTCCAAATACAACTGGAACAGCAAAGTGAATCAATTAAACGAACTGTATTGTGTGGCATAGTCATATGTGGCATCACAGTAGAGTAACTAAAACTGAAACGAATAACTTATAACTGTAACAATGAAGAAAATATAAAGATTGAGGAGGAAGACCAGTGAAGACGCAATAAACCACGTAGTGCATTGAATGGTTCCAGCGGGATGGAAGAAAACTTTTCCACGGTGGAAGAAACACTAAGCACATATCTAAATGATTGTGCTAGAAAAAAATTTAGGGCAAGGTATCCTTCAGGCTAACGTGACTTCCGGGGTCAAAAATTCTAAATCTCATTGCGAGCTAGCTGAAATCGAATTGAATTCTAACATGGTCATTCCAGGACCTAAAAATCTCGGGACTATCTAATAATGACCACAAGTAAGCAGTTATGTATGTTCTCATACCAGCGTCCGACATATGGTTGACTTGCTTCACTACGCATCACGCTGAATGCACGACAGCACCTTTGGCGGAGACCACACCGTCCCAGTTGATAAACAATTTTAGGCCTCTTTGACGACCGGTTACTTCCTTCTGAGGCTCATCAGGTAGGCGCATTCCTTGAGTTTCCGTCGAGATTATTTTCTGCTTGAACCAAATCACACGAAGTTTGACAGACAAATGAGTGATTTTTATACCACCTCGTTTTTCACAAGCAATTCATTTGAATACCAACTCAGGGGGAACATCGTGAAAAGGAGATCCGGCTTAGATTCAACATGGTCTCCAGTAAAAAACATATTGGTATGCTAGTGGGTGTGAATTTCTTAGTACGTATCAGCGTTTAGGCATTGGATATGGCTTCAAACTTCTTTATTTATTCAAAAAGTTTGGCTGTTGGTCTGTGCGCCGAGGTTGGCAGTTGCACTTCAAACGTCGCGTCACCAGTCAAGGGTTGATTGGGTCCTCGAATATATGATGTAAATACGTAAAACTGTAAAACACTCGCTACCTCAAGTACTACTGCCTACACCAATTGTTGCTGGACAGTTTTTGGCTGTGATTCTCCCCTTTTATTGGCTCAAAGTGAATGTGCATATTCCATGCGTAGTGATAATGATCAAATTAGAAGGCAAAAACACAACACCAGAATGATTAATATAGGAATCCTGTCATTAGGTGAAGTTGAAGTATAGAATGTTTCAACTGTTCAGACATTGAGCCTAACCGAAGAATCTAGCGAATAAATGTGGAACCACATCCAGTTGTGGCAACTAAGAAAATATCTCACACGCATCCCGTTATTCGAGCTTACTAACGGGTCACCTACTGCTGCCGAGCAAGTGGTCTTGGGATCTTACAAGAACTTGTAATCTACAGGTACTAAAATCAGCCGGAGTTACTCAAATGTTCATAATATTTAGCATCGTGCTTCATACATCATTCTACATATTTCTTCGAATTTGTCGACATTTTAGCTGGTTTTATAGGCTTCAGATTATACTACCCAGCGATGAAGTCATCTGAATAGGGATCAAATCACTTGCAGGCTGCAATTTCTGGATTCCTCTGACGGACTAATAAAAAATTATGTACTTTACGACTTATATGTGTGGTGGAAAACATGCTAGTACTATCTCTATTTCCAGGTTAGAAGTTCAATTTTTGGATTTTTAGTAATAAATACCCTCAATGCACAACGACCATTTACTAAATATGATGTATGTGAATTAGGCGACTTACATTGTTCGCGCGTCGAATTCATTCGCAGAAAAGCATTTTATCATTGCATGTTTTATGGTTCATCTTCCACCTCAATCATACCGTTAGAAGTTCATTAGAAACGTTCCCAGTTTTTGCCACCGTATTTCTTTGCATAGCTTTGGTGAGAGAACATTCCTATTTCACCTCTACCCACAATATATCCGGTGTGTATATTCATTTCTTTTTATTCTGTTTTACTTCAGAACTGATAGATTTCCTGCTACCATGAAGAAGGATCAGAAATGTTCACCTTTACTTTATTTGAACCATTTGTTGTATCACCACTTTTCCTGTTAATAGTCGGTCAAATATGACTTTGACAAACGTGTGTACACCATGTAGCATTAGAAATTCCACGGAACCTCTCAATAAAAGGTTTTGAAAATACCGTCACTTTGTACTCAGTATACGAGACTTGGATAAGAAGTTTCTCTATCGAAAGGTACCTTTTAATGCCTCGAGAATTGCACGCAATGTTCTCATTCTTTTAGGGTTTTACGTTTCTCTTTTGACTCTACGCGTTTTCCGTGTATCTTTGCCCAACAAGAACAGGAAACTCTGGATTGGAGAAGTCTGTCCACCCGGGAATATTTAGTTTCGTTATTCTCACCCAACACTACATAATGGAGGACACTTACATCAGTTTCCTCTGCCCAAGTAGTTCATGCTACCCTTAGCCTGACACTGAAAATGCAATATACGTTTATCTGAGGGTCCCCAGTGAGAAAAAATCCCTATATGTTCAACTTAAGAACTGGGATCAGTCACTGTCACGCTGGTTTGTCCGTCTGTGTGCAAGATTTGACAGACCCACAATGCAAACAAAATTTTCCACGAAGCTGTTCCATTATTCATGTTAGTCAGGATTTCACCAGCTGGTGAAGGAAATTTTTTTTATGGACTCACTGCTTTCCAGCTAACGTCTGCTTAGCACAATGATGATTCGTGACCCAAGGATATATCACATTGGTCATCCAGTGATGCGACTAATTTCCCCGTGTATTTCACCTGAAAAATTCTTCCGGACGACACATACTGCATTACCGTTCTCACAATCCAGGGAGAAGAACTCGAAGTTGTGCAACGTCTTATGTATATTGAATGTTGTATTAGTTCTGATTGTATTGTGACAGATGATATCAATGTACGAAGCTGCAAGGCTTGAGTTGCACTTGCTAATTTAAGACACCTATAGCGTCAAAGCGATATAGCCCTGAATCTCAAGGGACGTGTGTATCAAGCTACATTGCGGGCTGTTTTATTGTATGGCTGTGAGATCTGGCCTGTTCAGGGATCGAACTGAGACGTCTTCAGGTGTTGGACAACTGTTTTCTCAGAGCCATAGTTCGTGTGGGTTGGTGTCGGCGAGTCCGTAACAAGGCAAATACAATGCCCACTGAAAAATTTGCCCGGCACCAGAAGTTCCGTTGGTTAGGCTATGCGTTGCGTGTGCCGAGCCATCTTTTGCCAAAAAGAGAGTGCTGTTTTCCATGTTAAAATCACAGAGGTGGGCAACCCTTGACCTGGGAGAGAGGTATGAAGGAAGTTACGAAACGCTGGGTGTTGTTGGTGCTAGTCGCCTTACAGGATGAGGACCACGTGATCCTCGCTGCGCCTGGTTGGAGAGGCTGCTGTTCGAAATCAATAGCGTTCTTGTTGTCAGTTCCTATCCAGATTGCCTGCATGCGTGTTTGGAGGTGTGGGCACCTTGGAATGATTGTGGTAACTTAGCACTTAGTCCCTTTCCTGTCCACCTTTATTCCTTCCTTCACCTTAAGGCTTTCAAATAAATCATGCTTGTAAGGCAGCAAAGCATCAGTGTTGAACGCGCACGTCACGCTTTCCATGATGATCATGATGATCACCGGTCTTAATAAAGTCGCCGCAAAGTTTGAGAACTAACACATCGAGTAACATTCACTCTCAACAAGCAAATGGTGTTCTGTTAAGGGGCACCAACTAATCTGACATCAAGGCTTACGAAGGTTGTTGAGTGAACTGTTCGCCGTGCTAGGTAATGTGGTAGAACATTGGTAGCCTGGGTGAATCCATTGGTAAGTGATCAGATGGATATCGATCTGTCCGCAAGGCTTGACAAATAACTTGCAATCGTTTCGTCACAATTTGAATAGACATCTGCAGCGCGCTGAGTAGCTTCTCTCTACATGCTTCCACCCATATGGTTTAAAAATGGTACTTTGGAGCCATGCCCTGACTATCTATCATAAAAATTGCATTTGGAGTCCAATCGCTCTAAGTGTGAACTGCGTTGCTTTGTGGTTTGTCGGTTCCCGAGCTGCGATGCTTCATGGTTCACCTTCCTCGTGTTCTACTGGTTAATGGAGTGCCTTCCTCGCCTTCTTTTTTAAGTGGAAAATAACCGGGTTTGTATGAGATCAGTCAATCTGTTCAGGCTTACAAAAATCGGATCACAGAAACCATGACCATGTTTAAAGGGCTTGAACATATTTGAAGCAATCCATAGAACTTGCCTACAGTATGCACAACATTATGGAGATTAGCTGGAGAGCTGGGTCCGAAGTTAGTTGAGTCGTTCATTTATATTTCCTAGAGTAGTCACTTCCATCTTTGGCAAATGGCATTGCTTAAGACCGACTAGACTCTTTATACGTCGTTAAAGGTGACTTTGAAGTGGTTTGGTCCGCTATATAGTGAACATCTTAGGATGGATTTGAGGTAGTGCATTGCACATTGAAGGGAGTGGAATTTCTTCTGAAAGTCCGAGAGGGCAAAGTGTGACAAGGTTGAAAAGTAAACACTGTGAACCCTATGTGGCACCAAATTTCGGCAAAAAGGGGAACGAATACTGAATGTTTCCTGTGAGGAGTAAGGCAGACTGTTGCACATGGCGACTACAAAACACAGCTCTTAGGTCCTTCGAAGGAGTGAGGTAACCTCATATTCAATACATAGAATATTTGGTCTGCCTGAAACATTGAGCACTTCTGGCGCAGCATGGGAAAACCGTAAAATTAAATAGAAAGAATCCCAAGTAGGCCTGGCATCTATAACACTTGTTGATTAAGAAACGGTTAACTCAGAACGGAGGGCGAGCAGCCCGTTATGGACAGCCTTATATCACCAATTAGCATATATTTTGGACAGGTTACTTGTGGCATCTTTTGTGAGCAGAGCCATACGACACGCTGAAGCTTAGCTTTGAATAAACATAGAGGTTGCTACAGATCATAGTGAACTTGATGCTTCTTAACATCTGCATTATTGCATATGGTCATGTCTAGGAGATCCATTGTGAACCTTCTATTTCATACTCGAATCTTCTCTGGCTCTTCTTTGATAAATGCTCGACCTCCAGGTTTTTGGGCTGACAGAGCGTATCGCTGTTGTTTTTTCTCGCACTCGAGCTTCAGTGATATGCTGCTAAAGTACCTGTTACGGGCATTTGTAGATACTATTTCTGAAGTAACCCGCTAACTCAACTAAAGAGAGATATTTTTATTGTATGTTCAATCACCACAAATACACGAAGATAGCAACGTGTCTTAACTACACTAGTGCATACTGTCTGCGAGGTCGAGATATTTTCCTCAGTAGGATTTCTATTCCTGTATGAGCCACGCAAAACGCAAAGTCCCCAATCACACCTCATTCATCGGCTGCAATCTCATCTAACATTAAGCACTAACTGCAACCTGACCCGGGAAGAACAAACGTGAAGCTGTTCGGTTATCATTCATTATTCCAGTGACCATTTCTACCACGAGTGAAACAGCTCCTAGCTTCAGCTTTCTGGTCTTTGTTTTTAGACGGTCAGCCTTCACTTGTAAGCAGCCTATTTTGATAATTTCCTTTTCGCATCCGGCTGCACATCGGCTGATATGGTATCAGAAAATCGTCCCACCACATTTCATGGGGCGTCAACGCGCAATTAAGTGCTGGTTCTCTCCAAACGCATCTCCTTTCCGAGGTTCAGCACGCATAGTCAAAAAGCTAACCTGCTACCAACCGCTGCCGAGGAACTGCCTCTGATTATTTCTACAGGATTATCAACTAGACAGTCTGGGCTCTTCCG